>NC_034174.2:48296949-48896949 GCF_002021735.2 Oncorhynchus kisutch | reverse complement strand
AATCATAATCTTTTCCTCAAAGAAGTTCATGAATTTATCACTGCTAAAGTGAAAGTCATCCTCTCTTGGGGAATGCTGCTTTTTAGTTAGCTTTGCGACAGTATTAAAAAGGAATTTCGGATAGTTCTTATTTTCCTCAATTATGTTAGAAAAATAGGATGATCGAGCAGCAGTAAGGGCTCTACGGTACTGCACGGTACCGTCCTTCCAAGCTAGTCGGAAGACTTCCAGTTTGGTGTGGCGCCATTTCCGTTCCAATTTTCTGGAAGCTTGCTTCAGAGCTCGGGTATTTTCTGTGTACCAGGGAGCTAGTTTCTTATGAGACATTTTTTTAGTTTTTAGGGGTGCAACTGCATCTAGGGTATTGCGCAAGGTTAGATTGAGATCCTCAGTTAGGTGGTTAACTGATTTTTGTCCTCTGGCGTCCTTGGGTAGGCAGAGGGAGTCTGGAAGGGCATCAAGGAATCTTTGTGTTGTCTGTGAATTTATAGCACGACTTTTGATGTTCCTTGGTTGGGGTCTAAGCAGATTATTTGTTGCAATTGCAAACGTAATAAAATGGTGGTCCGATAGTCCAGGATTATGAGGAAAAACATTAAGATCCACCACATTTATTCCATGGGACAAAACTAGGTCCAGCGTATGACTGTGACAGTGAGTGGGTCCAGAGACATGTTGGACAAAACCCACTGAGTCGATGATGGCTCCGAAAGCCTTTTGGAGTGGGTCTGTGGACTTTTCCATGTGAATATTAAAGTTACCAAAGATTAGAATATTATCTGCTATGACTACAAGGTCCGATAGGAATTCAGGGAACTCAGTGAGAAACGCTGTATATGGCCCAGGAGGCCTGTAAACAGTAGCTATAAAAAGTGATTGAGTAGGCTGCATAGATTTCATGACTAGAAGCTCAAAAGACTTTTTTTTTTGTAAATTGAAATTTGCTATCGTAAATGTTAGCAACACCTCCGCCTTTGCGGGATGCACGGGGGATATGGTCACTAGTGTAGCCAGGAGATGAGGCCTCATTTAAAACAGTAAATTCATCAGGCTTGAGCCATGTTTCAGTCAGGCCAATCACATCAAGATTATGATCAGTGATTAGTTCATTGACTATAATTGCCTTTGAAGTAAGGGATCTAACATTAAGTAGCCCTATTTTGAGATGTGAGGTATCATGATCTCTTTCAGTAATGACAGGAATGGAGGTGGTCTTTATCCTAGTGAGATTGCTAAGGCGAACACCGCCATGTTTAGTTTTGCCCAACCTAGGTCGAGGCACAGACACGGTCTCAATGGTGATAGCTGAGCTGACTACACTGACTGTGCTAATGGCAGACTCCACTATGCTGGCAGGCTGGCTAACAGCCTGCTGCCTGGCCTGCACCCTATTTCATTGTGGAGCTAGAGGAGTTAGAGCCCTGTCTATGTTGGTAGATAAGATGAGAGCACCCCTCCAGCTAGGATGGAGTCCGTCACTCCTCAGCAGGTCAGGCTTGGTCCTGTTTGTGGGTGAGTCCCAGAAAGAGGGCCAATTATCTACAAATTCTAACTTTTGGGAGGGGCAGAAAACAGTTGTCAACCAGCGATTGAGTTGTGAGACTCTGCTGTAGAGCTCATCACTCCCCCTAACTGGGAGGGGGCCAGAGACAATTACTCGATGCCGACACATCTTTCTAGCTGATATGCACGCAGAAGCTATGTTGCGCTTGGTGATTTCTGACTGTTTCATCCTAACATCGTTGGTGCCGACGTGGATAACAATATCTCTATACTCTCTACACTCGCCAGTTTTAGCTTTAGCCAGCACCATCTTCAGATTAGCCTTAACGTCGGTAGCCCTGCCCCCGGGTAAACAGTGTATGATCGCTGGATGATTCGCTTTAAGTCTAATACTGCGGGTAATGGAGTCGCCAATGACTAGAGTTTTCAATTTGTCAGAGCTAATGGTGGGAAGCTTCGGCGTCTCAGACCCCGTAACGGGAGGAGTAGAGACCAGAGAAGAATCGGCCTCTGACTCCGACCCGCTGCTTAATGGGGAAAACCGGTTGAAAGTTTCTGTCGGCTGAATGAGCGACACCGGTTGAGCGTTCCTACAGCATTTCCTTCCAGAAACCGTGAGAAAGTTGTCCGGCTGCGGGGACTGTGCCAGGGGATTTACACTACTATCTGTACTTACTGGTGCCACAGACGCTGTTTCATCCTTTCCTACACTGAAATTACCCTTGCCTAACGATTGCGTCTGAAGCTGGGCTTGCAGCACAGCTATCCTCGCCGTAAGGCGAGTACAGCGGCTGCAATTAGAAGGCATCATGTTAATGTTACTACTTAGCTTCGGCTGTTGGAGGTCCTGACGAATCGTGTCCAGATAAAGCGTCCGGAGTGAAAAAGTTGAGGAAAAAATAAATAAATATATGAACGGTAATTAAAAAGTGAAAACCGTAAAGTTGTCAGGTAGCAAAACAGGTTGGCAACAAAACGCACAGCAACTCGAAAACAAGCCTGCAAGTTGTGACCGGAAATGACGTCAGACGTTCACACACATTGAATGTTGTCCTGGTAATAGATGATTCTGTGATTCCAACTTTGTGGCAACAGTTTGGGGAAGGGCCTTTCCTGTTCCAGCATGACAATGTCCACATGCACAAAGCTAGGCCCATACAGAAATGGTTTGTCGAGGTCAGTGTGGAAGAATTTGACTGGCTTGCACAGAGCCCTGACCCTAACCCAATCGAACACCTTTGGGATGAATTGGAACTCTGACTGCGAGCCAGGCCTAGTCGCCCAACATCAGACAAAGAGCTGTAAATGGATCAGTGGTTTACCAATCAGGGGATGTTTCAGGGAATGTTTATTTGGGACAATCAGTAGATGCCCTGACAACTGATTCACCAGTGGAGGCTCTTCAGAGAATGAAGGGGAAGACCATCCTCCTCAGTAAATTTTACAAAAATAGTGAAACATTAAAAAAGTTATCCCTTTTAGATAAAACTATGCAAAATATTTTCCCGTCAGCAAATAATTGATTAAAACACACTGTTTTGTAATGAAGGTCTAAAGTAGCCTCAACAGCTCTCTAAAGGGTAGCACCATGGTGTAGCCGGAGAACAGCTAGGTTCCGTCCTCCTCTGTAAACATTGACTTCAATACAAAACCGAGGAGGCTCATGGTTCTCACCCACTTCCATAGACTTACACAGTAATTATGACAACTTCTGTAGGAAGTCCTCCAACCTATCAGAGCTCTTGTAGCATGAACTGACATATTGCCAAGTGTGGCTGCTATGAAAGTGAACTGTGTTTGCGTGCGATCAGCGGAGTATTCATTCAGCTGATTCTGTTGGAAAACCTTTCTGAAATGGATGCAAACGGAACAAAACAGGGATAAACATATTTGAATAATGTCCAATAGAACCTCTTGTTTGCAACTGTTGGACTAATGATTACACCCTAGATCAGCTGGATGCAGACACGGGTGTTGAAGGCAGTATTGAATGTGTCAATATCTGTCACCTTGATTACTCAAATGTCTCTCGACCTGTGCACCTACGTTGTAAACTTTCATTCATAGGCTAGGTTGTAGCAACCTCATGTTCTGTGTATGTTTGGTGTGACGCTGTAATATTCTCCTAACCCTCAGTAAACTGGACACATGCATATTCTTGCAATGTTCCCATAAAACATGTCTAGAACATTAATATGTTATGTTTAACCATGTTTTGTGTATGTTTGGTGTGATGTCGATGGAATATTCTCCTAACCCTCAGGCAACTGGACACATGTATGTTCTTGCAACGTCCCATGAAACGTGTCTAGAACATTAATATTGGATATTCTGAGACCATGGTAACCATGTTCTGCTAGAGTTCCCCTAACTCCAATGCCAGAGCATGCTAAATAGGTTCTCAGGAGGTTGCTAACATACATAGAATTATCTCCTAACTAATGGAAAACTGGACACTCAAACATCAAGGGAACATTACATGTAACATTAAAAAAACGTTCTCTATCGCTCTCCCTAGAATTGAGATCTGGGAGGTCTCCAGAGATGGTCTGGAGAAGGGAGGGCGGGCAGATTGTTAGGTGGCTGGACATCACTAGCCATAGGATTTTCCATCTGAAGAGAGTATTTGGTATTCAGACTTACCTTATTCAGTTGCATAAGAGCCAATTCATGCTTGATCCGTCATTCAGGGCAGGTGGGGCACTTTTTTCCGTTGTAGAATAATAGTGAAGACATCGAAACTATGAAAGTGCACATACAGAATCATGCAGTAACCAAAAAAGTGTTAAACAAATCTAAATATATCTTAGATTTGAGATTCTTCAAAGTAGCCACCCTTTGCCTTGATGACAGCTTTGCACACTCTTGGCATACTCTCAACCAGCTTCATGAGGTAGTCACCTGGAATGCATTTCAATTAACGAGTGTGCCTTGTTAAAAGTTCATGTGTTTGAGCCAATCAGTTGTGTTGTAACATGGTAGGGTTGGTATACAGAAAATAGCCCTATTTTGTAAAAGACCAAGTCCATATTATGACAAGAACAGCTCAAATAAGCAAAGAGAAACAACAGTCCATCATGCTAAAATCGCCACTGCGGAATGACTCAATTGCGCAGCCTTGCATTGACATGATTGGAGGTCCTGTATAAACACAAACTCACTTCCTTGACAACTTCCTTCACAACAGTTCTGCACTGCTCCGAAAGCCCAAGTAGTATGAATGCCCTGACTTCTGTAGAGGCCGTATCACTGAATGCTGCACAGCCTATGCAGAAGGCAGATTGACCATGCAGCACCTTTAATGCGCTCTGCAGGTGTGGCTACCTTGTGCCCTCTGAATAAATGTCATTCAATCGCTGAAACCCCTCCAACTTGCTGGCCAACATATTTTCTTGTGGAATTTTCATTCAATTGGGTTTTCAGTATATTTATCTTACGTCATCCCTTTAAATACGGTGTACCTTTTAGTTCAAGTATTTACGAATCATAAAACATTTTTTTTGTTTTATTCAGAAAATTGCCACATTCAGTTCTTCAACCCATGGTAATGTTGTTAGATTAGTGTACATACATTTATAATAGGGATAATTGTGTACAGTAGGCTATACCCTCCTCTATTGCCCGCACTAACCATGGAACTGTGGGGATACGGCGGGAGTATTGCACCATGCGTCGGTGTAACGTTTGCTTCCATCTCACACCCTAAAACACGTAGATCCCCTGAACACAGCTCACTTTCCAGCTCACACTCTCAAACACCTAGATCCCCTAAACGCAGCTCACTCTCCAGATCCCAATCACCTGTTCACTCACCTGTATGTCATTATCACACACTATTTAGTTCAGTTCTTTGCACCCCATCACTGTGAGGTGTTGTTTGTTTTGTGACTCGGGTCTTTCAGAACGCTGTTCCCCCGTGATTTACGCCTCCCGTGTATGATAGTTTTTGCCTGCCTCACTGACGACGCCTTTTGCCTATGCACTGCCTGTACTTTAGCCTATCGGATTTCATGTTATCTACCTATTGCCTGATCTCCCGGACTATGTTACTAGCCTTTCCCTGCCTGTATTTGTTGTCCTTTTTGAGCCCCTGTGTTTAACCTTCTTCCTGCCCCTGGACCCAGCTACCTGCCTCCTCCTGTTGTCCTTCACAATAAACACCTGCTGCGCCCTGCGCTTGAAACCAGTTCTCGGTCTCCCCTCATGTTTATTACAGTCGGTTCAAACCGTTATGGTTGAGCTCAGCTCCATAGACGATTTAGCCTACATGTCTTTTTCTTATATGTTCAACTGTTATTACTAATGACCTTCAGCAACAACCACACGGCTATGACAGTGTTTTAGAACGCGAAATGAAGGTAAACAAAACAATGGAATTGAATGGAATTATAATGTAGGCTATAGCCTACCAAATGAAAGGAATTAAAAGTACATTGGCAGTTGAATATGTGTGGATATTAGTCCTACTGAGGGTCGATACTGATAGTGGCTAATCTTTAACGTTATAGAAATAGGAAACAGAAAGTCTATAATTGAGCCAGTCGAGTTTGCTCATCCCTGCAAGATAAAAGGCTGTACAATCTCAATTCTGCGTAATGGAACAGCATTACATAGACATTACTATGGGAAAGATATGTTGATTTGCTTCAGTTTGCCGCCCTATGACTTTCACATTTGCCTCCTCCAGCGAGTATAACCTCAAATAGATCTGAAACAACTGTCATATTTACAATTCCCTTATCCAAACGGATTGCCCATTTACTTAGCTCGTATCAAGTTGTAAACTACCGTGCATGTAGAATGGTGTCATTTCGATCAGAAAAAAAATAAGTAGATGCTTTTTCCGCTTGGAACTGGTAGGTTCGCGAGACCTTATTCATGGTTTGCTAGTAAGTAAAAGTGTTGGAATTATCAGGGAATAATTCCAGATCCGAATACAGTGTATCTGTAGACAAAATGCCTACTCATAATTGGTTAAAATCACGTGATGCACATCGATGTCGTCATTGGAAACACTTATCTTTCTCTATCGTTTTTTTAACTACGAAACTTAGAAACGCAACATTTTCACATATGTTGATGTTGATTTCCCAGAACAGTGCAGAAAAGGTGAATTATGTTCCATTTACGTGCTCTTAATTAACTCGGGTCGGAATTCCCTCGTAAACTAGCAGCGAGGCACTCAGCCATGGAGCAGGAGGGGAGGGTTTGATGTGTGCCTTCACTCTGTCTTCCTCCTCCCTGGGCCTGCTGTTTCAACACACTGTAGCACCAAGAACTTGTCTGACTCCCTGCCTGTCTGCCTGTCTCCCTCTTTACTTGCACTCTTTACGCTTTGTAGTGTGAAACTACACAATGTCTTGCGTGAACCTGCACAATGTTATTACATTATTTCAATACATTGTAAACAATGCAGTATTTTCCCGCACTCTACCCCAGCCAAGTGCAAATTGTGGGAGGGACACAACTGTCACGGATCCCCGCTGGTACTGCTGCTCCGGACCATTGTGGCCTCCGCAGAATGGGGGCTCTGGTCACTGTGTTCGGACTGCGGGAGGAGGTACAGACAGAGTTAGCCAGCAGTGAGGACAACCTGTCACTCGACCAGCTCATCAGCATGGCGATCCGGTTGGACAACCTCCTGCGGTCCCAACGAAGACCTGCGCGAAAGCCGGAGCCCATGGCTACACCTGCTCTGTAGCCAGAGCCGATGGAGGTGGGCTCTGCACGTTTGCACATGGAGAAAGGGATCATTTCTCCCCGTCCTGCCCTCTATCCACTAATAGGCGAGGAGGTGACAAGCCAGGGAATTCCCCTGCTCCAACCCAGGCATGATGCATGATCTCCCCTTCTTTTCTGTCAACTCAACCAGTGTGTTTTCCCATCAAATTCCCTGAATACCCTAGCCTCTCACTCCTGTTAGCTTTGATTGATTCCGGAGCCGCTGGGAATCTTTTAGATAGCGCACTGGCCACTGCTTTACGCATTTCTTTGGTTCCCCTACAGTCATCCATTCCGGTTCAATTCCTGGATAATCGTCCAATAGGGACAGGGCTCGTACATCTCATCACTGTTCCCGTTTCTCTGCTGACTCATGACACTCATTTAGAGCAGATCACCTTTTTGATTATCGACACCCCCAAGCACCCCATTGTTTGGGTTGGTCAAGGGAGGTGTCTCGCGATGTCTGTCAACAACAAGGTGGAAAGTCCGGACCACGCCCCTCAAGTGGATTTACCGGAGGAGTACCAGGATCTGCACCGGGTTTTCTCTAAGACCCAGGGTACACGCCTGCCTCCTCATCGCCCCTGCGACTGTGTCATTGACCTGCTGTCTGATGCAGACTTCCTGAGAGAACACGTCGTTCTCCTCTCCTATGCGGAGATCGAGGCCATGGAGACCACATACAAGAGAGCCTCCAGCAGGGTTTTATCTGCCCCTCTATGTCACCAGACTCCTAAAGCATCTTTTTTGTTAAGAAGAAAGATAGGGGACTGTGCCCCTGCACTGATTATCGAACACTGAATATAGCCACCATTAAGTTCAGCTATCCTTTACCCCTCATCCTAACCATCATCAAACAAATGCACGGGGCACAGTACTTCACAAAACTGGATTTGAGGAGCGCCTACAAACTGGTGCGCATTCTCGCAGGCGGACGAATGGAAAACGGCCTTTTCACAACTACCGGCCATTATGAGTATCTCGTTAATGCCCTTTGGCCTGTCTAATACTTCTTCAGTCTTCCAGGCCTTTATTAACGAAGTGTTTCGGGACATGCTGGGACGGGGCGTCTATTTGGTCTATTCTGTTGACTGCGCCCGGCATGTCTCGTTAGTCAGGTCTGCGCTGGGAAGACTGTTGGAGAAGGATCTATATGTTAAACAAGATAAATGTTTGTTTTTCAAGCGGTCCATGTCCTTTTTGGGCTACCTCATATCCACGGATGGAGTGGAGATGGAGCAAGACGTCAGTGTAGTCAGGTCGTGGCCCATCACCAACTCTGTGAAAGCAGTCCAGGGATTCCTGGGGTTTGACAACTACTTCCGGAGGTTCAGCCGGGGCTTCAGCACAGTGGTCTTGCCTCTTACCTTCCTACTGAGAGGAGGTCCCCAGCGGCTTCGTTGGACGGAGGAGACGGAGAGGGCGTTTGAGACACTGAAGGCACACTTCACCACTGCTCCTGTCCTGGCACACCCTGGCACACCCTGACCCCTCACTCCCCTTCATCGTCGAGGTGGAGGCCCCCGAAGTAGGAGTCGGGGCAGTGCTGTCCCAGCGCACCGGAACCCCTCCAAAGCTGCGACCCTGCGCCTTCTACTCCAAGCAGCTGAACCCCGCTCCAAGTAGCTGAACCCCGAACTACGACGTAGGGGACCAGGAACTCTTGGAGGTCAAGAAGGCTCTGAAGGCATGGAGGAACTGGCTGGAGGGGTCCAAACACTCTTCCCTGGTGTGGACGCTTGGAAAATTCCAGAAAATTATGTCATGGCTTTAGAAGTTCTGATAGGCTAATTGACATAATTTGAGTCAATTGGAGATAAACCTGTGGATGTATTTCAAGGCCTACCTTCAAACCCAGTGTCTCTTTGCTTGACATCATGGGAAAATCAAAAAGAAATCAGCCAGACCTCAGAAAAAATATTGTAGACCTCCACAAGTCTGGTTCATCCTTGGGAGCAATTTCCAAACGCCTGAAGGTACAACATTCATCTGTACAAACAATAGTAAGCAAATATAAACAACATGGGACCACATAACAGTCCTACCTTTCAGGAAGGAGACGTGTTCTGTCTCCTAGAGATTAATGTACTTTGTTGCAAAAAGTGCAAATCAATCCCAGAACCACAGCAAAGGACCTTGTGAAGATGCTGGAGGAAACAGGTACAAAAGTATCTATATCCACAATACAACGAGTCCTATATCGACATAACCTTGAAAGGCTGCTCAGCAAGGAAGAAGCCACTGCTCCAAAACCGCCATAAAAAAGTCAGACTACGGTTTGCAACTGCACATGGGGACAAAGATCGTCATTTTTGGAGAAATGTCCTCTAGTCTGATGAACAAAAATATAACTGTTTGGCTATAATGACCATCGTTATGTTTGAAGGAAAAAGGGGGAGGCTTGCAAGCCGAAGAACACCATCCCAACCGTGAAGCACGGAGGTGGCAGCATCATGTTGTGGGGATGCTTTGCTGCAGGAGGGAGTGGTGCACTTCACAAAATAGATGGCAACATGAGGTAGGAAAGTTATGTGGATATATTGAAGCAACATCTCAAGACACCAGTCAGGAAGTTAAAGCTTGTTCGCAAATGGGTCTTCCGAATGGACAATGACCCCAAGTATACTTCCAAAGTTGTGGCAAAATGGCTTAAGGACAACAAAGTCAAGGTATTGGAGTGGCCATCACAAAGCCCTGAACTCAATCCTATAGAAAAAGCTTGTGGAAACAAGGAGGCCTACAAACCTGACTCAGTTACATCAGCTCTGTCAGGAGGAATGGGCCAAAATTCACCCAACTTATTGTGGGAAGCTTGTGGAAGGCTACCCAAAGCTTGTGGAAGGCTACCCGTTTGACCCAAGTTAAACATTTGAAGGCAATGCTACCAATTACAAATTGAGTGTACGTAAAGTTCTGACGCACTGGGAATGTGATGAAAGAAATTAAAGCAGAAATAATTTTACATTTTTTTAATTTTATTTCACCTTTATTTAACCAGGTAGGCTAGTTGAGAACAAGTTCTCATTTGCAACTGTGACCTGGCCAAGATAAAGCATAGCAGTGTGAACAGACAACACAGAGTTACACATGGAGTAAACAATTAACAAGTCAATAACACAGTAGAAAAAAAAGGGGAGTCTATATACATTGTGTGCAAAAGGCACGAGGGGGTAGGCAAATAATTCTCTCTACTATTATTCTGACATTTCACATTCTTAAAATAAAGTGGTGATCCTACCTGACCTAAAACAGGGAATTTTTGCTAGGATTAAATGTCAAGAATTGTGAAAAACTGAGTTTAAATGTATTTGGCTAAGGTGTATGTAAACTTCCGATTTCAACTGTATACACGGCTGTGACAATAACCGAGGATAGTTTTCTTGAGAGATAATTCCGTTGGCATTTGATTGTGAGGATTTCTAGGTCAGGTGAACAAAAGGACTTGAGTTCTTGTATGTTGTTACAATTACACCATGAGTTGTTAATCATGAAACTTACACCCCCGCCCTTCTTCTTACCAGAGAGATGTTTGAAAATCCTATTGGCTGTACGGACTCCGACAGCATGTCCCCAGCTAACCATGTCTCCGTGAGTGCAGGAACATTGGGTGAATAACAAAAACATGAACACCACACAAGGGTTAAAGGTCTAGCAAAACAACAAATGGGCCGAAGTCTCAAACAGTCTTGCAACTGTCTGTAACCACGTTTTTCATGTTCTCCATGTTGTATTTCCATTGTCTTTTTTCCATAGTGCCAAAAATCCGCGTTAACACTTGGTTAAACTTTACAGGGAATTTCCGATTGAGCCAAAATATGCAGCGTGAATGCAGTCTCTGTGAGTGCAGGAACACTGCCTTTAGATTTTTATTGCGCTACAGCTCGGATCTTCAGCGCTAAGGATTAAATATAGGCCTTACTGTTAATGAGGTAGATGTATGGGTAACTTCATATATATATGGAGGCTCAGTGGGTTCCGTGATAACTGACAGACATTATAGATTCTGAATATTTTGAGAGAAATAATGATTTTCAATTGTGCAGCGGCCTACATGTGTTTGCGACAAAATTCTCACCTCATTAACATTTCAATGGTTCTAGACTTTAATTCACTTTTTTAATCTAGTGATTCTGTGCTACTTTTTTATATGATGTATCACTTCAAAAAAGCTATAACTGTAAGTGGGACAAAATGATTAATTAGGTAAACAACATGGTTCTATTTTGAGCGTGAGAGGGCAGAGGAAGACCAAAGGCAGTAACACAATCTCGCAGGAACACAGATGTCTGTAACAACAAAGCTAGGAATTGTAATTGGCTATGATTATTTTAATGTCTCTAGTCTCTATGGATTTTTTTCCCACAGCATGTGAAATTGTTGATTAGTTGGGGGCTTTTTATCCGTTTGATACGATTCCATAGCACAGCTCACATAGCACAGCTCATTATGTCAATGTCACATAGGTGTACTTTTAAAAGATTTATTTACAACCATGTGACCATTTTATTTGTATTCTTAGTCTGTTTCTGCTTCATTGTCAACTCCTGTTAACATATTTCATTGCCGGGTAATTTTCTCACACTCAAATGGGCATGTGTTACAAAAATATAGGATACGTAGGTGCAGAACAGGGTTGTGAGATGCAAAATGTTCCAGGATTCTTTTGAGAGAGAGAGAGAGAGAGAGAGAGATGCTATCATAAACCATGCACATTTTTATCCATTGTCATTCAAGTGTTGAGTATCCAACAAAACAAAGAACATGCTGAATAACTCCAAACAGAATCCTCTCCTTTCTTCAACATGAAAGCTCCTGCCCGCCGTTTGCCGAGTGCCATTTCCCATGCGATGCAGGTTGTCTTTGATACCGGGAGAGAATAGAAAAATCTCATTTTATAATTCAAATGAATCAATTAAGGTTAGCATAATAACAACCTCTCTGGCTATTATGTATGCAGGTTTTCTTTTTGGGAGCCCCATGGTTGTTGAATTAAAACCATTCGGGTCAGACCCGCATTCAATCTATCTCACCTCATTGAGTGGGATCAGAGGAGGCAGGTTGGTTAATGAGAAAGAGTTTTTCCCCCCCCTCCTTTGATAACAGAGTGGCCTGTGAGAGGAAGTATCTGTGTGGAAGCAGTGTTTTGAAGGCCAAAAGTGGACATATTATTTTCTGCTGAAGGTGAACGGCAACAAGGCAGGGTTGGGTTACTTCAATTTGTTTTGGCCCTAGAAAGCTGATCTTAGGTTTGTGTTGGATGATGATAAGCTGACCCTAGATCTGTGCCTATAAGCAATTTCTACCCGGCTCTAGATCTACACTACCAGTCAAACATTTTAGAACACCTACTCATTCAAGGGTTTGTATTTATTTTTACTATTTTCTACATTGTAGAATAATAGTGAAGACATCAAAACTATGAAATAACACACAGCAAAATAAGTGTTAAACTAATCAAAATAGATTTGAGATTTGAGATTCTTCAAATAGCCACACTTTGACTTGATGACAGATTTGCACACTCTTGGCATTCTCTCAACCAGCTTCACCTGGATTACTTTTTCAACAGTCTTCAAGGAGTTCCCACATATGCTGAGCACTTGTTGGCTGCTTCTCCTTTACAATGCGGTCTGACTCATCCCAAACCATCTCAATTTGTTGAGGTCAGGGGATTGTAGAGGCCAGGTCATCTGATGCAGCATTCCATCACTCTCCTTGGTCAAATAGCCCTTACACAGCCTGGAGGTGTGTTGGGTCATTGTCCTGTTGAAAAACAAATGAAGGTCCCACGAAGCCCAAACCAGATGGGATGGTGTATCGCTGCAGAATTCTGTGGTTGCCATGCTGGTTAAGTGTGCCTTGAATTCTAAATCAATCACAGACCGTGTCACCAGCAAAGCCCCATCACACCTCCTCCTCCATGCTTTATGGTGGGAAATACACATGCGGAGATCATCCGTTAACCCACACCGAGTCTCACAAACACATGGCGGTTGGAACCATAAATCTCCAATTTGGACTCCAGACATATTTCCTCCAGTCTAATGTTCATTGCTCATGTTTCTTGGCCCAAGCAAGTCTCTTCATATTATTGGTGTCCTTTAGTACTGGTTTCTTTGCAGTAATTTTACCATGAAGGCCTGATTCATACAGTCAACTCTGAACAGTTGATGTTGAGATGTGTCTGTTACTTGAATTCTGTGAAGCTTTTATTTGGGCTGCAATTCCTGAGGCTGGAAACTCTAATGAACTTATCCTCTGCAGCAGAGATAACTCTGGGTCTTCCATTCCTGTGGTATTCCTTGTGAGTGCCAGTTTCATCATAGAGCTTGATGTTTTTCTCCACAGCACTTGAGAACCTTTCAAAGTTCTTGAAATGTTCCTTATTGACTGACCTTCATGTCTTAAATTAATGATGGACTGTTGTTTCTCTTTGCTTATTTGAGCTGTTCTTGCCATAATATGGACTTGGTCTTTTACCAAATAGGTCTATCTTCTGTATAACCCCCCTACCTTGTCACAACACAACTGATTGGCTCAAACACATGAAGAAGGAAAGAAATTACACAAATTCACTTTTAACAAGGCACACCTGTTAATTGAAATGCATTCCAGGTGACTACCTCATGAAGCTGGTTGAGGGAATGCCAAGAGTGTGCAAAGCTGTCATCAAGTTAAAGGGTGGCTACTGACAAATCTCAAATATAAAATATTTGATTTGTTTAACACTTTTTTGGTTACTACATGATTCCATATGTGTTATTTAATAGTTCTGATGTCTTCACTATTATTCTACAATGTAGAAAATAGTAAAAAATAAAGAAAAACACTTGAATGAGAGGTTGTTCTAAAACTTTTGACCGGTAGTGTATACACTTACAGTATCACCACACCCTACCATAGTTCTATGGGACTCAAATTAATTTGTTTATTTGTTGATCATTTTACAGACACAAGCGAAGGACATTTCTCCGTAGATCAGTAATTGACTACAAATGTATCATTAATATTTTTTTTTACTGCTATAGCGTGAATAAGCTTGAAAGTGAGAAAGTTAGATGGGTGAAGATGAGACTGGGATTTTTGTAAAAAGAAGCAAAACATTGTCAATCGTCTCGAAAACATCAGTGTGCTCATTCCCAATTATATTCTGAAATGACAAGTCAGTAAAAAATCTTTCTTGCTTTCCAACGTCTTGATTGAAATAGTTTAATTAGTTGAAATACTGTCTGAAAAGCACATTTCCTCACAAGCCATTTTATTCAACGAGATAAAAGCCTTTTTCGTTAGATGTAAATTCTCCATTGCTTCAAGTCAGCCCTGCTATTTGCTTATCTCCGTAATGCCTTTTCTTTGTCACTCATTTTTCAACTAGAATTCCAAGTTCAGCTTAATCATCCTAAAATGGTACATTATTTTGCATTCAGTAAAAAGTATAAAATAAAATTGTATTGGTCGCATACACATATTTAGCAGGTGGGTGTAGCGAAATGCTTGTGTTCCTAGCTCCAACAATGCAGTAATATCTAACAATACACAGCAATACACACAAATGTAAAAAGTAACAGGATGGAATTAAGAAATATAGAAATACTACGACGAGCAATGTTGGTGTCCGGAGTATATATACAGTACGAGTCAAAGGTTTGGACACACCTACTTATTCAAGGGTTTTTCTTTATTTGGACTATTTTTTACATTGTAGAATAATAGTTAAGACCTCCAAACTATTAAATAATACATATTGAATCATGTAGTAACCAAAAAAGTGTTAAACTATTCAAAATAGTTATATATATATATATACACACAGTGCATTTGAAAGTATTCAGACTTTATACAATGCATTAGGAAATTATTCATTAATAATAAAACATTGTGTATATCATCACCAGTCTACACACAATACCCAATAAGGACAAAGTGAAAACAAGTGTTTAAAAATGTTTGCAAATTAATGAAAGATTTTTAAAAAACAGAAATATCTTATTTATATAAGTATTCAGACCCTTTGCTATGGATCTCGAAATTGAGTTTAGGTGCATCCTGTTTCCATTGATCATCCTTGAGATGATTCTACAACTTGATTTGAGTCCTCCTGTGGTCGATTCAATTGATTGGACATGATTTGGAAAGGCTCACACTTGTCTATATAAGGTTCTACAGTTGACAATGCATGTCAGAGCAAAAACCAAGCCATGAGGTCAAAGAAATTGTCCGTAGAGCTCTGAGACAGGATTGTGTCGAGGCACATATCTGGGGAAGGGTACTAAAAAATGTCTGCAACATTGAAGGTCCCAAAGAACAAATTGGCCTCCATCATTCTTAAATGGAAGAAGTTCGGAACCGCCAAGACTCTTCCTAGAGCTGGCCGCCCAGCCAAACTGAGCAATCGGGGGAGAATGGACTTTGTTAGGGAGGTGACCAAGAACCCGATGGTCACTCTGACAGAGCTCCAGAGTTCCTCTGTGGAGATGGGAGAACCTTCCAGAAGGACAACCATCTCTGCAGCACTCCACCAATCAAGCCTTTATGGTAGTAAAAGGCACATGCCAGCCCGCTTGGAGTTTGCCAAATGGAACCTAAAGGAAACAAGATTATCTGGTCTGATGAAAACAAGATTGGTTTCACAACGGTGAACCATGGTGGTGGATGCATCATGGTGTGGGGATGTTTTTCAGCGGCAGGGACTGGGAGACTAGTCAGTATCGAAGGACAGAACTTGAGAGTCTTCACTATTATTCTATAATGGTAGAAAATAGTAAAAATAAATAAAAACCCTTTAATGAGTAGGTGTGTCCAGACTTGACTGGTACTGTACGTGTGACGGGATGTATTGACTTTATGGACAGTATATGGATAGAATATGTAGCATATCTGAAGAATACAAAGGATAGAATATTATATGTACAGCAATAGTTGAATAGGAATACAGTGTATACATACAGTATGAAGTGGGTAAAACCGTATGTAAACATTATTAAATTAATCAGTGTTCCATTATTAAAGTGACCAGTGTCTATATATATATAGGGCAGCAGCCTCTAAGGTGCAAGGTTGAGTAACTTTGTGGTAGCCGGCTAGTGACAGTGACTAAAGTTCAGGGCCGGGTACTGGGCAAAGGCCAGCTAGTGGTAACTATTTAACAGTCTGAAGGCCTTCAGTCTTTCGGTCCCAGCTTTGAGGCACATGGACTGACCTCACCTTCTTGATGGTAGAGGGTTGAACAGACCTTGGCTCAGGTGGCTGGTGTCCTTGATGAGCTTCTTAACCTTCCTGTGACACCTGGAGGTCAGGCAGTGTGCCCCCGTTGATGCGTGGGACAGACTGCACCACCTTCTGGAGAGCCCTGCAGTTTCGGACGTTGCAGTTACCGTACCAGGCGGTGATACCGCCCGATAGGATGCTCTCAATGGTGCATCTATAAAAGTTTTTGAGGGTCTTAGGGGCCAAGCCAAATTTCTTCAGCCTCCTGAGGTTGAAGAAGCGCTGTCTGCTTGGGTGGACCATTTCAGATTGTCAGTGATGTGTACGGCGAGGAACTTTTCACCAATTCAACTTTGGCCTTTCTGGCCCTCAATGTGGATGAGGACGTTCTATGTCTGCTGTCTCCTGAAGTCCCCGATCAGCTCTTTCATTTTGTTGACTTTGAGGTAGAGCTTATTTTCCTGGCACCATTCCGCCAGTGCCCTCACCTCCTCCCTGTAAGTCTGTCTTGTCGCTGTTGGTAATCAAGCCTACCACTGTAGTGTCATCTGCAAACTTGATGTTTGAGTTGGAGGTGTGCATGGCCACGCAGTCATGGGTGAACTGGGCGTACAGGAGAGGGCTGAGAACGCATCCTTGTGGGGCCCCAGTTTTGAGGATCAGCGGAGTGGAGATGTTGTTTCCTACCTTCACCACCTGGGGGCTGCCGTCAGGAAGTCCAGGACCCAGTTGCACAGCGCAGGGTTCAGACCCAGGGCCCCAAGCTTAATGATGAGCTTGGAGGGTACTATGTTGTTGAAGGCTGAGCTGTAGTCAATTAACAGAATTCTTACATAGGTATCCCTCTTGTCCAGATGGGATAGGGCAGTTTTCAGTGCGATGCTGATTGTGTCATCCTGGGATCTATATGGGCGATATGCAAATTGCAATGGGTCTAGGGTGTCAGGTAAGGTGGAAGTGATTTGATCCTTAACTAGCCTCTCAAAGAACTTCCTGATTACAGAAGTGAGTGCTACGGGGCTATAGACCTTGGCTAGTAATTTAGTTCAGTTACCTTCGCTTTCTTGGGTACAGGAACAATGGTGGACATCTTGAAGCAAGTGGGGACAGCAGACTGGAATAGTGAGATATTGAATATGCCTGTAAACACTCCAGCCAGCTGGTCTGAGCATGCTCTGAGGACGTGGCTATGGATGCCATCTGGGCCTTGCGAGGGTTAACACGCTTAAATGTCTTCCTCATGTCAGTTACGGAGAATGAGAGCTCACAGTACTCGGGAGCGACAGCCCGCAGCAGTGGCCCGCAGAGGTGGCCCGCGTCGGTGGCATTGTGTTTTCCTCTAAGCTGGCAAAGAACGTGTTTAGCTTGTCTGGGAGCAAGACGTCGGTGTCCGTGACATGGCTGGGTTTTCCTTTATAATCCGTGATTGTCTGGAGTCCCTGCCACATACAGTACGTCTTGTGTCTCAGCCGTTGAATTGCGACTCCACTTTGTCTCTGTACTGATGTTTGTCTGTTTGATTGCCTTACGGAGGGCAAAACTGGGCTGTTAAAATTTTTTCAGTATTGTGTGAATGCTGACATCTATCCATGTTTTTTTTGTTTGGATAGGTTCTAATAGTCACGGTGGGAACAGCATCCGCTATACACTTCCTGATGAACTCAGTCACCATGTCAGTGTATACGTCAATGTTATTCTCAGAGGCCAACCCGGAACATATCCCAGCCTGCTTCCACTATGCTCAAGCAAATAACAGGAAATGAATAAAAAATGGATGCCAACCAAGTAGATCTGAATATAATGAAAGGGAGGAAGCATTTCTATTGTCTTTGCTTCTATGTACAAAGCTATTTTCTCCATGCTGTGGGGGATTGTCAGCGTGAGCTGTGTATGTAAGAAAATGGTCAGAAGCTAGGAGATACACTGGAGGCTATTATGCCCATTTGTATCAATTGTTATCTAATTCATAACAGGAGACATTTATGTGCGAATGAGGAATCTCTGGGGTTCATTAGCATATGCCAAAGTCATTGAGAAATCAGTGCACAGCTTGCCCTTACGAATTGCCCTATGCTGGAGAGGAGACCAGTTTATTACACAGCCTTGAACTAAATTGTCACAATCTTGTGGTAATTGATCTGTAATCATGGCCAGTGGATTTTGTCCAGGGCAATAGTCAATGGTCTGTGACCATTTTTACAAACAAAATTCTTTTTTTTCTTACCTTGGCAGGTTTTTTTGTTGAGAACCTGCAAGTGCCACCTGGGTTGTGTCTGTTAATGTTTGAAAACATTGGTAGCCCCTTCCTTCTTCAGTCTGTTTTGTTTCCGTTTGGTGCATAGCAAATGAACCTGACACTGGCTTTCAAGATTTGGACACTGTGCTGACAAACCTCCAAACGAGCTTCAATGCCATACAACACTCCTTCCGTGGCCTCCAACTGCTTTTAAATGCTAGTAAAACTAAGTGCATGCTCTTCAACCGATTGCTGTCCGCACCCGCCCACCTGACTAGCATCAACACTCTGACTTAGAATATGTGGACAACTACAAATACCTAGGTGTCTGCTTAGACTGTAAACTCGCCTTCCAGATTCACATTAAGTATCTCCAATCCCAAAATAAATCTAGAACCAGCTTCCTATTTCGCAAAATAGCCTCCTTCACTCATGCTGTCAAACATACCCTCGTAAAACTGACTATCCTACCTATTCTTGACTTTGGCAATGTCATTTACAAAATAGCCTCCAACACTCTACTCAGCAAACTGGATGTAGTCTGGATGCAGTGCCATTCGTTTTGTCACCAAATCCCCATATGCTACCCACCACTGCCACCTGTATGCTCTTGCTGGCTGGCCCCCACTACATATTCGTCGCCAAACCCACTGGCTCCAGGTCATCTATAAGTCTTCGGTAGGTAAATCCCCGCCTTGTCCCCCTCCCCCTCAGCTCACTGTTGCTATGGTCACCATAGCAACACCCACCCGTAGCATGCGCTCCAGCAGGTATATTTCACTGGTCATCCCCAAAGCCAACACTTCCTTTGGCCGCCTTTCCTTCCAGTTCTCTGCTGCCAATGACTGGAACGAATTGCATAAATCACTGAAGCTGAAGTCTTATATCTCCCTCTCTAACTTGAAGCCTCAGCTGTCAGAGCAGCTTACCGATCACTGTACCTGTACACAGCCAATCTGTAAGTAGCACACCCAACTACCTCATCCCCATATTGTTATTTATCCTCTTGCTCTTTTGCATCCCAATATCTCTACTTGCACATCATCATCTGCACATCTATCACTCCAGTGTTAATGCTAAATTGTAATTATTTTGCCTCTATGGCCTATTTATTGCCTTACCTCCCTACTCTTCTACATTTGCACACACTGTACATAGATTTTTCTATTGAGTCATTGACTGTACATTTGTTTATGTGTAACTCTGTGTTGTTGTTTGTGTCGCACTGCTTTGCTTTATCTTGGCCAGGTCGCAGCTGTACATGAGAACTTGTTCTCAACTGGCCTACCTGGTTAAATATAGGTGAAATAAAAATAAATACTTATTTTTTTAAAGACTTAAGCTATAGCAACCAGATGCTAATGTTTGCATCGATTAACCCAAAACGATGAGCATGAGTTTTGCCTGAAATGTTTTATGTTGGGTACAGATACTATAAAGCAATTCTGCTACAGATCTCAAGGAAGCATATCCAAATATGTGTGTGGTCCATCTTTTCAACAACGGTCTCTGCAGTCTGCAGCCATCTGCCTTCTCCAATCACAAGAGAGCGATCCTGAGGTTCATCCACCTGTTGGATCGCATTTGGGCCAAGAACATTAGAAAGCCTTGGTGCAACAATAACTTTATAGACATTTACAGTAAATGGCCTCATATATGAACCTTTCATCCAAAACAGGTTTGTCTTCAGCAAGAAATATTTATTAAATTGTTGCCCACCTGTGCGGTGCACATTTGAGGACATTCCTAATCCCTATGACAAAAGCCCGTCTCCCCACTCTATTTCTGTGTTCCTATAAAGAGGTTGTTGCAAAATCTGCCACAGAGGGATAGCATTATTACTGCGTTAGTCAGTGCTGTGGCATCTCACATCATGTTGATCAGAGACTATTTGTCTGAAGTTCACTGTGGTTTAATTTGACATCATTCACCCGCCGTGACCTTTGATCAAGGGTGATAATGAGGCCATGCCTCCTACCTTTGTTCTTCTGAGTAGATCAATCCCGAACATACACATGAAGAACATGTTTAATGAGGTACATAGTTACCTCGATGCCGATTGAATATGTATTTATGTATCCACCTTGCACAATATTGACCCTGGGGGTTTCAACCAAGACAAGAGGTTCTTAACAATGGAAATATAATATATTTAATGTGTTCTATCCCTACGATACTAATATATGTAATCTGACTCTGAGTAAGTGCATTAGGGTTTGCCAACATAGCAACCCTCCTCTTGGAGAGTGTACAGGCTTTTGTTCCATCCCTGCTTGAACTCGCCATATTCACCAAATCCAGGTCCAGTTAAGCTGCTGATTGGTAGAACCAGGGTTGTTAAAGAAGGGTTGGAACAAAGGTCCGGTAGCACTCCATGAGGAGGATAGGGAAGTTGGCAACCTATGCAGTAGGCAACATGTACCCTTGGATTTGGCTAAATGATAAGGCAAGAACGTAGGTATTTAGTCTAAACCATTGACAACTATAGGGAAAAGGTACCTCAAATGAGCAGGTGCACTAGGAAAAGACTATGTGTTCGTGCCAGGCTCAGTGAGACGAGAGAGGAATAAACCCACTGAGAACAGTTTCTATTCCACGTTAGTTCAACGTAATTTTGTTGAAATGACGTGGAAACAACATTGATTCAACCAGCGTGTGCCCAGTGGGAACTGTCAGCTGTTTGTATGATGGATTACATAATAGTGCAACAGTACCCCCTAGTGAACAATATGTGGAATGACCTATGTGGTGACTAAATCGATTTTCTTTAACCTTATCGCTTAGTTACACAACTATCCAATAGCGATAGTGATGGATGGGTGTCTGTGGACTATGGTCTCTATCTTCCCACGTGAGCCTCTTTTCTCCCACCCCCACCCCCCGGTGAGTCCAAAGATAAGAGCGAGAGAGGAGAGAGACAGAGACAAATGGGCTGATCTCTGATTAGTCCATGGCCAGGATGTATTGCAATGCTTATGTATATTTTTGTATTTTACAAAAACACAAGCGTCAACATAAATGACACTGACAATTTCAAAAATGTATTTTAGGAAGAGTCCGATTAATTTAAAGGTAACCACACTTGAATAACACAATCTAGGCAGCTCACTTGGCAGAAACTGATTTAATCAATGTTGTTTCCATGTCATTTCAACCCCAAAAATCTATGAGATGACATTGAATCAACGTGGGAAACTAATTGGACTTGCAAAAAGTAATCAACTTTGAACCTAAATCCAATGACTTGGTAAATGTTTTTGTTGATTTCACATTGAATTCGCGTTAGCTGACAACTCAACCAAATGCAAATCATAACCAGTGGGCACCGACTGAGAGGTAACTATTACAACAATAAGGCAGATACATGAAGACAAAAAAAAAACTATACAACCTGGTAGAATTCTGTTATTACATTCTAGAATATGTGGTGTGTGTGTGTGTGTGTGTGCTGTCATATTCACAGGGAAACATATCCCAGCATGTCACAGTTTTATTAACAGAAACACAGGAGACCATTTTATCCGGCACAGGGAAACCGAGGAGTCAACATCCCAAAGCATAAACCCTGGGAAGAGGGGCTCAGTGAATATGGTCTGGAATGTGTGCAGGGGTGACTGTAGGAGTTCAGAGTGCCAGCCGCCAGATACACTCCTACTCTGTAGGAGCTGAAGGGGAAGAAGGGGACAAGTATGTCAGTCTTCTTATCATTGTGTCTGGCAGTGTAACAGTTACTATATGTGCTCAGGCACCACGACTTGTCATTGCATCCAAGAAAACTGTCAAAACCCATTCTTCTTCTATTTCCTCTATATGTCAGTCCTATACCAGTCTTTACACGCTACACTCTGCTTCCCGGTAACAGCGCCCAGTCAGACCCTGTCTACACAGGAGCTGTAGTCAAATCTCTCTGGGTGATCAGGATACGGCTGCTCCTCTATCACCCGTGTCACCTTTCTGTTCTTTTCAGACAGAAAGAGCTTTCTGTCTGTTGTGTTTCAATCTAGTGTGAGCTCACTGGCATCTTTTTAGTTGATCCTATCACATCAATAGAGTCAACCAACCCTGTTCATTTCTCTACTGTCATGTATCACGTCAGGAGGGATTAGAAGATGTCTTATATGAATTGTCAAATCAAATGCATTCGTTCATTCACTTACAAGTCTTGATTTTACAACGACTCTTTTGGGGGGAAAAATACAAAACATTTCCATGATTCCATATTTCAGTATCGCGCGCGCACACACGCACGGTCAATGTCACATGAATACAGTTTGACACAAACCCTCAACATATTTCAGTTTCTCAAGTCTTTGGTGAGGATCCAGCAGACCAACGGAAAGCAGCATCACTTCTTGAGTCTCCTGGGTCATTGTAACTCGGTTCCAGCTCTCCCAGGTGGGAAGGGTTTGACCTTCTGCTGAGACCAGGAAGCCTGACAGCCTGCAGAGAGCTTAATATATGGCACTATACATCTGGTACGGGGGGAAAAGTATAAAAATCTATGCACTGTATGCAAGTCGCTCTGGATAAGAGCGTCTGCTAAATGACTAAAATGTACAAATGTAAAATGTCATTCACACGTTTACAACAGAATGAAAAGTGTAATTATAAAGATGCCAACTTTCTCTGTGAGGTTACACCCATTCAATCTAAATGGAATGTAGAAATATGCAATGTTCAGGGTTTGTGTGTAGCATCTCATTTGAGAAAAATTGTAGTGTAGTGTTCATGTTTTATTTTGATATATATGAATATTCTGTCTGTTTTTAACATGTACCTACAGAGCTGTATTGAATGTTTTGACCACTGGCAGAACCCTCTATCAGGTTTCAGGTAAGACCCAAGTGCCGACTGTGTTGAAGTAACAATGTTTATTGCAACAACAGGGGCAGAGAAACGACAGGTCAAGGCAGGCAGGGGTCGATAATCCAGAGTAGCGGCAAAGGTACAGGACGGCAGGTGGGCTCAGAGTCAGAACAAGCAAGGGTCAAGACCAGAAGGTCAAGGTAAAAGAGAGACTGGGGAAAAACAGGATCTGACAAACCGCTGGTTGACTTGAGACAAACAAGACAAACTGGCACAAACAGACAGAAAACACAGGTATAAATACCAAGGGGATATGTGGGGAAGATGGGCGACACCTGGAGGGTGTTGGAGACGAGCACAAAGGCGGGTGAAACAGATCAGGGCGTGACACCCTCAGAAGCCCCTTCTGTGATTTGGAGAATATTTTCAGGTCAAACACATCCAGCTCCTCTTTTGAAGTCAGCAACACAAAGACCAGAGATGACCACTGAGCAGGTGAGAGGTTGGCCTCTGAGAGACATTCTGCATGTAGCGTTTGACCAAGAGAATTGTCATTCAGCTCATTCAGACAGTGGAACAGATTGAAGCATCTCCCTGAGGGTATGTCCCTGATATTCTCCTTGATGTATTCCACTATCCTCATATTGGTCTGTGTGCTGCTTCTTGTCTGTGTCAGAAGGCCTCTGAGTCGAGTGTGACTGGACTCCAGCGAGAGGCCCGAGGAGGAAGCTGAGAAACAGGTCCAGGTGCCCACTCTCACTCCGTAAGGCCTTCTCCACGGCACACTTATGTCGGCTAATTTCAGAATTCTCATCTTGACTAAAGGTTGATTTGTGGTTCATCCAAAAGGATAACATTGCCGTTGTCGAATGTGAGAAACACATAAAGCAGCCAGAAAATCCTGGATGCTCAGATGAACACTTTCTCCTGGTACAGCATACACTCCTCTCTAAAGATCTGTGTGCACACTCCTGAGAACACGGACGCTTCTCTGACATCAATGCCACACTCTCTCAGGTCCTCATAGAAAATCTGATTCCCTTTCTACAGCTGTTTGAAAGCCAGTTTTCCCAGGGTCTTGACTCTCTTTATTCCAGTGCGGATCTGGCTCATCTTTCCCATGATACAATGCCTTGCAAACGTGTTCACCCCCCTTGGAGTTTTTCCTATTTTGTTGCATTACAGCCCGTCATTAAATTGATTTGTAATTGGATTTCATGTAATGGACATACACAAAATAGTCCAAATTGGTGAAGTGAAATGAAAAAAATAAAGAATACAAAACAAAAAAGTTGTGCGTGCATATTTACCCTTTGCTCTGAAGCCCCTAAATAAGATCTGGTGCAACCAATTACCTTCAGAAGTCACATAGTTACTTAAATAAAGTCCACCTGTGTGCAATGTCACATGATCTGTCACATGATCTCAGTATATATACACCAGTTAAGAAAGGCCTCAGAGTCTGCAACACCACAAAGCAAGGGACACCACCAAACAAGCGGACCAAGTACAGATCACGGTTGGGTTATAAAAAAATATCAGAAACTTTGAACATTAAACCCATTATAAAAAAATGTAAAGACTATGGCACCACAACACACCTGCCAAGAGAGGGCCGCCCACCAAAACTCATGGACCAGGCAAGGAGGGTGTTAATCAAAGAGGCAATAAAGAGACCAAAGATAACCCTGAAGGAGCTGCAAAGCGGAGATTGGAGTATCTGTCCATAGGATCACTTTAAGCTGTACACTCCACAGAGCTGGGCTTTACGGAAGAGTGGCCAGAAAAAAAGCCATTGGTTAAAGAAAATAACAACAAAAAAACACGTTTGGTGTTCGTCAAAAGGCATGTGGGAGACTCCCCAAACATAACCAGGTCTCTCTTGGAAAATAGATATTATCTCAATGAGAAAAACCTGTATAAATAAAGGTAAAATAAAAATATATAAAATATGTAAGGAGGTACTCTGGTCAGATGAGACTAAAATGTAGCTTTTTGGCCATCAAGGAAAAATCTATGTCTGGCGCAAACCCAACACCTCTCATCACCCCGAGAAACTCATACCCACAGTGGAGCATGGTGGTGGCAGCATCATGCTGTGGGGATGTTTTTCATCAGCAGGGTCTGGGAAACTGGTCAGAATTGAAGGACTGATGGATGCTAAATACAGGAAAATTCTCAAGGGAAACCTGTTTCAGTCTTCCAGAGATTTGAGACTGGGACGGAGGTTCACCTTCCAGCAGAACAATGACCCTAAGCATACTGCCAAAGCAACACTTGAGTGGTTTAAGGGGAACATTTAAATATCTTGGAATGGCCTAGTCAAAGCCCAGACCTCAATCCAATTAAGAATCTGTGGTATGACTTAATGACTGCTGTACACCATTGGAACACATCCAACTTGATGGAGCTAGAGCAGTTTTGCCTTGAAGAATGGGAAAAACATCCCAAATGGCTAGATGTACCAAGCATATAGAGACATACCCCAAGAGACTTGCAGCAGTAATTGCTGCAAAAGGTGGCTCTACAAAGTATTGAATTTTGGTGGTGGGGGGGTGAATAGTTATGCATGCTCAAGTTGTCTGTTTTCTTGTTTGTTTTGCAAAAAAATATATTTTTCATCTTCAAGGTGGTAGGCATGTTGTGTAAATAAAATGATACAAACCTCCCCCCCAAATATCTGTTTAAATTCCAGGATGTAAGGCAACAAAATAGGAAAAATGCCAAGGGGGTGAATACTTTCGCAAGCCACTGTACCTCATGTTCATTATTGACCTCTCTACTTCCACCCTCAGTGATATAGAGCTCTGTGTAGATCTTGTTGAGAAGTGTTGTGTTTCCTAGTTTAGATATTCCCTCAATTATACTTTCAAACTTCTTCTTCAGATGAGATTTAAGTTTTTGTTGGCACCTCTTCCAAGTGTATCTAAAAAATATATATTTTTGGTACTTTTATCCCAGTTTCGTGATTTACAATTGGTACAGTCTTGTCCCATCGCTGCAACTCCCGTACTGACTCGGGAAAGGTGAAGGTTGAGAGCCATGCATCCTCCAAAACACAACCCTGCCAAGCTGCACTGCTTCTTGACACACTGCTCGCTTAACCCAGAAGCCAGCCACACCAACGTGTCAGAGGAAACACAGTACAACTGCCATCAAATTGTGCACCGCCTCATGGGTTTTCCCGTTCACAGCCAGCTGTAACACAACCTGGGCTCAAACCTGGGGCTGTAGTGGCACCTAATGTGATGCAGTGCCTTAGACAGCTGCGCCACTTCGAGGCCAAAAACACAACATTTAACCTTTTTTTTTGGTACTTTAAAAAAATTGTATTCAGGATTTCAAGCTGAAAGTCTATGTGCAACAGATGTTTTTAATTATCTACAGAGGTAAGCCTCCACTATACTAAGGTATTTACTTTGTTTGGTATATACTGTGTATTTCATGAATTTAGCATTAAACCTAGAGACTACATGCAAATTAATGTTTAATTGCACAATCTGATTGCACTAACGGGCTTTTTAAGCTAACACATTTTGTTTGGCTCATATTATAGAAACGTATTAAAATATTATTAAAATATTTCTTAGTTCTATATAGTTCGTTAGCGAGCTCATTCTGGTTCATGTTCCTCAGGGCGTGCAGTGTGATCTTCAGACCGCCCTCTCTGGCACTGCTCAGCTGATCCTCATTCAGTGTTCACCCCTTCCTCATCCTCCCTTTGACTTCCAAAGCATTCTGGGAGATCTGGAATCCTTTTTATCCTCTACAGCTCTTTCTTCACAAACTTGATGATATTGTCTTCGAGTGACTGAACACACACAATTCAAAAGATGAGATCAAAAGAATATCAATGTATTTGAACATATGAAACTGTTCATTTATATCAGGGGTTTTCAACCAGGAGTCCGCGGCCGGTACTGCAGGGGGTCCGCAAAAATATATTTAAAAGAAAGTCAAATATTTATTTTCTTTCAACGTTTATATGAATATCGCTAGCAACAGAATAAACACATATCTGTAGTAGACAAGAGCAGAATATATATTTCTAATGATGTCAACTTAATTTCACTCATCACAATTACACTCACTGGAGTATCTGACATAGGCTTTGAAAAAGCACACTCACATAGGCTACTAGTCGGTAAGCGCCTCTGGCTGCTAGTAAGCTTTCTTGAATTGGACATACATTTTTGACAACACATGGCTAAACAACTGCTCTTGGCAACCATGTTTGGTGTTACCTTTCTACCTAATAGACTATGTTAGAGTTTACATTTCCTCTTCCAACTACAGTGTGGGGAGGTCAAAGTAATGAAAAACGATCTAACAAATATATTCATTTTAAAATGTTGATTACTTTTTCCTTGGCATTATCATTCACCTAATGATAAGACAAGAAATGTGAGAAAAAAATGTTTTGCTAACGTATGATGGGATATTGCCAGTTTGCCTGAAAGGGGGTCCCTGGGCAAGGAAAGGTTGAAGACCCCTGATTTATATACAGTGCCTTCAGAAAGTATTCACACCCCCAAAATACTCTGTGATGTCAAAGTGGAATAAAACGTTCTTTTTTTTAAACTATTTATAGAAAATAAAACACTCAAATATCTTGATTAGATAAGTATTCAGCCCCTGTAAATTCATCTTCCAGTGTTTGGTGGAAAGCAGACAACCAGCTTTTCCTCTAGGATTTTTCCTGTGCTTAGCTGTATTCCATTTATTTTTAATCCTAAAAAACTCCAAGGTCCTTAATGATTACAAGCATGCCCATAACATGATGCAGCCACTACTGTGTTAAAAAAAATATGGAGAGTGGTACTCAGTATTGGATCTGCCCCAAACATAACACTTTGTTTTCAGGACAAAAAGTTAATTGACTTCCCACATTTTTTGCAATATTACTTTGGTGTTGCAAACAGGATGCATGTTTTGAAATATTTGTATTCTGTACAGGTTTCCTTCTTTTCACTCTGTCAATTAGGTTAGTATTGTAGAGTAACTAAAATGTTTTTGATCCATCCTTATTTTTCTCCTATCACAACCATTGAACTCTGTAACTGTTTAAGTGACCATTGGCCTCATGGTGAAATCCCTGAGCGGTTGTCTTCCTCTCCGGCCACTGAGTTAGGAAGGACACCTATCTTTGTAGTGACTGGGTGCAGTATTACACCATCCAAAGTGTAATTAATAACTTCACCATGTTTAAAGGGATATTCAATGTCTGCTTTTTTTTTACCCATCTACCAATAGCTGCCCTTCTCTGCGAGGCATCGGAAAACTTTCCTGGTCTTTGTGGTTGAATCTGTGTTTAAAATTCACTGCTCGACTGAAGTACCTTACAGATAATGGTATGTGTGAGGTACAGTTAATCTTTGGATACAATCATTTGTGATCTAATGTAATGTTGGCAGGTAAGGATTTGGTGTACAATAGTATCACAATTTATTCATTAACAGAATAGTATTTTCTGAACATGTGTGTATGTGTGTCTGCCTGAGGCGCGATTCTAGCGTGTGTGTGTGCCGCCAGTCTCCGACAGCCATGAATAAAACATGCAAGAGGTTGTGGTGGTGGTGGAAGCTCCAAAGTCAGTGGTGTGTGTGCTTATGTGCTGCCGGCCCAGGCGACCCATGATGTCAGTCAGTTGGCAGGAACCTGTCACTGAAAACGTCCTTCTTCTTTGAAGGCCTGTCATTTCTAATGTACCAGAGCCAGAACTGTGGCAAAAGTAGTCTCGTTTGGCTTGCGTCGTGTGTGTGTGTGTGTGTGTATATATATGTTTGTGTTTTGAGGGGAAACATATCCACTGAACCAAACAGGAATCTCAGTCCATTTCCCTACTACACACATCAAGGTCTCCATACTCTCACTTTAGCAGTAATTGCTCCTGTATTTCAATAATGCCCTCAACCAAGTCAATTCATTTGAAATACTAATTAACCAGACTTATCCCAATTGCACTTGGTGTTCAAGGTCATCAAACGCACCACATCCATGATAGATATTTGACATAATGTGACACATCTGTGATGCTCGCGATTCCTCATCTGGATAGTAGGATGCTGCCCCTTAATGAGAATGGACTGCGGAGTGAAAAATTGTCCAAGCTTTCCAACTTATTGTAACGTCACAGCAGTCATTGAGGGGAGGTATTGTCAGCTATAATAGAAATGTAACATTTAGAGAAAACATGGTTCTGTATACCAGAAGAGACTTGATCAGCACCAAGCAAAGGCTCATTCAGACTTATATTTCTATATGAAAAACTTAGGGAACTTTTTGCACCTTTATCCAGGTATGATATCTGTCCCTTGCAGCCACGACAGAAATAGAGACGGGCTTTCAATTAAGTGTCTGAGGCATTCTCTCAGGTGACAGGATAGGTGTTTATGCCAGGGTGGTGGGGGCTGATGGGTAGGCGGGCATGGTTGTATTTCTCTGCCCATTTGGCCCTGTAATGAGCCACTCTGACGAGCTTGTCTGACAGCAGCTGGTGAGAAAAAAATACAAACAGGAAACAGCCAGCCAGGGATGAGAAGAAGTGCAAATGAGAGCGAGGGAGGAGAGAAAGTGTGTAATGCATGCTGCTCTTAAGGCAGCAATAAATTCTATTTTAATGGGGCACCGCAGCAGTATCAGGCACTCAGCAGCCTGTTGTGTTTGATGCCAAATTGGGCAGAATAAACAGATTTGCTGTGCAGCTGGCCCAAACTCTATCATCCCCTCCCCCCATCACTCCTGCTCCCCCTTTCCTCCCCTCCAAACATCCCAGATGTGAATTGCACCATGCACACAGATTCCAGAATACACTTCAGGTCTGACAGAAGTACATTGATTTCAATGGGATGCAGTGCACACTATTGAGACTTTGCATGTCGTGATCATTGCAAGTGGCCTAAAAACTTGCCTCAAAAATATTTGCAGTCCTCAAAAACAGTTGATATAAAGAAAATAACTGGTTTCTAATCTCATCCTTTAATATGGGATTGAGACATAGCCCTATATAGCCAGAATCTATACAACCGGCAGCATGAAACGTGAAGTAAACTTTACGTTAGCTGTGTATTACTCCTGAAAACACTTGCAGTGAATTATCCCTTTTAAATTCTGTCATGACAACTACAAAATGGTATATTCACATGATCAACTATTGTATTTCTTTAAAACTACCTTTTTCCTCATAATGCACTGTTTTATACAGTATGAGGGTGTCAAATGGTGCAATTGCACCCCCTTGTGGATCAAATTAAACTTCAGGTTGGAAAATAAATTAAAGGTGCACTGTGACACACACAAAAGGGAAATCACTACATAAATGTGATTGTATAGGAATCTTCAACATCTCCTTCCCATCAAGTTTTACAATTGGCATGATAATTGTGTATCAATAACAACACTTTTTGGTTAGAGAGTTTGTATTAGAAGGCAGAGAATCCTATAGGTTCTTTGGAAGCCATATGAAATACAACATAGAAACTTGAAATCAACCGCAAGGTACACATACAGCTACTCTGAGCACAAGGATGCCAGGATGCATATATGACTTACTATTCCTATTCAAATTGGTACAGAGATGGCCAGTAAGAGCCATTCTCATGTTTTCGTTGCCATCTTTGGTTAGAAAGTTTACATAATCCCCTTTCTATGTGTTACCTTCTGAGGTTAGCATGATTATTTTACTGTAAAAGAAAAAAGTTAAAACGTCAAAGTAAAACATTCCAAAATGTAGATCACATTAACAGTTGCAGGCCAAGCCCCAAAAGATTGCAACAAAATGTAGACAAAAAATAAAGTATATTTTTTCTGGTTAGTGTACCACTACTCTGTGATTACAATCACAGTATAAAAAGGAGACTCACTATCAATAGATAATGTATACACGATTAGGCTTTACACAACAGCATGTACTGTATAGTGAACGGTCAACTGATCAATTCACAGAAAAGTCAAAAGGTCCTTGGTTTGAAGCAGCAAAGTCACATGGGTGGATATAGACTTTCATAAGTAGACAGATTTGACCATACTGATAAGTCATCATAACGGCCAGAATTCTTTGGGACCTTTATGAGGTATTTCCAGCATTGTCCACTAATGTTGCTGCGGGTAGGAAATGTGCTGTAATTGACACAAGCTGTTTCCAATCAAAATCAATCAATGTCTAGTTGTGTGTGTGTGTGTGGCGGGGGAGGCGTAGCTCTGCTAATCTTAAAAATCGTATAAAACGGATTTGGCAGGGAATACTATTTGTAGATCCTCTCCAGCACTCTCGGAAGTTAAAGCTTAAAAATTGATCAATTAGGGGCAGTTAAAAAGGGGAGAATCAATGACACCGGCTAACCCCCCCCCCCCCCAAGTTCATTACAATGTACTTCCATGGTTGGTTTCATTGTCTGTGTTTACACAGGCAGCCCAATTCTGATATTTTTTCCACGAATTGGTCTTTTGACCAATGACATCAGATATTTTTTAAGACCTGATCTGATTGGTCAAAATACCAATTAGTGAAAACAAGACAAGAATTGGGCTGCCTGTGTAAAAGCAGCCAAAGACCCTCCTTTAACTGACCCTAATTAAAAAATAAATGCAAAAATATCCGAGTCCATTGGAGAGGATTCGATCCACTTGAGAAAAATGAGGTGTAGAATCAATGATCTACAAATAGTATTCCCTGCCAAATAAAAGGCTTTGTGCAATTAAGATTCACAGCACTACAGCTCCCATGTCTAAGGCGATCCTCCCACCAAAACACACACGCACAACCCGACATTGATTGGAGACAGCTTGTGTCAACTGAATAACATTTCCTAGGATTTCCTACGTGCAGCAAACCTAGTGGATAATGCTGGAAATAAATGGTTAAAGCACAACACCACAAAAAGTGCCCCAAACTCCTGGCCCTAGTCATCACAACTACAAACACAAAAGTGGAAATAAAAATTGTATAGCATTAAAAAAAAAATCATTAAAAGAGAGTTTTAGTTTAAAGTTACATAAAGCTATTATCAGCAGTTAGTTTAAAGCTAAATCAAGTCTTGCATGGTTCATAAAGGAGAGTCTAAAGGGTGTGATATAAAAGTATATGAAATACAGTACACTTAAGTAGATTATCTTATCCAGAGTGACATACAGGAGCAATTAGTGTTAAGTACCTTGCTCAAGGGCACGTCGACAGATGTTTCACCTAGTTGGCACGTGGATTCGAACCAGCAACCTTTCAGTTACTGGCCCTACACTCTTAACCGCTAGGCTACCTGCCACTTATATACAGTAGCTAAAGTTAAGAACAGATTTTTCTCCTTGACTGACCACATTACTGCATTATTGTTTCTTTAGAAAAAGAGTTTAAAAAAATGGAGTAAAATTGTATCGTTTCCCTAAATACTGTGGCTTGACCCCTACTTCAGCTGAGGGGAGGCAAAAAAGCCTCCTTGGCGACTTGAGCTAGCAGATGCCTTGCTCTTGCTTCCAAATCTGTAAAATGACACAAGAAAAAAATACATCAACCTCCATCACTCCAATTCTAGGAAGAAATACAAGACAGCTAAATACCCATTTAAGGACAGATAGACTCACACATTCAGCGAATTAAGCACTGATGTAATCCAGCTAGTGAGAAATTATTATTTTTTGGTTGACAAATGTATCACCCAAGAAACACACAGAAGGAACATTACTCAAAACTAAAACAAACATCGGGGTCATGTTAATTAGGACCCACAATAGAAAATGTTTTTAGAATGTTAAACAATCATTAGAATTTTTTATTGGGCCAGGTACTCCCTGTTTCAGTAAGTTTTCTTATCTGGCTCCTAATGGAACACAACCCATTTGAAATGTGCATTAAGATCTTGGGGGGGGGGGGGCTATGTTTAGAGTGTGCTGCTTACATGGTGGTGTTTGACAGGGTCTTCTTCATTCGCTGGGACAGGGAGCTGGAGGAGGGAGTTTTGGTCATCTGGTGTTCTGGAGTGGTCACTGGCCCCAGCATGCTCACTGGTTGGGGGAGAATTAACACATTCAGGAGAATATTAGCTCAGACTGGAGAATCTTTTTCGCCATAAAAACATTCAAGTTTGAGTTAAAAGGCCATAGCAATGATAAAGGATATGTTTTGTATTTAAACATTCCTTGACACTAGTCTATGGGCCGGGACAGACTGGCTCTCAGTGGTGTTTACCTTTGTGGTCAGGAGTGTTGTAGCAGTTAGCATTGCCCTTGACCATGTTGTCTGCGTGGGCCTGCTGCTCTACTGTGTACTGGCTCCAGTACTCATGAGGAAGGTCCAACAAGCGCTCCATCACCTGTTTACATCAATAGGAATCAAATACCCAAATAACACTAATTTCTGTATGGTGAGAATCATTCTTACTAAGTATTGAAAGAGTACTAGAATATAACACAAATTGTATGTTAAAAACTAGACAGTTGATAAACTAGTGTCCACATCCTTTAGAAAAAGAAAAAAAAAGTACATTTAGCTGTTTTTTAGCATATTTGTATTGTTCCATACATACCCTTGGTTGTCTGTTGGTATCCTGCAGGATGGTCATGGGGTCTGGTTCTGGGACGGCATGGCCTACCAGGGTGGGCCCGAACACTCTGGCCAAGTTGGTGACGTCCATCTTGGTATCTAGTACACACTGGGCCACCCTAAAAGCACCAGAAGTCAACCATTTCAAAGAGACTCAACTCTGCAGTGCCTTGTGAAATCAGGACACTTAAACTTGCCTTTGATTATGGAGGGCGGTTACCACAGAATTTAAAATGACGATTACATTTACCAAACATCCACCACCACAGTTTACAAACAGAGGTAGGGGCAGAACTCTTCCCTGGAAATAGAAAGTGACAGATTTGCAAAGTGACCATGAAGGGGTGGAAGCGCTGCCGTACCTCTGCAGGTGGATGGCTAGATAGGCCAGAGTGTCTCTGTTGGGTTGGGGCAGCTCACTGATGGTCTGGTAGATCAGCGCCAGGCTTTTGTCATAGTCCTGAATTTCTGTGGACAAGACAAGAGTGATAGAGGCACTCCATAGAGTACTCACAAGGTAAGGAAACAAATGCGTAATTTGGGTGAACTATCCCTTTAATGCATACCTGAATACACTTGAACATAACCAGAATAACGTCTACGTCTTAAAATCTATTTAACCCCTTAAAGAGACAACCAACTGCCAAGGACGGACCTGCAGCCACCATGAAGGCGCGGTTGAGGCGGAAGGTGAGGAGGGGCTCAGGGAGGTTCCTCAGGAAGTCCTTGAGGAGGCCCGTGACACAGTGGATGTCATCCACCTTGGCCAGGGCCGGCACAGTCCTCCCCCGCAGGAACCTCTCCTTCAGCTCCTTCACTGTGCGCCCCTCGCCTGACACACGGTACAGACCCGTCTGAGAGGGGCGGTGGAGAGAGAAAAAAAATGGGCAGGAATGTTAACTGGCAATAGTGGCAGTTAAAAACAGGAATTATCAAGGTAAAAAATACAGTCGCTATCAGAGCTAGTATCTGAAAATATGACGGATGTTCTTTCCTTTTATCAAAGTGAATTTTGTAAGTGCTAAAATGGCTGCTCACCTCATTTAAACCCCTGTGTTCGATCTCTTTGACACAGTGGACCACTAGGGCTGGGATCATGGGAGAGGAGGAGGGAGCGTAGTCTGCAAGGGTGCTTGGCTACAACACAAGAGATACAGTTATGACATGCAAAGTTTGGAGAAGGCATTCGAAACAAAGATGGTACCAATACAAATTCATGAATGGTATCCAGAATATACCAAACCATACGCAGGTAAACCCTGAATCATAATGATCAGTTATTGCTGTATAAGCGCCAAGTGTTGCAAATATGAAGTCTTGTCAATCTAGGCATGTATAACTAACTACACAAGGTTCAGTACCTCTCTGGTCCTGACAGGTGTGCTGCCTGTGGAGACAGGGTTGCACGGCAGGGGGCAGCGATCACGGCACTCGGGGTGAGCCACAATCCTGCAATCCTGGCACCTCAGGCAGAGCTTTCCAAACTTGGTCTTCCTTCCGCAGGGCACGCAGAACTCTGACTTGATAACCTGAGTTAGAAGAGGGGCAGAACAGAGACTAGGCTTGAACGTGTAGATGTTGGACAAATCATTAGATGGTAGATAAGATTACTCAATTTTAGACTTAACTGGGTCAACAACCTCAAGTTAATTATGTGACAAAAATAATACGTAAATCCTAAAAACAAGGTACAAGCAAAAACAATAATGACAATGTGTACCGTTTTGGCGAGGAACTCATGCTTTCGAACCCCGCCTTTGGCTCTGGGTGTTATGAGTGGGAGTGGAGCCTCACTGCATGGGGTGGTACTGGGTGCCTCGCTAGCCGTCTCTGATTGGTCAATAGTAGTGGTACTGTCCCAGCCCTGAGGATCTGGAAGAACAGATATACAGTTACTGATGTAGCAGGGAACTATTGTCATCTCCTTGAAATCTCGTGGCAGTTGCTGGGATTGACAAAAAGTGGTGTTTATGCATGAAACGTTTTCAAACAAGGGAGGTAGCCCATTACCTGAACTTGTCCAATAATTTTCACTTTCCGTTTCAACAAGCTTCACTACGCTGTGCCCATTTGAACATGCCCCTGGCTGATGAAAATAAGGATGTATCTAGGCTTGCTAGTGTCATCTCACCAGTCCTGCTGCGTATCCAGTAGCCAGGCACTGTCTTGATGGTGGACACGGCCTCCACAGGACCTCCGTTGACAGGCACTGTGATGGTGGTTTTGGTCACTATGGAGTCATTAATCTACAATAATACATACACATCTTGTGATTGACAGGAAATAATACTCAAAAAGGAGAACGCAAACACAGAAGCAACATAATTTTTTTTTATGTAAAGATACTGGTCTAGTGACCAAAATTATATACATTGAATAGCAGTGTGCTGGAGTGCTATCCAAATCAAGTGAGACTAGGGTCAGAAATTAAGTCATTTTGTAGTTAGTTTCAGAAGCCGGCATTGAGTAGTACCCTCTCCGATGTTCGGCCACTGGACCGGGGTTTCTTCACCACCTGCTGGGGTGGCTCGGCAAGGTTTCTGGGAGAGCGCTGTGGAAACAAATAGGAACGACTTAGCTAACAAAACTTTCAAATGACTGAGCATTGTAGATAACCTGGCACTTATGACAACATTTCCACCCCATCCTTGACTACTGATCCTTTAGATAACAGTTGAAAAAAAAAATGGAGAAAAAAAAAGTAGAAATGTACATTTCTATTGTGGATCTGTCAGGATCTAAACTAAATAGTAACTCTCCACACACCCTTTTCTGGAGCTTCCTCAGTCGCACCGTCCTCATCACAGAGGAGTCCTAGAGGGAATAGAGAATGGTGACTCCACAGTTCATGTTTAGGAGAATATCTAGAATATTAGGTAGTATTAGTGTGGCTATATCTACACTTAAAAATATAAAAATGCAACATGCAACAATTTCAAAGACTTTACTGAGTTAGTTATTTAAAAGGAAATCAGTCAATTGAAATAAATTAATTAGGCCCTAATCTATGGATTTCACTTCTGGGAATACAAATATGCATCTGTTGGTGACAGATACCTTTAAAAAAAAAATTTAAAAAATGAAAGAGAGAGAGAACCAGTCAGTATCTGGTGTGACCAGCATGTGCCTCATGCAGCATGACATCTCCTTTCCATAAAGATGATCAGGCTATTGATTGTGGCCTGTGGAATGTTTTCCCACTCCGCTTCAATGGCAGGTGAAGAAGCTGGATGTGAAGGTCCTGGGCTGGCGTGGTCTGCGGTTGTGAGGCTGATTGGAAGTATTGCCAAATTCTCTAAAACGACGTTGGAGGCAGCTTATGGTAGAGAAATGAACACAAAATTCTCTGGCAACAGTTCTGGTGGACATTCCTGCAGTCAGCAGGCCAATTGCACAATTCCTCAAAACTTGAGACATCTGTGGCATTGTGTTGTGTGACAAAACTGCACATTTTAGAGTGGCCTTTTATTGTCCCCAGCATAAGGTGCAGCTGTGTAATGATCATTCTATTTAATCAGCTTCTTGATATGCCACACATGTCAGGTGCATGGATTATCTTGACAAAGGAGAAATGCTCACTGACAGGAATGTAAACAAAAGTTTTTTTGTTTTTTTGAGAAATAAGCTTTTCTGGGATCTTTTCTGATTTCTGGGATCTTCTATTTCAGCACATGAAACATGGGACCCACACTTTACATGTTACGTTTATATTTTATTTGATCGCTTTTTCTATTTTGGCATATTGTATTAATGTATTTTTGTGATGGAGCACAACTACAATGTCCAAGACAAATGGCCCCTTGGGGAAAATGTAAAGCGGATATACTTACCAGAGAATCATCCGTTTTGTCATAACTAATGTCAGACAACAAGGAAGCAGATTCATCTATGGTGGTTAACCTGAAAGACAAGACGGGAGGCTTGGTTATGATCACTGTTCTGAATCATAACAATCTGGGCCATATTCACTAAGGGCCCGATTCAGACTTGGGAAATGTACGCCCAGCCAACACACTTCTCAGTAGTTGGTATTCCGACTTACCTTATGCGGGTGCATAGCAGGCTTTGTAGGCGTGGCTCCCTTGCGTGCCCTGAATAAATGTCATTCAACTGCTGAAAACCCTCCTACTTGCTAGCCAACAGATTTCCTCACGGAGTTCATTCAATAGGGGTTTCAGTACATTTATCTAAAGCCATTCCTTTCAAATTTGGTGTACCTTTAATTTGAATTCTCTCAACAGAATATAAGGGATCAATGAAAGAAAGCCATGTAAATACATGCATATTAATCTCATTTTCAGCACCAATTGGTCAATTTAAAAAAATACTCTGATCTTGTATGTCATTTAGAGTTAGGAAAGCCTTTATTATTGTTTTTTTTAATGGTTTGGAGAGCCTTTAAGCACTAAATATATTGGTGAATCAGAAATACAGTGGTTTGATTCATCCTGAAGGTTGCCATATTCAATTGTTCAATCCATGAAATATTCTAAGGTGAGAAAAGTGTAGACTAGGGGTTGAACATTAGTCCTATAAATCTACCCCCATAATCCTCACCAATGATGGAACTGTATGACAACGGTCCAGTTGTCGTGAACCGTGCGCCAGGCTCCAGGTTTATACTGCTACGTATGGTCTATATTGATTCCAAAAGGCTACATGTCCCAAATTACTGCACAACTTGTAATATATTAGCCTATTATGATCCACTACTAAGCATTTACCTGAAGCAAACGGCCGAAAGGGGCTAAGAGTTTCTGAATTTGTTCAAAAACAAAATGTTTCTTATTATTTCCCATTGCAAACTTTTTTTCTCTCTAGAGGAGTGTACAGTACCTGCGGCTGGTGTTAAGGCTGGTGTTGTTTTTGGCGGCCTGTGCGGCCTGGGAATGGGCGTTGAGGAAGGCCAGGGCCGAGCGCTGCTCCTCACTCAAGTGGAGGCTGCTGCTGGAACCATCCGCCACCAGCAGATCCCTGATCAGCTGGATCTGACGCTCCTACACACACACAGTGTAACACACAGAGTAAAACACAGATCAGGTAATTACCTCATGATTTCCTAGCCTTCCAAACAGTGTTCATACTAGCTTATTAAAATCAGGCTGTAATGCACAATGAATTGGTATAGACAGCCTGGTGTAAATGCTCCTTACAAGCCAGAATGTTTAATAAAGTTGCATTTTAACTTACTCTTACGGTTGGCCGTGGTGTTTGTCCATCTTATGCTCAAAATTTGCAACAAAATATCTACAGGAAAGTGTTGTTTACCTGACTTTTAAGAGCTCCGGTACTGAAGTATACAATTCTATCACCTGCCACAAGCACAAAAACATGTTGACTTCAGTTAGTATGTATGCTGAAGCCAGCAGGTGTTTACATGGTTTTGCGCATGTGCCAGGTGATAGTAATGTCAACTTCAGTCCCGAACCTCTAAAAAATTGGGTACTTTGTTGCAAATTTCAACCACCTGAAGGAACAACAACCGGTAGACGAAATTCAAATGTAATTGTATTTTATTCAACATTAAAATACAATTAAAAAAGGTTTATTGTGACATACACCAGATAGTGAAATGTGTTGTTTTACAGGGTCAGCCATGGTAGTAGTACAGCTCCCATAGAGCAAATAGGGTTATGTGCCTTGCTCAAGGACACCAACATATTTTTCACCTTGTCAGCTGTTACTCAATCCAGAAATATACCAATTAACTGTGTATTCCAGCCTGATTAAATCAGTCTAACTCATAACTAATTAACCATAGTGGTCTTCAAACTTTGCCCTCGATTTAACAATGAACATCACAAAATAGCAGCATTTCCCAATAGAAGCCACCACAACTTTATGATGTACAACACGTTTAATGTACTGTAATTTTTCTATAACTGTACCAACCAGTTTCTCATAGTCAGACTCCGCCCGCTGGCGCCGTCTGATCTCCACGTCCACCTGGTTGCGCGCGTGCTTCAGCTTGACCTCCAGAGCCCCCCTCTCAGTCTCCGTTTTGGTCAGCACCTCCTTGCATGCCACAAGCTTCTCATCACACTGGAGCCACTTCTGCCTGCAGTCCTCGAAGTTCAGAGCCATCTGGATGAACTCTGGGCAGAAAAGCAAGAGGATGGTTATTGTTTAACAATCTGCCTTTTCTCTACAGATCTGTTGATTCCTTTGAAGTCAATCTCCCCCATTGTTTGTTTTTTCAGGTGAGGAGTGTGTGTGTGTGTGTGGGGGGGGGGGGAGATTAGATTTTCACCAGCCAGTGAGAAAACCTGCAATCTCTGATATGCCATCCCTGATATGCAATGCCTGGAGAAACACTGATCGCCACCGTCAACCAACAGCATGCTCCACTAGTCACTTACGTGGTTCGATGCCCTCGATGAGAATCTCGGAGTGAGCAAGCAGACTCTGAAACTGGTTGTGCAGGTTCAACACGGTCGATTCCATGTCCTGATAAAGTATGGGTTAAAAAGGAGAAACAATCACGTGACAGAAACCCAGCAGGGGACTTGATAAAAGATGTTCTACTATATTCCTCTCGGACTTTATTTATTTGGTCGTTATAACGTTAGCTAGCAAACATTATAAATAATAGATGGGCTAGCCAGCGTAAGCTATTTTAACAGATTGAAACGGACTCGCTTCCATTTCTTTTGCAAGCAGGCTAGCTAGCTAAATTAGTTAAATTTAGTAAACAACACTGACAAGAAAACAAAAACAAACAGACACTTACGGGCGTCGGTCCTTCCTAGGACAGAGTCTCGCGGCTGATGTTTCCAGCTGATGTCAAAAGCAACTTTTATTGCGATTCTTGATAAACAAGCTACGTTGTGTGTCTAGCCACACCTGTATTATCTGGTCCCAAGCTTTTCAAAACCAGGCGCCAAGGCAGAAGGCGTTTATTTTGTATTATTGACGCAGTACTGCCCCCATCTGTGTTGGAGTGTAAATATGCTTACAATTGATAGGCCAAAATACATTAGTCCGGCTCTAGCGTTTAAGATGCCCTAAACGTGGTATTGCAAATTTCCTGCAATACCACACATTTTGCCATGACGTATGCCATGTTAATGATATCTGAGTGAGTGTGACTAACAAAATCAATAGGGGTCCCTTGGAGGTCAAGGCCCCTGGGCACGTGCCCTGCATGCTCGGACGGTATTAGGCCATGATACCTAAAAGTTTAGATAACTGTCTAGACTAACTTACCAGTCTAAAAATTGGTAGCTGACATGACTAATTTAGTGACTGTCAGTGACTGACAAAACAAGAGAAAAACTGCTGAAGCGCAACCAAATTTCAATCGTGCACCTGTATTCTGCTATTCTGGCTCTCAACAGTAAGTTGGGACCCCTACTGGGTCCCCCTAGTCACCTTGGACCCTAAGCGACCGCTTATGATGCTTATGCCTGGAGCTGGCACTGATACAAGTGCCTTGTAAAAACCCATGTTGAAAGACAATTGGCAAGTTACGTTCTTCAAGGCTCTGGGGTGTAAGACCCCGATGAGATAGGGAGGAATGCCTGTGAGTTTTCAAGCCTTTAGTCAGACACTGGAGCCTGTCCTCTTTCACTTGGTCTGTCACACATGGGACGTACCCCCGCAGCATCATTAATCAGCCCAGGCTGGCGTATCTGGGCCCTGCAGAAACTCTACTGTGTCATGTAATGAGAAGAACACACACTCGTATATAGAGAAACACACAAATAGTCCACTCACACACACACACACACACAAACATGCAAATGCGCACTCGAATGTGGATGCACATGCAAACACAGTTAAAAACACTCATTACAGACACACTAATTTACACATCGCCTACTACATAGGCCTGCATGCAAATATGGACATCGGACACATTATCTAACAAACACATGCAAACCCTGAATACACTATACAGCATTTACATGTAGGTTATTTAGGTAGATGCTCTTATGCAGAGTGACTTGTAGTCAGTGTGTTCAACTAAGGTAGATAAGCAACCACATGTCACATTCATTGCAATAAAAAAGATGCATGCAAACACACACCTGTACACCACAGGATGCTGTTGAGGGGAGAAACGCTCACAATAATGTCCGGGAACGGCGCAAATGGAACGGCATCAAATACCTGGAAACCATGTGTTGGATCTATTTGATACCATTCCACCTATTCTACCACGAGCCCATTCTCCCCAATTAAGGTGCCACCAACCTCCTGTGCTGCACACACATACCACGAGCAACACTTATCAGCACATTCTACTTTGCTATGCAGTTCATTCACTCCTAATTGTCAATTTTGTGTTTACATTTCTCTTCCACTACTGCAGGTCCATTAGACTTGATTTGAGATAATTGGACCTGTCAGTCAATAATACTTGATCTATTATTCATGTAAAAGCAATAGGCCGTTCCCTGGCTCTGAAAAATGTTCCTCTTGTCAAGCATCATTTAACTGCCAGAACTCACTCTCTCTCTCTTCTCTAAACAGTCGCTTGTGTTGGACTGACTGGAGAACTTTTTGAGTTTCCTCTCTAGGAAGATTGGCATCAGTCTTATGAAGACTGTGATACGCAAAGAGAAAAAGGAATCACTTTGCCACTTTCCCAGACAACCCAGTGAAGGCATTTTGGGAAATAAAGCCACCTACCATGCCAGTGAAGAGTTTTAACAACAGAATGCATTTAACACATTTCTATTAAACCACACATCTCCTTCCACCCTATGTCGTGGCTACATGACTTAAATCCAGGGGCATACTTTGTATGCACACACTACTCAATCCACTTTAGCACTTTAACAAACAACAATCTTGCAATTCTAATGCATACTAGCCACACTTACTATCATGCTGCTAAGCCAGGGCCTCCCTCCCACCTGTCCATAGTTGTTGGAACTGTACTAATTAGCTCATTTTATGAAACAAACAAACATTATATCTGTCAATTATGTCCCCTCCAAAAGGACCACAATGGAAATAAGCTTTTAAGCTTTATTGTGTTATCCTTGATGATTTTCTTAAATTGCACGTGGAGGCGTCACCGGCTGATGCACCCTTATGTTTGTATTTGAAAAATAGTCTAATAAATTCAATCAATCAATCAAAGAGCGCACAGGAGAAAAGCCAACTCTACTATCAGGACCACTATCAAAGAGTCAGCAATACAAAACTATCAGGGTAACATCATTGTAACAAAAACAAGACTAACATGCAGATTGTTTATCGCAGAAAAATGTGGTGTACATGGGGTGGAACGCGTTTTGATAGTAATGTGCATGCATTATGAGCAAATATGGTTGGTCACAGCGGACTCCTTTTGGCTCGTTCCTTAAAACTGGATACTTGCTTTCTTTATTTAGTGGGTCTCTAGAAAAGTCCTAAAGTTGTAGATGGGTCCTGAAAACTAAGTTTGGGATCTAGTGTTGCGGAGAAGTTCTGGGTCATTAGCATTACTGAATCCCCACAGGCTGGCAGCGTTGTGCTGAGTACATGGTTAGGATTTTCCTGTGGCACCAACACAACAGCAGTAATGGATCTGCAACTAGACTCGAGGGGATCACTTAGTCGACACACATCCACTTAAGAGGAAGCAATGCATGGATCCGACCCCTCCCCCCACCCCCACACAATGAACATCCTGTGTGTGTGTGGGTTGGTGAGGGCTCAGGGTTTGCTGCAATGCCAGCACAGCAAAACAAACTTTGGCCTTACATTTTCACATCACCCTCCAAAGCACTGCGACACTCAATCTCCATATTGTGAACCATCAGCCCTAACCCCAGGTGACCTCAGTACTAGTAGTACTAGTACATTCAACTACAACATAGACATTCTTCCCAAGTGAAATGTGACAGAACCAGTAAGACTGCATATCCCTTGACAATCACATCATAGGAATTTTGGCTGTGATTGTATGTAGTGTATGTGTCAATGTGATGTGTGTGCGCATTCATGCACGTGTGTGTTTGTGTGCGTGTGCATGCACATGCATATGTGTGTGTGTGTGTGTGTGTGTGTGTGTGTGTGTGTGTGTGTGTGTGTGTGTGTGTGTGTGTGTGTGTGTGTGTGTGTGTGTGTGTGTGTGTGTGTGTGTGTGTGTGTGTGTGTGTGTGTGTGTGCGTGTGTGTGTCTGCGTACATACAGTACACTAACATGGTAGAGTGGTATAACATAAATTAGATTACACAGAGAATCCTCAATTCACAAAGTGGTTCCTGGCAAAGGCTTCCTTTTCCATATCCCTATGGCACCAAAACATCAACATCAACAAACAGAGGAGGTTTCTCATCAAAAGACTGCATTGACACATAGCCAGTAAAATATAGAGGAAATCACTGAGTGAAAACCATTATGACAAATAAATATTTTATTCAACATAACTTGATGAGAAATAATGGCAGACAGTAGGCCTACCTAAATGCTGTGCTTTTTACTGTTATGCATTTTTTTTAAATTTGTGCTTGAAAGAAATTAGCCCAGTAAGGTATGTGGGCAACAGGATAAGGCCATAACATATTGTAATAGCATGGCGCCAGATTCACAAAGAATTTGCATTCGTTTAGCTTGGTCTTTCCTTAAATACTCTCTCCTGAGTACACTGGTGCAAGAGCATGGTAAATGTAGGGCACATTACTCCCATAAATGTAGGGCACAAAGTATCACATCAACACCACATTCAGAATCCCACCATCCCGTCGTCGCCAATCAACAAATCAAATCCGTATTTTTGTTTGGAGGTCTCCTGTCTGGCATGCATACAGAGCCTCAGGAGCTCATGGTGGCGATAGGGATGACGATGACGAGGATGATGGTGATGGAAGTGAAGATGAGCGCCCCCAGCTTGCAGGCTTTGGCTCTGCGCTGGTTGGCCTCTTTGCGCCTCAGCAGTGTGCTGTAACCTGGCGTGTAGATGTCCTCCATCCAAAACTCCAGGTTATTAGGGTTTAGAGACTCCTGGGCCTACGAGACAAACATAAGGTCACCACTCTATCATGCCAGTCAAGTAGATAACCGTTCCAGTTGTTCCATTAAAAGTATTATTCACTAGGGCCTCCCGAGTGGCACAATGGTCTAAGGCAACGCATCGCATGCAAGGCTAAAGGTGTTACTACAGACCCGAGTTCATTCCCGGGCTGTGCCACAACCGGCCGTGACCGAGAGTCCCATAAGACAGTGCACAATTGGCCCAGCGTCGTCCGGGTTAGAGGAGGGTTTGGCCGGTGGGGCTTTTCTTGGCTCATCGTGCTCTAGCGACTCCTTGTGGCGGGCCTGGTGCCTGCGGGCTGACCCCGGTCGCTAGTTGAAAAGTGTTTCCTCCGACACATTGGTGCGGCTGGCTTCCGGGTTGAGCTGGCGGGTGTTAAGTGGTATGGTTAGGCGTGTCATGTTTTGGAGGACGCATGACTTAACCTTCGCCTTCTGAGCCAGTTGGGGAGTTGCAGCGAGATTGAAAATTGGAGAGAAAAATGGGGAACATTTTTATATAATTGGAAGTTCCTTTTGGATCCCAGTTCAGATATACATTTTACATTTTAGGCATTTATCCAGATAGACTTGACACATATGTTCTGGTTCACTGACTAATCCTGGTTTGTATAATTTTGGGAGAAAGCTTAACTTTATTTAATGCATTGTAATGCAGTTATAGTGCATCAAAAGAAATGTCATATGTATAATGTATTAGTATAATCTCATAATGATCTTGACTAAATAACTAATTTGTTCAGTCTGTTGAACATTTACAGCATAGAAGATTATAATAAGACATACGTGCTCATGTGCTTATGAAAAGCAATCAAACATTTCCTCTTGGAAAGCAGGGAGCTCGTACTGGCGGTCTGACGGGTCCCGTGAGGTGATTTAATGCGGCCCACAATTGTCGTTAAGTACTGCGCTACCAAAAGGTCAACAAGGTCAAAATATACAGTACCTGTAGGTCCAGAGGGGACATTCTGGCCTCTCTCTCCTCCACGGTCCAGACCGGGGCTCCTCTCCCCTCAGCCAATCGGAGGTCAGAGGTCAAACCAGAGGTCAACCCAGAGGACAACCCTGGATTGGTCAAACCGCCACCCTTCTGATGGAAGAGAGAAGAGTTGGACACCTGCTCCACCAAGTGGGAGTGTTTTTGAGGAGGGAGTTTGTGACTCTGGGCAGAGCTTTTTGATTGGTCCGTCTGCATGGAGGGTGGGACAAAGATGTGAAAGAGGAAATGTGGATGGATGGGAGGAAGAGAGAAACATAAATCAAACATAATGGCAGGAATAAATATGGAATACATTATGTGAACAAACTGGATACACACAAGCAAACCTGCTCTTGCATTTGTGTGGAGAAGTGGGGAATTACTGATTACTGAAAGGCAGTCTTGCATTGACAGTAAAAGAGCTATGGGAATAATTGACTAAGTAAACAACTGACCACCTAAACCACATAGTCTGACCAACAGGCCAGCTAATGTCTGACTCAATTTCTGCTTTAGGTTTTAGTCTCCGTATTAGCCTAGTCCTTTCAAATGTCTGCCTAAAACCCCCAAATCCACAGAGTTTATAATTCCTTATCCTCACACAACTAGCCACTAGCCTTGCTAGATCCAAACAGCAACATACAACTATATGTAGCAGGTAACAGGTCAGACCCAGACCCTAAGATTGCTTTACAAGACACACACAGCTAAACTCCTGATTTAGCAACAAAATGAGCACACACACACATTAAAACACACACACACATACTCACACTCTCACACACTATCACACTCACTCCAAACCAAATCCAAATCTCCAAAACGAATGCATGCATGCGTGCACACACACACACACACACACACACACACACACTGTTGCACTGACTAAGTTGGTACAGTACCTGTCCTGTTTTCCCGGGCTGGTCCTTGTCATCTTTACTTTTCGAGAAAGACACCGTCCAATCCCGTGCAGACAAGATGGAGATGATGCTTGGCCGCTTGGATTCCACGCCACTCTTGCAAGATGCCTGCCGTGAGAGCACCCCCTTCTTCCCCACTTTGGTTTCGCTCACACCTCTGTTCTCCTCCATCTTCCCCCACCGGTTCCAGTCCAGGCTACCAAACGAATGCACAGATACAGACAGGGGCTGGGGCTCAGAGGAACCACCAGACCCAGGGCTGAGCGGATGGCTTATCGCACCCAGGGAAGACTCACCGCCGCTGGGGGGACCCAGCCGCCTACCTCCCCGCCTACCTCCCATGGCCTGCTCCTGCATCTTCTCGTCCAGCCGCTGGAGGAAGGAGAGCACCTGGGAGATCTCGGCCTTGACCTCGGACAGGGACTCTAGGCTTTGTTCGATCTGACCCATTCTCAGGAGGAGTTTACACACGCTTGCCTTGAGCCCGCCATCGTCACTGCCGTCCAGCGAATGGAAGAGCCTCTGGAGCTGGCCCAGTCGGCCGCGCCGTGCCTCCGGGGTGTCCTGGGCTGCCGAAGGGCCCCCGTCGGGGGGGTAGATGTACCCTGTGGAGCCGCACATGCTCATGTCATCCAGGAAGCGGAAGATGGTGCTGATGTCGTCCTCGCCTAGCATGTCGGGGTTGTCCATCGAGGTCATGAAGGACAGGTGGTCGGCGTGCACCAGGCTCCGCAGGTGCCGCGTGCCCGGCATGGTGTCTGTCTGGGTGCCCGTACTGCAGGCCATCCACCCTTCTCCTTCAGGTCTGGGACTGACGGTCCCCTCCCATCCCTTTGGAAGGGGCAACCACTCACCAGAGTTTGTGGTGGGGCTGGGAGCAAGTCTCCTCTGAAGGGAGCCCTCGGAGCCATCCAAGCCCACCAACCTGTCATCCAGACTGAGGCTCTTGTCCATCCATCCTGGCCTACGGGTCCTGGGGGGTTGGGGGTGGAGGGGGGACCATTCAGGAATAGTACCCCCTGGGCCAAAGTATGTGGAGTCCTGGAGGTCATCCAGGCTTTCATGCTTGGCCTGGCGCTCCGGCGAAGGCCGACCGACCGTGGGCGAAGGATACGGGTTGGAGAGCATCTCGAAACTGCGATTGGTGAAAAGTTCCTGCCTCCCTCTTCCTCCTACTCCTACTCTCGGAGCCACGGTACTAATGGTCACCTCGGGAACGAGGTGCGACTGGTTGTGGAAGTCCATCTTGAAAATACCTCTCTTCTTCGTGCAGGAATGCCGCTCCGATCCCGGCTGCGATCCCGGCTCTGATCCGAGATCCCTGGGTGCCGAGTCTCCACTCAGGGAATCCTTTGAGGACTCGCTGTCTGTCTCCAGGGGGAGGTAGATGCTCTGCATGGCCTGGCCTGGGATGCTTCCACTGCCAGCGAACAGCGGGGTGTTGTGGCGCCAGTCGAAAGACACAGCCCTGGCACGGCCTGGAGGGGATGACGAGACCAGAGAGAGGGGATCAGGCGGGAGACTGGCACGCTTGCGGAACGAGTAATTTGATTTGGGCCAGAGCAAGCTCTGGTCGATAGGGCCTGAGAGGGTCTGAGAGTCTGACAGTGTGCGCACCCTATCGCGGCTGGAGAATCTCACCTCGTCAGCGATGGGCAAAGAAATTTGCAAAGAGGGCCCCGGGGATTGGTCGATATTGGGGCCGAGCTGAGCTTTCATTGGCTGGGCCGCCTGGGCCTCTTCAGGAACCCCACCCGTCATTTGAATGAGGTTGAATATTGTGACGATGTCAGCTGCCACGCCAATCGGGGATGTCCCCAGTCCCTTAGGGTTGACCCTGTCTCTGAAGAGGGTGGCGGGGAAACAGGGATCGCGGCAGGCTGCGGAGAACAGCAGGCTCCTAAGCTCTGTGAGGTGCTGCAGGTCGAAGCGGGTGCTGACCATTCTACACAGGTCCTGAAAGGAAAGCCAGGGGCGCATAGCAGCCAGCTCCTCCAGAATCCCCAGCAGGACCAGGGGGTACTCCTGCTGCAGACTGGCCATGACCCAATATCACCTTCAAATTAACAACAAAATCAATGTGGGGATGTGGTTGAAAATAAATCATAAGAAAATTAATGTATTACCACAAATGTATTACCACTTGAATAACACTGAGTAAAAAATTACACAATAACAAAGCTGCCACCCCTCCTCTGTTTTGGTAAACAGCTGATGGATAGGCCTGGAGAAATGTAACCACTCTCAAATTCATAGACAGAGCTATGGATGCAAGGACTGACCATCCATGATATAAAAATAATAGTTTTAACCATGCATGTTTTATGGCTATACAGTGTTTATTAACATTTACATTGTTAACAAACACTGGAGTAAAACAAGTTTATATTTTGGGCTCTGATGGGGTGCGTCAGATGAACTAAGCTCATGAGGCGTTTATACACTATATATACAAAAGTATGTGGACACCCCTTCAAATTAGTGGATTTGACTGTTTCAGCCACACCCGTTACTGACAGGTGTATAAAATATTAGGAGTAGAATGGCCTTACTGAAGAGCTCAGAGACTTTCAATGTGGCACCGTCAATTCCCCAAATTTCTGCCCTGCTGGAACTGCTCCGGTCATCTGTAAGTGCTGTTATTGTGAAGTGGAAATGTCTAGGAGCAACAACGGATCAGCCTCGAAGTGGTAGGCCACACAAGCTCACAGAACGGGACTGCCAAGTGCTGAAGCGCGTATAAATCAAATGTCCTCGGTTTCAACACTCACTACCGAGTTCCAAACTGCCTCTGGAAGCAGCTTCAGCACAAGAACTGTTCGTAGGGAGCTTTATGAAATGGGTTTCCATAGACGAACAGACGTACACAAGCCTAAGATCACCGTGCGTAATGCCAAGCGGAGTGTTATAAAGCTCACCGTAATTGAACTCTGGAGCAGTGGAAACGCGTTCTCTGGATTGATGAATCACACTTCAACAACTGGCAGTTCGATGGATGAAGCTGGGTTTGGCGGATGTCAGGAGAACGCTACCTGCCCGAATGCATCGGGCCAGCTGTAAAGTTTGGTGGTGGAGGAATAATGGTCTGGGGCTGTTTTTCATGGTTCGGGTTAGGCCCCTTAGTTCCAGTGAAGGAAAATCTTAATGCTACAGCATACAATGATATTCGAGACGACTCTGTACTTCTATCTTGGTCGCAACAGTTTGGGGAAGACCCTTTACTGTTTCAGCATGACAAGTTCCCTGTGCACAAAGTGAGGTTCTTACAGAAATGGTTTGTTGAGACCGGTGTGGAAGAACTTGACTGGCCTGCACAGAGCCCTGACCTCAATCCCATCGAACACCTTTGGGATGAATTGGAATGCCTACTGCGAATGCCTACAGGCTTAATCACCCAACAGTGCCTAACCTTACTAATGCTCGTGGCTAAATGGAAGCAAGTGCCCACAGCAATGTTCCAACACCTAGTGGAAAGGCTTCCCAGAAGAATGGAGGCTGTTAGCAGAGAAGGGGAACCAGCTCCATGTTAATGCCTGTGATTTTGGAATGAGATGTTCGACGAGCAGGTGTCCTCATACTTTAGTTCATGTAGTGCAAGTTATATTCTTCAAGAATTAATGGATGTATATCATTAATTTATATGTCCAACAATGCATGTTGAAACTAAGGATTCTAGCTTTAGCATATTTTGAGGCGTGCATTGTAAGAGACTACATTTATTGCACTATACCAATTTAAAAGGTAGACTCAGCAAAATGACGTTGCTCGGAGCAGCATCACAGATATTGAGATGAACAAGATGCAAGACTTCGCTCTCACACAGTATCTCCGCATTTGTGCATGTGTGCACATTACGCTGTTCACCGAATGGTAGCCAGGGCACCAAAACAGCAGGGAAGTTGAACCTTGCGCTTCAACGCTCTTAGTTGTTGCGGAAATTGACCCACTACGCTGTTTACTTTCTGCATCTACTGTACGTCATATCTCTGAGTCTACCTTCAGGTGTGGGAGACGAGGAGGAGGATAATGGAGGTTACTATTACCAGCCACTAAACCAGGTTCCTGATGGACTAAATGCTGCACACGGGGATCAGCCCGAGGATATGCCCCCAGTAGCAGAGACTCTGCAAGAAGTCCAGGAGAGAATACAGTCGAAGGGCTTGAATCTTCCCCAGCCCCCTCCACTATACAGTGATCCATCCCCATGGATGAAGACCACGTGGAGCTGTTGAATTCCAGAGCCGACAAGGTGAAAAAATCTATCAATATCCCTTGAGCAAGGCACTTAACCCTAATTTCTCCTGTAAGTCGCTCTGGATAAGAGCATCTGCTAAATGACAAAGATGTCAAATGTAATGTGGTAGTAGTACCACAACAATTCAACGGGTATAGGGGACAGATTGGATTGGTAGCAAGTCTCAAACATTTAATGGTTGAGTAAATGTCATGTCCTTGGTCTGTTTTCCCTGTAGTCACTGCAAGTTTGGAAGCCTTTGTTAAGGTCTCTAGAAGTGGACGTGGTTCATACATACAGTATTTTGTATACACTGAGTGTACAAAACATTAAGCACACCTTCCTAATATTGAGTTGCACCCCCACCTTTTGCCCTCAGAACAGCCTCAATTCGCCGGGGCATGGACTCTACAAGGTGTCGAAAACATTCCACAGAGATGGTGGCCCATGTTGACTCCAAGGTTTCCCACAGTTGTATCAAGTTGGCTGGATATCCTTTGGGTGGTGGACCATTCTTGATACACATGAGAAACTGTTGAACGTGGAAAACCCAGCAGCGTTGCAGTTCTTGCCACAAACCGGTGTGCCTGGCACCTACTACCATACCCCATTCAAAGGCACTTAAATATTTTGTCTTGCCCATTCACCCTCTGAATGGCACACATACACAATCTATGTCTCAGTTGTCTCAAGCTTGAAAAATCCTTCTTTAACCTGTCTCCTCCCCTTCATCTACACTCAGTGGAGTGGATTTAACAAGTGATATCAATAAGGGATCATAGCGTTCACCTGGATTCACCTGGTCAGTCTATGTCATGGAAAGAGCAGGTGTTCCTAATGTTATGTATACTAGGTGTATATACTGTATATACAGTGATATTAAAGTACAGTGGGGCAAAAAACTATTTAGTCAGCCACCAATTGTGCAAGTTCTCCCACTTAAAAAGATGAGAGAGGCCTGTAACTTCAACTATGACAGACAAAATGAGAAAAATAATCCAGAAAATCACATTGTACAGAAAATCACACCAGGCTGGGAAGACTGAATCTGCAATAGGTAAGCAGCTTGGTTTGAAGAAATCAACTGTGGGAGCAATTATTAGGAAATGGAAGACATACAAGACCACTGATAATCTCCCTCGATCTGGGGCTCCACGCAAGATCTCACCCCGTGGGGTCAAAATGATCACAAGAACAGTGAGCAAAAATCCCAGAACCACACGGGGGGACCAAAGCTGGGACCAAAGTAACAAAGCCTACCATCAGTAACACACTACGCCGCCAGGGACTCAAATCCTGCAGTGCCAGACGTGTCCCCCTGCTTAAGCCAGTACATGTCCAGGCCCGTCTGAAGTTTGCTAGAGAGGATTTGGATGATCCAGAAGAAGATTGAGAGAATGTGATATGGTCAGATGAAACCAAAATAGAACTTTTTGGTAAAAACTCAACTCGTCGTGTTTGGAGGACAAAGAATGCTGAGTTGCATCTAAAGAACACCATACCTACTGTGAAGCATGGGGGTGGAAACATCATGCTTTGGGGCTGTTTTTCTGCAAAGGGACCAGGATGACTGATCCGTGTAAAGGAAAGAATGAATGGGGCCATGTATCGTGAGATTTTGAGTGAAAACCTCCTTCCATCAGCAAGGGCTTTGAAGATGAAACATGGTTGGGTCTTTCAGCATGACAATGATCCCAAACACACCGCACGGGCAACGAAGGAGTGACTTCGTAAGAAGCATTTCAAGGTCCTGGAGTGGCCTAGCCAGTCTCCAGATCTCAACCCCATAGAAAATCTTTGGAGGGAGTTGAAAGTCTGTGTTGCCCAGCAGTAGCCCCAAAACATCACTGCTCTAGAGGAGATCTGCATGGAGTAATGGGCCAAAATACCAGCAACAGTGTGTGAAAACCTTGTGAAGACTTATAGAAAACATTTGACCTCTGTCATTGCCAACAAAGGCTATATAACAAAGTATTGAGATAAACTTTTGTTATTGACCAAATACTTATTTTCCACCATAATTTGAAAATAAATTCATTAAAAATCCTACAATGTGATTTTCTGGATATTTTTTCTCTCTCATTTTCTCTGTCATAGTTGAAGTGTACCTATGATGAAAATTACAGGCCTCTCTCATCTTTTTTAAGTGGGAGAACTTGCACAATTGGTGGCTGACAAAAGAATTTTTTGCCCCACTGTATTCATATCCCTTGACTTAAAATTTGTTGTTACAGCCTGAATTCAAAATGGATTAAATAGATTTTTTTTCACCCATCTACACACAATACCCCATAATGACAAAGTGAAAAAACATGTTTTTTAGAAATGCTTGCAAATGTATTGAAAATAAAACACAAAAATATTAGATTTACATAAGAATTCACACCCTGAGTCAATCATTTTTAAAAGCACCTTTGATAGCAATTGCAGCTGTGAGTGTTTCTGGGTAATAGGCTGACCATACCGCATGCGATGCAAAATAATTGTAGAAATCTATGTTATTCAATTATTGCACCCACACTGCTTGCGCACGCCTACAGGCGTCTGCGATGCCAAGGGCTAAAATAGAGCTCCTTTATATTTCTGACGCAGATCGCGCTGCAAGTCCTGCCTCTCCCATCTCCTCATCGGTTTATAGAAGCAGGTACCCACGTGCCATCTCCTCATTGGTTATACCCGCGTGGGTGATTGAAAGACGAACTGTTTTGCCGGTTGTCGTGGTAATACCATGAAAGTGTAGATGTGATCACCATATAAATTAAAAGATGAAAAAGCCTGGAAGGAGGAGAGATGACTAGAAACGATTCGGGTGGCCGTTTTATGTGTGGATTAATTGTCGGAGTAGAGGACCTTGTGCATTTCAGGTAAAATAACTCAATGTTTATATCCCAGGACAAATTAGCAAGCAACAGCAAGCTAGCTAAAAAGGACAAATTAGCTAGCAAGTGCATGCTAACTAGCTAAATTGCCATACATGTTTAATGCTTTTCGACCTGTCCCAAATTAATGTCATTGGTTCAGAGTTTGTTTTGATATTTTAACCTGCTTGTCGTGATCGCGTTTGGTGTAGTGGGACAAAATACATTTATGCACGATAGCGCACGATGGATCACGCGCCCAGCCGGTTTGGGTTCAGCGTAAAAGAGCTTTCCACACCTGGATTGTGCAACATTTGCCTATTATTCTTTTCAAATCAAATCAAATGTATTTGTCACATACACATGATTAGCAGATGTTAGTGCGAGTGTAGCGAAATGCTTGTGCTTCTAGTTCCGACAATGCAGTAATAACCAAGTAATCTAGCTAACAATTCCAAAACTACTACCTTATAGACACAAGTGTAAGGGGATAAAGAATATGTACATAAAGATATATGAATGAGTGATGGTACAGAGCGGCATAGGCAAGATACAGTAGATGGTATTGAGTGCAGTATATACATATGAGATGAGTATGTAAACAAAGTGGCATAGTTAAAGTGGCTAGTGATACATGTATTACATAAGGATGCAGTAGATGATATAGAGTACAGTATATACGTATACATATGAGATGAATAATGTAGGGTATGTAAACATATTAGGTAGCATTGTTTAAAGTGGCTAGTGATATATTTTACATCAATTCCCATCAATTCCCATTATTAAAGTGGCTGGAGTTGAGTCAGTGTGTTGGCAGCAGCCACTCAATGTTAGTGGTGGCTGTTTAACAGTCTGATGGCCTTGAGATAGAAGCTGTTTTTCAGTCTCTCGGTCCCAGCTTTGATGCACCTGTACTGACCTCGCCTTCTGGATGATAGCGGGGTGAACAGGCAGTGGCTCGGGTGGTTGCTGTCCTTGATGATCTTTATGGCCTTCCTGTGACATCGGGTGGTGTAGGTGTCCTGGAGGGCAGGTAGTTTGCCCCTGGTGATGCGTTGTGCAGACCTCACTACCTTCTGGAGAAGGCAACTGCTCCGCCCACGGTTGTTGTCCAGATGGGTTAAGGCAGTGTGCAGTGTGGTTGAGATTGCATCGTCTGTGGACCTATTTGGGCGGTAAGCAAATTGGAGTGGGTCTAGGGTTTCAGGTAGGGTGGAGGTGATATGGTCCTTGACTAGTCTCTCAAAGCACTTCATGATGACGGAAGTGAGTGCTACGGGGCGGTAGTCGTTTAGCTCAGTTACCTTAGCTTTCTTGGGAACAGGAACAATGGTGTCCCTCTTGAAGCATGTGGGAACAACAGACTGGGATAGGGATTGATTGAATATGTCCGTAAACACACCAGCCAGCTGGTCTTTGCATGCTCTGAGGGCGCGGCTGGGGATGCCGTCTGGGCCTGCAGCCTTGCGAGGGTTGACACGTTTAAATGTTTTCCTCACGTCGGCTGCAGTGAAGGAGAGTCCGCATGTTTTAGTTGCGGGCAGTGTCAGTGGCACTGTATTGTCCTCAAAGCAGGCAAAAAAGTTGGAGCCTGGGAGCAAGACATCCTGGTCCGTGAGTGCTGGTTTTCTTTTTGTAATCCGTGATTGACTGTAGACCCTGCCACATACCTCTTGTGTCTGAGCCGTTGAATTGAGATTCTACTTTGTCTCTATACTGACGCTTAGCTTGTTTGATTGCCTTGCGGAGGGAATAGTTACACTGTTTGTATTCGGTCATGTTTCCAGTCACCTTGCCCTGATTAAAAGCAGTGGTTCGCACTTTCAGTTTCACGCGAATGCTGCCATCAATCCACGGTTTCTGGTTTGGGAATGTTTTAATCGTTGCTATGGGAACGACATCTTCAACGCGCACACCGAATCAGCGTATTAATACGCAACATATCCCAGTCCACGTGATGGAAGCAGTCTTGGAGTGTGGAATCAGATTGGTCGGACCAGCGTTGAACAGACCTCAGCGCGGGAGCTTCTTGCTTTAGTTTCTGTCTGTAGGCAGGGATCAACAAAATGGAGTCGTGGTCAGCTTTTCCGAAAGGAGGGCGGGGCAGGGCCTTATATGCGTCGCGGAAGTTGGAATAGCAATGATCCAAGGTTTTTCCCGCCCTGGTTGCGCAATCGATATGCTGATAAAATTTAGGGAGTCTTGTTTTCAGATTAGCCTTGTTAAAATCCCCAGCTACAATGAATGCAGCCTCCGGATATATGGATTCAAATTTGCAAAGAGTCAAATAAAGTTCGTTCAGAGCCATCGATGTGTCTGCTTGGGGGGGAATATATACGGCTGTGATTATAATCGAAGAGAATTCCCTTGGTAGATAATGCGGTCTACATTTGATTGTGAGGAATTCTAAATCAGGTGAACAGAAGGACTTGAGTTCCTGTATGTTGTTTTGGCCACACCACGTCCCGTTAACCATAAAGCATACGCCCCCGCCCCTCTTCTTACCAGAAAGATGTTTGTTTCTGTCGGCGCGATGCGTGGAGAAACCAGCTGGCTGCACCGTCTCCGATAGCATCTCTCCAGTGAGCCATGTTTCCGTGAAGCAAAGAACGTTACAGTCTCTGATGTCCCTCTGGAATGCTACCCTTGCTCGGATTTCATCAACCTTGTTGTCAAGAGACTGGACATTGGCGAGGAGAATGCTAGGGAGTGGTGCACGATGTGCCCGTCTCCGGAGTCTGACCAGAAGACCGCTTCGTTTTCCCCTTTTTCGAAGTCGTTTTCTGGGGTCGCCGGCTGGGATCCATTCCGTTGTCCTGGGTGAAAGGCAGAACACAGGGTCCGCTTCGCAAAAGTCATATTCTTGGTCGTACTGATGGTGAGTTGACGCTGCTCTTATGTTCAGTAGTTCTTCTCAACTGTATGTAATGAAACCTAAGATGACCTGGGGTACCAATGTAAGAAATAACACGTAAAAAAACAAAAAACTGCATAGTTTCCTAGGAACGCGAAGCGAGGCGGCCATCTCTGTCGGCGCCGGAAGCAATCACACCGGGGGGCATTCTTACCCTACCACGTGACCTTTGTTTTGGAGATCTTCAGAATAAGTTTAAGGTAAGAGAAAGTTTGTTGGACATTAAGAAAGCTTTGTTGTAGACCATTTAACACATTTGGGGAGATGCCAGCTGAGTATAAGACTATCATCTGCATATAAATGGATGAGAGTGCTTCCTACTGCTTGAGCTATGTTGTTGATGCAAATTGAGAAGAGTGTGGGGCCGAGGACTGAGCCTTGGGGTACTCCCTTGGTGACAAGCAGTGGCTGAGACAGCAGATGTTCTGAATGTATACACTGCACTCTTTGAGGTAGTTAGCAAATGAGGCCAAAGACCCCTTAGAGACACCAATTCTCCTTAGCCGGCCCACAAGAATGGAATGGTCTACCATATCAAAAGCTTTGGCCAAGTCAATATAATAAATAAATAGCAGCACAACATTGCTTTGAATCAAGGGCAATGGTGACACAATTTAAGACCTTTACGGTTGCAGTGACACATCCATAACCTAAGTGGAAACCAGATTGCATACCCGAGAGAATACTATAGACATAAAGAAAGCCAGTCAGTTGATTATTGACAAGTTTTTCCAACACTTGATAAACAGGGCAAAATAGAAATTGGCCTTTAACAATTACAATCAGCTTGATCTCCCCCTTTAAATAAAGGACACACCATGGCTTCCTTCCAAGCAATGGGAACCTCCCTAGAGACGTGAGACAGGCTCAGAAATGATAGGGGCAGCATCCTTAAAGAAAGGGTCTAAACCATCTGACCCAGCTGTTTTTTGGGGGTCAAGTTTAAGGAGCTCCTTTAGCATCTCGGACTCAGTGACTGCCTCCAGGGAGAAACTTTTTGGTGGGTCAGGGGAAAAAGAGGGAGGAGCATCGGGGATGGTCGCAATGGAAGGGGTGGGAGATGAGGAAATGTTGGATGGGCAAGGAGGCATGGCAGAGTCAAATAGGAATCCTGACTTAATGAAGTGGTGATTAAAGAGCTCAGCCATGTGCTCCTTGTCAGTAACAACCACATCATCAACAAGGGATATGGGCAGCTGTGAGGAGGAGGGTTTATTCTCCATATATGTAACTATTTTCCAGAACTTCTTGGGGTTAGACCCACAGAGAGAGAACTGCTCCTTTAAGGAACTAACTTTGGCCTTCCGGATAGAATGAGTGTACTTATTTCATATTTGCCTGAACGAGAGCCAGTCAGCCTAAAGATGTGTGTGCCGAGCAAATGAAATTCTTGAACTGGAGTAATAGAACCAGGGGCTGAACCTGTTTTTAATTATTATTGTCTTTGTGGGTGCGTATTTGTTAACTATACCACAAAAAAATATTTTTTAAAGACGGTCCAAGTGTCAATGACAGAGGGGATAAAGCTGATTCTATACCAATTTACAGAGGCCAGGTCATGAAGGAAGCTACAGTATATTGATTCCAGATATGCTTGTGTTGGCTGAGGGCCAAATCCAAATCCAAATCCTGGTATGCTTTTTGATATGCTGAAAAGACTGAAAATTGTTTAACACATGCTTATTGACTCATTAGACATCCTGTGATAGGACATTTGATTTTCTCTTTATGATGACAAATACTGACAGTAGGCCTACACAGTATATTTTCTCATCACATACAATGCATATGCTCTAGACTGAGGTCCATATCAGGATCTTGATATACATTTTGATATGCTAAATAAAGGAACATTTCTGATGCTTATTTGAGTTTTGAAGACATGCTCAACAATTTGACAAATAATAAATCCATATAATTCTTTCAGACACTAGCTATAATTTTTTATATTCCCTCTGGATAAAGCTAAAAGTACTGTAACTGGTAGCCTAGCTAGAATCACATGTTTTCTGCTGATCAGTTCCAAATGTCACTTTTTTAATATGGGCGCCACAATTAGTGTGTAAACGGTGTATGTGTTCAAACTGACAACTGGAGAAACAAAAAAGTGAGAAGCTGTTCAGAAAATACTTCAAAGAAGTTAACGTTAAAGTGAGTAGCTAATTTGAGATGTTTTATTTATCTTAGTAAGTAGAATCAGGAACATTAGCTAATTTGGCAAGCAGCCAGTAGGACAAGCTAGCTAGCTTGATAGGGGGGTAGAAGCTAACTTGTAGCCTAGCTAGCTAACAAGTATTGAAATTGCCTTCACTTCAGTGATTTTCTTTTTGGACCCCCAATCAAGCCTCAAGAAGACAGCTAATTTTTTTAAACGTTTAGGCGTATTTTGTATTGGACCAGGTCTCGCTTGAAAAAAACATGTTATCTCAATGTGAAAAACCTGTATAAATAAAGGTTAAATAAAAAGTACAAAATTACTGATTAATAAAAGCTAGCTAGTAAACTAACATTGCTAGCTATGTAACTAGCAACTTGGCTAGCTAGCTAGCTTGGTCCAGTTAGTTTCCTCATCATAAATGAAGCAGGCAGAGTAGCTACCTTGGGGTATGGTTATGTGAAATGACAATATTTTCTTGCAATATCCACACAATTTTGATGTTTTATGCATTGACAGTTTGGAGTGGATCACAGACCAACATTACCACCACATTGGGTCTGGACTAGAGGTTGACCAATTAATTGGAATGGCCGATTAATTTGGGCCGATTTCAAGTTTTCATAACAGTCGGTAATCGTCATTTTTGGACATCGATTATGGCCGATTACATTGCACTCCACGAAGAGACTGCGTGACAGGCTGACTACCTGTTATGCGAGTGCAGCAAGGAGCCAAGGTAAGGTGCTAGCTAGCATTAAACTTATCTTATAAAAAAACAATCAATCTTAACATAATCACTGGTTAACTACACATGGTTGATGATATTACCAGTTTATCTAGCTTGTCCTGCGTTGCAGATAATCGATGCGGTGCCTGTTAATTTATCATTGAATCACAGCCTACTTAGCCAAACGAGTGATTTAACAAGTGCATTCACGAAAAAAGTAGTGTCGTTGCACCAATGTGTACCTAACCATAAACATCAATGCCTTTCTTAAAATCAATACACAAGTATATATTTTTAAACCTGCATATTTAGTTAATATTGCCTGCTAACATGAATTTCTTTTAACTAGGGAAATTGTGTCACGTCTCTTGCGTTCTATGCAAGCAGAGTCGGGGTATATGCAGCAGTTTGGACTGCCTGGCTCATTGCGAACTGTGTGAAGACCATTTCTTCCTAACAAAGTCTGTAATTATTTTTCCAGAATTGTTCATAATTAGGACATTACATTGAAGGTTGTGCAATGTAACAGGAATATTTAGACTTAGGGATGTCACCCGTTAGATAAAATACGGAACGTTTCCGTATTTCACTGAAATAATAAACGTTGTTTTCGAAATGATAGTTTCCGGATTTGACCATATTAATAACCTAAGGCTCATATTTATGTGTGTTATTATATTATAATTAAGTCTATGATTTGATAGAGCAGTCTGACTGAGCAGTGGTAGGCAGCAGCAGGCTTGTAAGCATTCATTCAAACAGCACTTTCCTGCATTTGCCAGCAGCTCTTCGCTGTGCGACTTCTTACCTGGGAATATTGAAGACTCATATTAAAAGGAACCACCAGCTTTCATATGTTCTGAGCAAGGAATTTAAATGTTAGCTTTTTACGTGGGACATATTGTACTTTTACTTTCTTCTCCAACACTTTGTTTTTGCATTATTTAAACCAAATTGAACATGTTTCATTATTTATTAATCGGTATCGGCTTTTTTTGGTCCTCCAATAATCGGTATTGGCGTTGAAAAATCATAATCGGTCGACCTCTAGTCTGGACTGCGAGGGACTGCCACTGACGACCCAATCTGCACCCAATGCATCCATCGTTGATTACAAACAGGGCAGGCAGGGGTATTGAGGGTGTGCAACTTTTATTTTCTGTTAAATAAATGAAATAATTTTTTTAGCAAAGATTGGCCTATTATTTTTTATTATTTTAACATTATGATAAAAAAAGTGTTTTGTTTATTTACATTTTTCAATTGGTAGTTATAGTCTTGTCCCATTACTGCAACTTGGGAGAGGCGAAGGTCGAGAGCCGTGCATCCTCCGAAATACGACCCCGCCAAGCCACACTGCTTCTTGACACACTACCCACCTAACCAGGGAGCCAGCGGTAGCAATGTTTCAGAGGAAACACCGTACAACTGACAACCGAAGTCACAGCCGGCTACGACACAGCCCGAGATAGAACCCGGATCTGTAGTGACGCCTCCAGCACTGCGCTGCAGTGCCTTAGACCACTGTCACAAATAATTAAAGAGCAGCAGTAAAATAACAATAGCGAGGCTGTATACAGGGTGTACCGTTACAGAGTCAGTGTGCATTGGTTAGTTGAGGTAATATGCACAGTACATGCTCTTGATACCATGTCTTATTTTTTGGGGTGTTTTGACTGATTTCATGTTAACCAACAACTGTAACGATGTATTTGAGAGACAACAAGTCATCATTGTGCAAGTGTATTTATGTTTTCAATAAACATTGTAGAAGAAATATAGTTTACATTTCGTCAACAATCTAAGCCCATTCCATCCATCCATAGTTGCTAAACAATCAACCCATCTATGCTCAGATATGTCACCTTGATTTTAGGCACCTGAACAAGTAAAATAATTTGGGCGCTGGACCTTTCATGAGTTGAATTTAGCCCATTTTCAATCAGACATACGAGGATAAATATTACACATATCACGTAACGATGTATATTGAAATTATTCATTTGTTTAGAAATACAGATACATAAATGTCAGGTAATGATTACAGATATGATACATTTCTGAAAATATTTGGAGTCGTTCATGCCTAAGTGTAAAGGCTTATCTATGTCAGCATGTTGACACATACATATTTGTAGAATATTCAAACGCCGCAAAGTGTAAGCGGGTGCACGCGCATCAGGTGTGTGTCTTGAACGTATCTCACCCTAGATATATCTCCTGGACTCATATGGTAGCAGGGAGATTTCTGAGGTTCGGATTGGATGCATGTAGAAACTGTCCCATTACGGAGAATGTCTGAGCTCCGTATATGAAATTAAGGACATGCGTATCTGGAGCATGTCTACTCCTTATATCTAATAAAGATATTTGGAAATATATAAAGATACAGTGCCTTCGATTAGTTTTCAGACCCCCTTTCAGACCCCTTGACTTTGTCCACATTTTGTTACGTTACAGCCTTATTCTAAAATTGATTAAATAATTACAAATCTCAGCAATCTACTCACAATACCCCATAATGACAAAGTTTTTTAGAAATGTTTGCAAATGTATTAACATTTTTAAAACAGATATCTTATTTACATAAGTATTCAGACCCTTCGTTAAGAGACTCATTTTGCTTAGGTGTTTCCATTGATCGTCCTTGACATGTTTCTAAAACATGATTGGAGTCCACCTGTGGTAAACTCAATTGATTGGACATGATTTTGAAAGGCACACACCTGTCTATATAAGGTCACACAGTTGACAGTGCAATGTCAGAGCAAAAACCAAGCCATGAGGTTGAAGGAACTGTCCATTGAGCTCAGAGACAGGATTATGTTGAGGCACATATCTGGGGAAGGGTACCAAAAACTGTCTGCAGCATTGAAGGTCCCCATGAACACAGTGGCCTCCATTATTCTTAAATGGAAGAAGTTTGGAACCCCCAAGACTCATCCTAGAGCTGGCCACCCGGCCAAACTGAGCAATCGGGGGAGAAAGGCCTTGGTCAGAGAGGTGACCAAAAACATGATGGTCACTCTGACAGAGCTATAGATAATCCATCTACATAGGCGTACAGAGGCCCATTACCATCACTCCTGTGTTCCAATGGCACATTATGTTAGCTAAAGAAAAAGCCATCTCTGTCCAGTGTCTGTTTTCTTTTGCCCATCTTAAGCTTTTCTTTTTATTAGTCAGTCTGAGATATGGCTTTTTCTTCGCAACTCTGCCTAGAAGGCCAGCATCGCGGATTCGCCTTTGGTGTTTTGCGAGTACTATTTAATGAATCTGCCAGTTGAGGACTTGTGAAGCGTCTGTTTCTCAAACTAGACACACTAATGTACTTGTCCTCTTGCTCAGTTGTGCACCGGGGCCTCCCACTCCTCCTTCCATTCTCGTTAGAGCCCGTTTGCGCTGTTCTGTGAAGGGAGTACTACACAGCGTTGTACGAGATCTTCAGTTTCTAAGCAATTTCTCACATGGAATAGCCTTCATTTCTCAGAACAAGAATAGACTGACGAGTTTCAGAATATAGGGCTTTTCTTCTGGCCATTTGGAGCCTGTAATCGGACCCACAAATGCTGATGCTCCAGATACTCAACTAGCCTAAAGAAGGCCAGTTTTACTGCTTCTTTAAATCAGGACAACAATTTTCAGCTGTGCTAACAAAATGCAAAAGGGAGTTCTAATGATCAATTAGCCTTTTAAAATTATAAACTTGGATTAGCTAACACAACGTGCCTTTAGAATACAGGAATGATGGCTGCTGATAATGGGCCTCTATACATAAAGAATCTGCCCTTTCCAGCTACAATAGTCATTTACAACATTAACTATGTGCACACTATATTTCTGATCAATTTGATGTTATTTTAATGGACAAAAAAATTGCTTTTCTTTCAAAAACAAGGACATTTCTAAGTGACCCCAAACTTTTGAAACGTAGTGTATATATTTTATATGCTGTAATATGAAAGCACATTACCTAGCAGACAACCTTATTGCACCAACCAGATGCATTTACAGTCAAGTAAACCCACCTCCCCTCAATGATTTAAATTAATTAATCCAGTCATTCATTACCATTACTGTAAAAATATTACAGTAAGAATATTGGTACCATAAAACTGATTACGGTAACATACTGTACATTTACAGCATTATACTGGCAGCAGAGTTGCCAGTAAATGACTGTAATTATATAATACAGCTGTGTTGCTGTAATGATTACAGTAGGCTCATTTACCATATTGTAATTCTGTTTTTCTTACTGTAAATTAGTGGAATCTATCTGTGTATGATAGGGGTAATTATAAATGTACAGCATTATACTGGCAGCAGAGTTGCCAGCTAAATACTGTATTTTCATTTTACAGCAGGGGATGCTGTAAAATGAAAATACAGTATTTAGCTGGCAACTCTGCTGCCAGTATAATGCTGTACATTTATAAGGAAACGTTACCCCTATCATACACAGATAGATTCCACTAATTCACCATGCCGGTTTCTTTTTTACCTGCTTTTTGGTATGTCTTACAGTGGTAAAAAACATAGCAAATTAAAAGCCACCTAAAGATCAACACTCTTAGAAAAAAGGGTTCCAAAAGGATTATTCTGCTGTCCCCATAGGATAACCCTTTTTGGTTCCAGGTACAACAATTTTGGATTCCAAGTAGTACCTTCTGCAGAAATGCTTCCACAAGAAACCACTAAAAGTTATACATGGATCCAAAAAGGGTTATTCAAACTGTTCTCTTATGGGGACAGCTGAATAACTCTTTTAGGGTCTAGATAGAACTTCTTTTTTTTGCTAAGAGTATTGTCATTATTCCTGCATTTTCACAGACCCTGTGAAAAATACAGGTATTGGGTCTGTGTGAATGGTTCTCTGCTTTTTTGCAAGTAAATTCATTAACACTTCCATTGTTAAATATCTCACTAATTTGAAATGCAAACAGCTACCATGATTTAACAAAACTGCCCACTCTCTCCCCTATCAATTTGCAAGTTAACAACTGATGTGTATAAAAGGGGTAAACCTGCATGATAATGGTAAATAAGGGTCTGTTTGAACGGGGGGTCATATAAACATTGCCTTATATTTATTACAGGTAATATATCACATCTTCTGTCTGTAATGGGTAAGACAGCGGTGCGTTACTGAACAGGCACATTAATTAAACCATTTAAAACCATGAATTGAACCAGATTTAGGCCAAATGAAAAGCCGAACTCAAGTAGCGGGTGTTTTTAAATAGGCTACATCTTAAATAAATTAGATATGACATATGGTATCCTTTACTCTATTTATAGCTGATAATTTTGTCGTTTTACTAAGCCATCTCAGAAGCATGAAAACTTAAGAGAATTAGAGGACAGAATACAATGAATCACATTCGTTCCATTCAGTGTCAAATCTCTGCCATAAATCATTGTCACTCGTGCTTGTTGCAAGGTCACTGTAGCCTACCACATAGACTATTAAAAATATGTATATTTGATCAACAGTCAGGTTTTAAATAACGGCCACACAAAGTAGGTGACTTACTTGTTATCTCTGGACAGAGAATCGTTGGATTTCCACAGCCACACCTGCACCCGTTAGAATAACAACATTGACTTAGAGAAGCGCAAAACGACCTCAGGTATACCTAATTATCTGCAGATGAATAAAATGACAATATTCCTTAGTAAAAAAAGAACCAATCCACCCGCATAGTTGATTCTCATCGGCTCGGATGGACTCTGTTAAAATGGGTAGCTACCAACAAGGCAGAGAGGAGAAAATTTAAACCAGGTCATCCTCTCACTGGTCCCTCCAGTCCCCAAGGGGACCTCAAAAAAGCAACCATTCAACTAAGCATTCTCTCTCCATATGGAATAGCTGCATGACACCTGAAATGTCAATATAAACTAGAGGCTATGTGTTAGCTATGAATCATAAACTAGTCTATAATAAAGACATACCAGTTGGTACAATAAATATCTTATTGTGTTTTTCATTGTCAGATAACAAAAGTGTTTGTGTGTAAAGGAGAAAAAATATAAAAAATGGATGTTTCATAATTGAGGCTCCTCAACAACATCTAGCTTGACAGTAAGGCCTGAAGGACCTGCTAGCGTACACACACACACACACACACTCCTGCCGATCAGTCCTCGTGGACCTGTCGCCATTACCGAACATTAGCATCCATAAATGTCCATACTTAAAACCCCATTAGACTGGGTAAAGAGGAAAGCTATCATCACTGAGTAGTTGCACTTTGACCAGAATCAAACCCAACATCTTGGATGGTTTCACCCAGGGGCGGACTGAACATCTGGCATTTCAGGTAAATGCAGGCCCATTTTTAGTCCGGTGGGCAGTCTAACTGGGTTTCTTTATGTGCACAAAATGATAATTACCTGGCTAATAATGGTGGAAGGCCCAGCCCGGGGCATAAGCAACATAGGTGGTCACCTAGGGCACCCGGCCGCGAGGGGCCCCTCGAAAAAGTAGAATACACACAATTTCTAAATTAGGTTGTGCATCAGCAGTTTTCCTCTTGCTATGTCAGTCACTGACCGTCAGTCAATTAGCCCAAGCAACCTTTTCTGGATTGGTAATCTAGTCTACCCAGATATCTGTTGTAATTACTGCAAGGGCACAAAGGGGCCTTGACCTCCAGGGGGCCCTTATTTATTTTGTTAGTCACTCTCACTCAGATATCATTGTAACATTGCATAAATCATGGCAACATGTGTAGAATTGCAGGAAATTAGCTGTCAAATTGCTTTTGTTTATTTTTTTTTAGCTCCGCCACGTGGCAATGTCATGTAATTAAATGGGAACCTTAGGAGAAAATGGGCCAGTGTGGTGTCTCAAGGAAAAAAATGGGCTGATTTCTGGTCCCAGTCCACCCCTGGTTTCACCTGTCAGCCATCATATGAAGAGGATGGAATCTCTTCCAATCCATAAAATGAATGAATGGTATAGGAAACTGTTTTTAGGTAGGATTTTTATTTTACAGTACATAAATTACTGTGTATGTATTTACCTAGAAATAACAGCTAATTTCTGGCAATTGTTTCCACAAGCTGTGACGAGTGTAAGTCGGGTTGACGTTTCTTGCCCAGCTGCGATTTCCGCTAAATGGGCCAGCTGCAAAGTTTTACATGTAGATAATAAACCAGGTCAGGAGCCACCAACTGCTTTATTAAAGTAGATGTCTGTCCTAGTGAGTTACACATTGTGAGCCAACACGGCAATTCATCCACCAGAGGCAGCTGAGTGCCTTAACAGTTTGCAAAGATCGCCTTGCAAGGATGGGCGTCGGTGGTGGATGGCGGGCAACCGACAGCGTCATTGCATCAGTACTGCGGAATAAATTCTGCAGTCAAACTTTGTTCATTATGCAGTTCAACATTTGAGTGGTTATGTGTGCAACAAAAGTTCAACACTCACCTTTTGTCACTATTTCTGGAAAGTCTACGCATACAATTTGACGCAAACGTTGGATAAATCCAATGTATACACCACATAGAAACCACTACAACTGTATGGTGTCAAATCCGATTATATAAAAATCGAACGGGCGCGAGAAATCAGGAAGGAAACATCATTGCTCAATCAAACACTTTTATCGAGAGAGAAATGTGGTCGAGCGAGCAGAGGACGTGTTCCGCGAGCGCAGGCCAACGTGGTGTGCGCAAATTCAACTTGAGGGCTTGCAAGTGTGACTTTGAGCGAGCCCAACGGCATTTTCCACACGCATGTATACCGCTTCCACACACGGATATGTTTTCATCCCACTCACACCAATTTTCCAGTTTGTTCTCCGAGACACATTTTGCTCTCGCAACCGCTTACTATAATTTTATAACAGGGGAACATTCGAGCGAATGAACATTGCTGGTGCAGGCTACTGAAACGCAATTGGTCAGGTTTTTGGACCAATCACGGCTCGACTGCTCTCTCATCGGATTTTGACCATACAGATGAAAAGAGGACGGTGAAAGATGAACGATGACTGACAATAATATAGAGGTAAGTTTGATCGTTTTTCAGTAGAGAAACTAGCTAATCAACTAACTAGCTAATCTACTGTGATTTGAATATTGAAATGTAAGTAGCTAGTTGTTTGGTATTCTGTTATTAAAGCAGGCTATTGATGAGGCAAGCTAGCAGGGAACCATGTGGTTTCGTTTTCTTTACCGTCTCCGATTTAACTAGGAGCATTGTACCTAAGTCGAGGAGGAGTTTAGTAGAGGAGCATGACTGGGTGGCAGAAGAGGGGAGAGGGGTAGGGAGAGAACAGACAGGGATGACCCTCAATAGGGAAAAGGTTAGTGATAGAGGAGGGGGAGCAAAGAGAGGTCAGTCTCTGAACCAAATAATAGTCAATATTGTAAACCGCTAACCACATACTTTGAGATACAATCTGATTTGAAATAAAAATGTGTTACTTTTTACTTTCAGTTTTTGTGCAGTTACAATAAATGAGAATGACCTTAAACCATTTATTTCTCTCCATCCCTCTTTCCATGCAGGTCTACTGTCACTAGTGTGTGGTGGTGAAGTTGTTCTCTGCTCAGCTGACAGACAGGAGATACACAGACAGGAGTCCATTCTGTTCCAAGTAGGTCACCTTGGCTCTCCTCTATGCACAGCACTCTAGGGACTTCCTGCAGGTAAAGATGTTATCCACCAATCCCCCCGTAACTGAATCATTAGTGGTACTGCGAGTTGCTCTCATTTCTTTGACTCTGTATGAAGACATTGTGCATAGGACATTTGTCACGTAGATTGGATGATGACCAGATGCTGGCTAATGGTTAGAAAGATGGTTCCATACTGAATGTATGTAATAGTTATTGCTAAACAATATGAGGGATGTAGGTAAGGGAAGAAGTGGAAACCTATAGGAGGATAGCTCTCCACAAGGTGGGTTGGGCATGAAATAACAGCAGGCTGTTCAATACTGAGCCTTTCTGACTGACAAGTGGTGTAGATTAGTACCGGGCAATTCCACAGTAACAGAGTGATGCTGAGTCTCAGATTTTTCACTTTAAAATGTATGTCAAACAAACCAATGATTGCAAATTGTTTAATGTAGTCCTTGTGCACACGGTTGTATGATTTGTTTCACTTTGAAACCATCGTTTTTTTTACATACATTTTTAAAGTGAAAAATCTTGAATGTCGGTGTCACTCTGTACCGTGGAATTGCCCTATAGCTTGGCTCAGTCTCATAATGTGTTATCACTTATTTGGCTAAATGATTATCCATAGTTGCCGCTACAGCCACAGCAGTCTTGAAATGGACTGTTACCTTGAATGCAACATTAAGATGTTAAAACATTTCAATTCCAACTCTGTCTGTGATATTTCCTGACGTCAGGCTTCTACTTCATCGCCCTGGACCACGACACGAACGAGCCAGAAGACACTAAGTTTGGACCAGTGAGTCACCAACTCATCTTATGCCTTACACAACTCTGCACATATGTATCTTTCCACTTTCCTCAAACTCCAGTGCCCTACTTTTGTTTACCTTTTTACCAATGTCTGGATTGTACAAGGATTTTAAGTTGGGACTTCGACCATACTAAATCTAATTCCATCTCCTGTATTGTTCTGCCCTCTCTATAGAGGAATGGAATAAATGGAACGGAGTGAAACACTTGATTTTCATACGTTTGATGTGTTTGATACTGTTCCATTGATTCCATTCCAGCCATTACAATGAGCCTGTCCTCCTATAGCTCCTCCCACCAGCCTCCACTGCTCTTTTAATTATGGTGATGCCCCAACTGTAAGAACCTGGAGATCTCTACTGATTTTGAGGGAGGTGACATTGCCACAAACAGTGCCTGGGACACCTTCCAGCGCTACCGCTGTCTGGAAAACAGCCAGAGGGTGGTCTGCTGCAACAGTGTGTCAGCTCGGCTGCACCTGGGAACTAAAGGTATGGCACCTCACACCCAACAGTCATGTATGCTCAAACATACTTGTATGATCATTTATGTGTTTCTTAAAGTGACAATCAGCAGTTGAAACAATAACAGAGCATACTCCCTGCCCCTGTTTCGGTAAAAAGCTGAGGGATGGGGCTTGGGAAATGTAACCACTCTCAAATTCATAGACCGAGCTATGGATGCAAGGATTGACCATCGCACCTCCTTCTGAAACCTCATTGGGGGAGACGACCCAAAGGTTCCTCGCCTCAGACCTCCAATGGGTTTCGAGAAGGACGCGAGTAGAGAGGAAGTGAGGAGTTGAGCAGAGATGAATTGGGACAGAGATCATGTCATTGTTTTAGGTGGAATCTTATGTTTAATAATACATTTATTCTGTTTGCACTTCTATCTTGGTTCTACTTGTGCTCTTTCCACCGATGGCTCTGGCTTACTTATAACATCTGATATGATAAGACTCCCTATGCGATTTGACTCGGGTATTACTGACTGTATTCAATACAACTTCCAATGCCAAATGTTGTATAATTTGAGATTCTGTAACTGATAGACAATGGTAGCTCTCAATCAGACAATTGCTATAAAACAAATCTGTTTTCCTCAGTGCAATGTTTGGTGAATTTTTGAAAACCTTTATTTAACCAAGCAAGTCAGTTAAGAACACATTTTTATTTACAATGACGGGCCTACACCGGCCAAACCTGGACGACGCTGGGCCAATTGTGTGCCGCCCTATGGGACTCCCAATCACGGTTGTTTGTGATACAGCCTGGATTCGAACCATAGTGTCTGTAGTGGCGCCTCTAGCACTGAGATCCAGTGGCTTAGACTGCTGCTTCACTCTGGAGTCGTCATGAATGCATGTTGTTGTTTTGTCCTCAGTGCTCCTTTGAATGCTATGTGCACTGATTCAGTTCTAAACGTCCATCCTCACCACCTCCATCACTTCAACAGATTGTCTGGGTCTGCTGAGAGGGTCATTGGCTGCCACCTGCCCTCCATTGAGGTCCTGCATGACTCCAGGGCAAGGAAGCATGCATGAAAGATCATCACCGACCACTTCCACCCTTTCTTCCACAGACTCCCATCTGGCAAACGGTTCAAGTCAATCACGACCAAAACTTCCCGCCACCTGAAGCGTTTCTTCCCCCGTGCCATGGCCCTCACCAACCAGGCCACCTGGTCCACAATGATCCTCTCATCTATGGACTCTGCGCTTTCATCCAGACTATGCACCGTGCACTATCATCTTACATTCATAATTTATAATGTAGCTTAATGGTGCTGCCACAATAAACAGACAAAAAAATATATATATGCAGAATTTCCATAGATACACATTCAGTATATTCATATATTCATATTCATACTGAATGTGTATCTATGGAAATTCTGCATATATTTTTTTTTGTCTGTTTATTGTGGCAGCACCATCTCACAGAGTCAAATTTATGTACATGCAAATGTTTGGCGAATAAAGCTGATTCTAATTCTAAAGCTGGTTTATCATATGTCAGTTTAGATTTTACGTGATAATGCCAGAGAAGCCGGTGTTTGGAGGATATATTGGCACTGGTGTTGTTATGCCCGAGACAAAGTCTAAATGTTCCTTTGCCATACTGGCTGGCAATGTTATTTTTCCTTGCTTGCTAACTAGCCAACTACAGCTCATTTACAATCACGTCAAACAGTGCAGCCAGAATAACAGCAACATTTGCATTTGTTTAAGGTGTTTTCTAGTGACATTTATTTGCATACATCCATAACAATGAGCTAATGAGGCGAGATTTCGACAGGAATAGAAAATGTGCTCTCTCGTCAGGACACTTGTTCAGAGGAGCTAACCAAGAACATATCTAACACAATCACTTCAAACTGAAGCTGGAAAGACCGCAAACTAGCTGCACTTAATTTCATTGTAACTTTTTTTCAATTGACATTTCTTTGTATATATCCATAAATATTATGCCAGCTGATTCACGATTTCGACTGGCTGAGAAACGCTGCCTGCCTGTTCTGTCTCGTCCCGACCCGTTCATTACTTTAGGACAGCTGGAGATCGAATTTGAATATTGAAACAATGCTGCAAATGTTGGAGAGACACAAAAAAGGTTTGTACAAATCTCTGCTGTTAAAAACTAAATGTTAGTCTAAAAGAAACGTGAGAATGTCTAGATGATTTTTATAGTGGAGATCAAGTGTATACATTGCCTGGCTGAGCTGATGAGACGGTGGATAGCGCAGTTAAATGGAACAGAGTAAATAGGCATTTTAATGTCAGATTTAGCAGGTGGTAACTTGTGGAATAGACACAAACGAATGTGGTTTTAACTAATCATCATTCAGGATTAGAACCACTCGTTGTATAATCTATTGTTATAAACTGGGTGGTTAGAACCCTGAATGCTGATTGGCTGACAGCTGTGGTATATCAGACCGTATAGCATGGTTATGAAAAACATGTATTTTTAATGCTCTAATTACATTGGTAACCAGTTTATTATAGCAATAAGACACCTCTGGGGGTTGTGGTATATTGGCAGTATGCCACAACTAAGGGCTGTATCCATTGGCCATATACCACACCCTCTTGAGCCTTATTGCTTAATTTGGGACTGGTTATGTACTGGATGAACTGTAGCAGATTTTCCACTTTGTCTTCATATAATTCAAAATCCTCATGTGCTGTGGGTGTGGGTGTCCCTAAATATTGGCTCCTCGATATTAGTGGACTCGTTTTATGGTGTTTGCTAGAGCTGATTGTCTGCTGGCTAACAGGTAATTAGCTAGCTAACTAGCAGGTGGATTACACTCGACTCACGGCGTAGTATACATATTGAAATGTATTTCCAAATGAATTTGGTTATCAAGCTGCTCAGTTTCCCAAGTCGTTTGGCACTTACTGCTAAAGTTGGCTAGCTAGCTAAACATTTTTTTTCATTTAATTTTATATATTATTTTAAAATGTATTTTTATTACCAATGTAGAAAAGTCTGTATACATACAGTAAGTACATAAATAGACAATGATACATATGCTAGGGGGTACAACAAATGAAAGATTATACAAAGACCTTAAAATAAACACACATTTTGATTGTTTTAACAGCTTTCTTATTTGAAGAATGTAGAATGCTCTTAATGTACTGCTCAAATTCCTTATAGAAAACACGGAAGAGTGTTTTTTTTTATTAGTGAATTTACATTTATGAATATGAAATTTTGCCAATAGCACAATTAGATTTGAGGTCAAATTGTTTTTCTTTATCTTTATTATGGTTAAGAAAACCGAGCAGCACATTACAAAAGTCATCAAGAATATTAACAATTATAAAACTGTGAATCTCTTTCCATAATTGTTTTACATGTAGACAATGCCAAAATAAATGTGAAACTGTTTCTGGATGCTCAACACAAAAAGTACAATTAATGTTCATGTCTTTTTTGAGTTTCTTCAGGTAATGATTCGCAGGGTAATACTTATGGATCAGATCTCTTTGACCTTGTTAACAAGCAAGTATGTGTGGTAATAACCAGACTTTTTCCCAACAGATATTAGTGTTCAATGTATTCCAGTAACTTGTGACATAAGGAATGGATACAATGTCCCTTTTGAAATAAAGCACATATAGATGTGTTGTTTTGAGGGAGCGAGGAGAAACATATTTTCCCTATTGGAGAGTCAACTGGATTAAGCGAGGTCAAGAAGGTGAGGTCTGGCTACACCTCTAAATAACATGAGAGTTCCATATGGAATATCATCAAAGACTATGGCGAACTCTAGGTGTTACAAGGATATTGTAACGAGATAAAAATTCCTCATAATTGAGTAACAATCCTTCTGTATTAAAAAGTTGACTCACCAGCAGGATATGATTATTGAACCAGTTCATAAAAAATCAAGACTTGTTTGTATACAAAATGTCATTATTGTTCCAAATGAAATACCTATGCGGGGAAAAATTATGTTGAAATATTAACGACCACGCTATGAATACTTGTCTATGAAGCTAAACAGAAGTCTCTGCAGTGCATTGATAACAGAAGGCTCGTAATAGACAATCAAAACATTGGAATGGCCAATGGTGGGAATTTGTGACTTTGTCCATCACTTCAGTGAAAGTGACCAATCTAAGGTTTCTCAATACGCACCCGCCTTTACGCCCACCCCCATCAGTCTGAAATTCAAAGGTGCCAAGACTTAAGAGAGCAATTACAATGACAAATGACTATTGCTGGTAGAATTTTTTTTTTTTGTTGACACATTTGAATCAAGTTTCTTTGCTAACAGTTCTATATGTAGACTCAAATAATTTGGGGTTCAGCAAGGGTTATTCTAAGACCTTCAAAGTTCTTTGAAGAACCCTAGGGTTCTTGGCACTGAAAATTGCCCCCTAAAGGTTCTTCCGAGAACCCCATAGGAGGTGGGGTTAATTGAGGAGCCTCTTTAGTTGGTGGGGGTTCTTGCAGGAACCTAACTGCCCAACTGAAACATTTTAATTTGAAAGGACAGCAGGTGCAGGCACTTAACTGAAACATTTTAAAGATCTCCTCAATTTAAGGAAAGGTTTGTCCCTTGTATGATCTAAAATGTTTTGTGATGATGCCATCTATCTTTTCATATTTGGAGGACAAAGAAGATCTCAACCCCATAGAAAATCTTTGGAGGGAGTTGAAAGTCAGTGTTGCCCAGCAACAGCCCCAAAACATCACTGCTCTAGAGGAGATCTGCATGGAGGAATGGGCCAAAATACCAGCAACAGTGTGTGAAAATCTTGTGAAGACTTACAGAAAACGTTTGACCTCTGTCATTGCCAACAAAGGGTATATAACAAAGTATTGAGATAAACTTTTGTTATTGAGCAAATACTTATTTTCCACCATAATTTGCAAATAAATTCATAAAAAATCCTACAATGTGATTTTCTGGATGTTTTTTCTCATTTTGTCTGTCATAGTTGAAGTGTACCTATGATGAAAATTACAGGCCTCTCTCCTCTTTTTAAGTGGGAGAACTTGCACAATTGGTGGGTGACTAAATACTTTTTTGCCCCACTATATAGTCATGTAACATATATAGTCATTAAATATGTGCCACTGGTTTGAGTCTATTACAACATCTTTACAAGAACAAAACGTTCAGAATAAGTACAGTTCTAAAAGAAAAATAACTACTTAAATGAAAAACCCAAACAAATCAACCAAAATATCCTTCAGAAATACTTAGTTATTGTTCAGTCAGTGTCTCAACTCTTCAAAGAACAGCTATGGACAAGTATGTCACACAAAGTATTTAATTTGAAATAAAATAAATAATTAGTAAGTGTACTGTCATGTACTAAAAACTACTAAACAAAATAACAAATATCATACTATACACCAGGGGTTCTCAAACAGGGTAGGTGGACCCCTAGGGGTCCCTGGTGTAATGGAAAGGGGTCCATGAAATAAAAAAAGTGTAATGAACGTATTCAGCAGCACAAGGATTCCACTAACTTTACATATAATATAGAGGGTGTGGAGGTCCCTGAGGACCACTCAAAACCTTGCCTGCCTTTCCTCAAAATATGCAGGGGTTCCAGTACTAAAAAAGGTTGTGAACCACTGCTGTACACACTACTGAACAAAAGAACCAAATATATGTTTGAGGGTTTCAATGGATCCAACAAATTGCTGGCAGATATTTTCCCTCAAGACTGTCCAGCCTGTCTTTACGTACATTACAGACAAAATTCTGATCAGCACCTCAACTTGGTCAACCAACCCCCGCACCTCCACTGGAAGCCTCCTGAGGACCTCTGCTGCCTCTTAACTGCTGCTACAGGGGTATTTGTTGTGAAAGAGAGGCAACTGCACTGAAAGAGAATCTATGTTCAGCTCAGGGTACTGATCTAGAGACTCATCCAACTCCCCCGTCAGAAGCACTCTTTCCAACTTTTGCAGAATGTTTAGACTATCCTGGTCAAAACGGTCGCCAAACTGAACCTCCACACAATCCAACACTTTAAAAATTCTGCCCTATAGTGATCCACTGCTTTGCCAGCAAATCGTATTGAGTGTCTCAATGGATTCAATCAATGTTGTTGCTTTCTCATACAGTGCAAGGTAGCTTTCGTAATTTCTGCTGTTTACCCCACGCGCTGGATAACTGGACACTGATTGGATTTAGCTGGTGTGCTGTTACAGTTACACAGTGGCGGTGGGTTTGGCAGTTTTGATGTGCTGTGAATTTTACAATGGCTTTTCTCCAGTTCCTAAATCCTGCACTAATGAAGGCAGCATCCGCTCTTTGGCCAAAAGATGGATGGCTTGAAAACCCTTGGCTACAGTGAAAACAACTCCTTTTATTGATGGATTATAATATAGCCAGGGGAAATCGCGAAACCATCTCTCTTGAAACGTCAACACTCTGTTGGCAAGAGTTTGCGGTTCTATAAATTGTGGGTGTGGCTGATATGGTTTTGTGCCATCACTGAGGTAACTGGACAATGCTGTGCCACTGTCCCCTATACTGGTGCAGCTGGCAACAAGGTTGACACCTGGTCCTGCCGTGGCTGTGACACTGTCCCCTATACTGGTGCAGCTGGCAACAAGGTTGGCACCTGGTCCTGCCGTGGCTGTGACACTGTCCCCTATACTGGTGCAGCTGGCAACAAGGTTGACACCTGGTCCTGCCGTGGCTGTGACACTGTCCCCTATACTGGTACAGCTGGCAACAAGGTTGACACCTGGTCCTGCCGTGGCTGTGACACTGTCCCCTATACTGGTGCAGCTGGCAACAAGGTTGACACCTGGTCCTGCCGTGGCTGTGACACTGTCCCCTATACTGGTGCAGCTGGCAACAAGGTTGACACCTGGTCCTGCCGTGGCTGTGACACTGTCCTCTGAAGTCTCTCGCCTTGGCTCTTTCCCTTTCACCAACTCACTGCCTCAGTCTCCTAGAAAAGAAATAAGGTGTTTGCCGTACTCCTAACTACCAGTACCCAAAACTACACAATTAATCACAACAGCAATACCATTGCCTTAAACAAATCTTAGTTCAGTCACCAGTTTAAGTTGAGAGTGGGGGTATCCATGGCATTTTCCAATTATGTCCCTATTTTACAAGTCAAAAAAATTGAGAACCTTTCATAATGTTGCCAAACAAAGACTCAACAAACTTACCTGAGACTCCCTGTCTCTGCCAGTCTGTCCCTGCCCATCTGTCCCCAGCTCTGTTGTCTGTGTGCCCTCTGTTGCCTGATCTGCCTAATGCCATCATTGTGAAACTTTTCCATTAGCATTTCACTTCTTCCTAATGAACATTTTATCAACTAAGTCTTAGGCTACTAGGGTTCTTGCTTTGCGTTTTGGTGTCCTGAAAAATACTCTGATGTCTGTCTTTTTACTTTTTTCTGACATTTTTCTACCTGGCATCCTGGCTAGCTGCGCAAACACACACACACACACACACACACACACACAGTGTGTAGGTTATTTACAGTAGGAGATGGGCTTCTATCATCTTATCTTCTATCATTCTATATGGGCTTCGATCTAAAAGGTAGCTAGCAAATGTGAAACGGATTGCAGTGACAAGAGTTGACAGCTGTAGGAGTTCGCCATTTACACAACATATGCTGCAACCTTTTGTCATTTTAATATGGTTTGTTTCATATTGGCTGGCTTCCAACAATAGCTGAATTTGCAAAGCTAGCGAACACCAATTCCGTTTCTGTGGTGTTTGCTATAATCTTTGCTATCGTCAGTTTACTCCAAGATCTGCACACGTGCTTCAATGTCCCATAGCGACAATTTAGCTTTTGCAACGAGACAATTATAGATAATTAAGACAATGGTAGAAGAGAGTGTAGTTCTGTTCAGTTTATCGCTAACCTTATCACAGGGACTTTGAAGCACTACAGCTGCATGCTGATCCTGGAATAAATTGACGATAGCAAAGATTCCATCTTTGACGACGCCACATAAATGGAATAGTTACTAACTAGCTTGATAGTTAATGTTTGCCAGCTATCTCTGAAAATTCAGCTAGTGTGTGTGTGTAAACCCTGCCAATAAAATAAACATTGCTATGGCGCGAATTACTGGTCCTCAACATCTCAAACAGCAAGACTGACTATCTACCACATGGACAGACTTCATTAATGTGTTTGTGTCGGGAGCATGCTATCTATTTAGTCAGGCAATGCCCATATTATTCTGACATATTTTAGAATGTAAAAACAATGCCAATGCATAATGCCATTGGGTAGCCCCCCCCCCCCCCCCAAAAAAGCATTTTTTTTTATTTTTTTTAATCCATCATTGTTTTTGTCTAAAGGCTATTACAACAATTAAATATAAAATGTATGTCCTTGAAAATTACAATGAAGTGCTTGAAAAAGTCCTTGAAAGTACTTGAATTTGACTTGCCAATGTCTGTATGAACCCTGCATAGTCTACCTGCTCAGCCTGCAAATGAAGGATAAAATGAACTGCTACTGAAATTATGCAAGCATCATTCCCTTTCCTGTCAGATCACATCCATTTCCTTCAGGTAATTATAATGCCTTGATACAGGTGATATGGAAATAATAGAATAGATACTTTACTATCCATTCTATAAGAAACTCGCTTATTGGCAGTGGCAGGAGACCAGCAGCCGTCCGATTGACAGTTAAGATGTAAATATATAGCAATAGTAAATAAGAGTCAAAGACGGGTTAGCGATCTGACTCCTGGTATTGCCCTGATTTGGTTGTTGCTCTGCTATTATCAAAGATAGGGTAGATACAGTATCTGACTTTATGGATTGGTTTCCCCTCCAGTGGCGACCCGCCATTCAGGGCAAGTGGGGCAGAGCCTGTTTTGAGCTCCACCTGTTTATCGGTTTTGCATGTTATTTTGTCATTAATAAGTGTCACATCAGTTTCCAAACAATGTAAAAAAAGATATATAAATAATAATTTAGTTAATAAATACATTAGAAGTGCCCATCCAAGAAAGCTCAAGGTCATTGGCCACAGATAAAATCAAATAGAATTTTATTTGTCACATATGCCGAATACAACCTTACCGTAAAATGCTTACTTACAAGCCCTTAACCAACAAAGCAGTTCAAGAACTAGAGTTAAGAAAATATTTGCTAAATACACGAAAGTAAAAAAAATATTTTAAAAAGTAACACAATAAGATTACATAACAATAACGAGGCTATATACAGGGGATACCGGTACCGAGTCTGTGTGCAGGGTATGGTGGCAAAATTGAAAGATAATGTTATAATGCTTTTATTGCATCAAATGGCCGTTTTATTCAACAGAATAGAGTATTCTGTTAACTATTGTGTGTGTGTTCAACTGAGGATGGGCCTCTGGGAGATAACTCGGACTTGTGTGATAAGTTTGTCTCTCCTCATTTGAGAGTAAAGAAATGAACCACCATATTTGGCGACAAGGATGTGATGTGAATACCTGGTTAAACCCTATTGGAAGAAGGACCTCATTCTGAAAAGTGTCTGTGTGACTGTCTAAGTGACGCTCAGAAGTGGTGAATTCCAAATATTTTAAATGTGCTAGCCAGGTATGCCCTGGGTTTGATAATTTAGTGTTAAATATCTCGAATCTGTGTGAACTAGTTTTGGCCATTTCATTTTAAAACATCCGGAATCTGTGTGAACTAGTTAAGACCATTTATGATATAGTATAAAATAGTAAGGAGCTAAGGAGCTGTACTTGTTTTAAACCTGTAATTGTTTGAAACCTGTACCCCATTATAGAAGTATTGAAAGATGCAAATGTATGAGTTACATTATCCTAGGAACTAATCATGACATAGAAATGAGAAAATATTCCTGCAGGTTAAAATATTGTTGATAAACAACTAATTGATTAGGTATGTTTGAGAATAGCATTGTGTGACTGTGATATGGGAGTTGTGTGAATGTGGAAATTAGTCTTTATCTGACGTTTGGATATTAACATATAGAAATATGCTTAATCAGATTATTGAAATGTGGACAATAACCTTTGATATAACGTTATCTTGGGGTTATGTTCCTTCACTGCCTGTCATAGAATATCACAGGGTGGTATTGAGAGCGAGATGATATTTTAGAAAGCAGCGGAAGGTCTATAGTTCCTGAAAGGCTTGATTTTGCCGTGATCTCTGGGAGGTTAGAGAACCGTTGAGGATCCCATGGCCATTGTCAGGGAAACAAAAGTTGTTGTTTTTTGGTTCTGCTGGGAGTATGTTTAGAGAGCTGCGTCGTAGCTGTGGAGAGTCCTTGAAAAAAGCAAATGGAATGGTTGTCGTGAGTACCTAAGATTTTCTTACGTTTTATATGGATTCTGTGAATATAGGAAAATATGCTAAATTGTATGTGTGTATCCACATGTGTGTGTCCACAGTGTCTCCTGACCCCTCCTGTCTCAGCCTCCAGTATTTATGCTGCAGTAGTTTATGTGTCGGGGGGCTGGGGTCAGTTTGTTATATCTGGAGTACTTCTCCTGTCCTATTCGGTGTCCTGTGTGAATCTAAGTGTGCGTTCTCTAATTCTCTCCTTCTCTCTCTTGGAGGACCTGAGCCCTAGGACCATGCCCCAGGATTACCTGACATGATGACTCCTTGCTGTCCCCAGTCCATCTGACCGTGCTGCTGCTCCAGTTTCAACTGTTCTGCCTTCTTATTATTCGAACATGCTGATCATTTATGAACATTTGAACATCTTGGCCATGTTCTGTTATAATCTCCACCCGGCACAGCCAGAAGAGGACTGGCCACCCCACATATGCTCTCTCTAATTCTCTCTTTTTTTCTCTCTCGGAGGACCTGAGCCCTAGGATCATGCCCCAGGACTACCTGACATGATGACTCCTTGCTGTCCCCAGTCCATCTGACCGTGCTGCTGCTCCAGTTTCAACTGTTCTGCCTTATTATTATACGACCATGCTGGTCATTTATGAACATTTGAACATCTTGGCCATGTTCTGTTATAATCTCCACCCGGCACAGCCAGAAGAGGACTGGCCACCCCACATAGCCTGGTTCCTCTCTAGGTTTCTTCCTAGGTTTTGGCCTTTCTAGGGAGTTTTTCCTAGCCACCGTGCTTCTACACCTGCATTGCTTGCTGTTTGGGGTTTTAGGCTGGGTTTCTGTACAGCACTTTGAGATATCAGCTGATGTACGAAGGGCTATATAAATAAATTAGATTTTGATTTATAATCGATTACTAGAGATTTGATAAAGTTGTCACGACTTCCGCCGAAGTTGGCTCCCCTGCCTGTTCGGGCGGTGCTCGGCGGTCGTCGTCACCGGCCTACTAGCCGCCACCGATCCTTTTTTTCGTTTTCTGTTTGTTTTGTCTTATTAGTTGCACCTGTGTCTATTTGTGTGTGCTTGATGGGCTTCCTTATTTAAAGTGCGTATACCCGCCCTTGTTTTGAGCGGGATTATTCTTGTGTTACGTATGTGTGTTATTTAGGTGTGTTCGTGTTCTAGACCTGGGGCCCTGTGTTTTGGGTTGGTCCATATATTTCCACGCCCTGTGTTGTGGGCATTGCTTTTGTGGCAGATTAAAGTGCATTTCTTCCTGTGGAACTCTCTGCTCTCGATTCTTCCTCACACACCTAGTCCCTCGTGACAAAAGTAATACTGGGAATATAATTAGATACAATTAAACCACCCATTCGTAGATGTACGTAGGTTTTGAGTTGGTATCTTTAATGGATAATTTGATAAAGATGAGGTTTAAGCATTATTAAACTGTGTCAAGTTCTGACCATAGTTCTTGTGTGTTTTCCTTGTTTTAGTGTTGGTCAGGACGTGAGCTGGGTGGGCATTCTATGTTTTGTGTCTAGTTTGTCCGTTTCTATGTATGGCCTGATATGGTTCTCAATCAGAGGCAGGTGTTAGTCATTGTCTCTGATTGGGAACCATATTTAGGTAGCTTGTTTTGTGTTGGGGTTGGTGGGTGATTGTTTCCTGTCTTTGTGTTCTCTGCACCAGATAGGACTGTTTCGGTTTTGCCACATTTGCAGTTTTGTAGTGTGTTCATGCGTTGAGTCGCTGTCATTAAATAACCATGGACACTTCTCACGCTGCGCTTTGGTCCTCTCCTTCCCAGGAAGAAAGCCATTACAAACTGTCTACAAAGTCTGGGAAATTGTGCTCTAGAAACTGACAGTAGTGTGTCCACTTTTGGTTAAGTTACCCTAACGATGTAACTATAAAACACTTATTGGATTTTCTCCATCTGGGTACATTTGAAATTCAACTGCCCTTAAGGCCTGAAAATGTGTTTAATTTTTTCTTCCCAGTATGAGAGGAGTTGCTGAATGTATTGAATAAACCTTTTTCCATAAAGCCTAGGGTATCCAACAAACTACGTATCATTGCGTGATTAATGTGATGTAGTGAAGTAATTGAAATACGTTGCATGAGAAAACATAATCTAGTTTTATTCAAAAGCGCAAATTCTGTTTTCTAGTCAATGAATGTCGATTTAACTCTGACTGCTAATCTATTAATTTGGCACGTAAGAATCATCGCCGGAGTAATGCTTGGACCTTTAATTAGGGCTATTTTCTGGGAATTGCGTCGTTATTATGTGCCTGATTTTACGACGACAAACAATTATAAATTGGGTTATTTGCGGGGTTTCTTCGTTATTTCAATAGCATTGGGTATATGGTATTGACTACAATCTGGGTTTCTGATAGAGTATTCTGTTAACTATTGTAGATGTACGTGAGGATGGGCCTCTGGGAGATAACTCTGACTTGGGCCTCTGGGAGATAACTCTGACTTGTGTGATAAGTTTGTCTCTCCTCATTTGATAGTAAATAAATTAACCACCACAAGGGGTACAGGTTAGTCGAGGTAATTTGTACATGTAGGTACTGTAGGCCGGGTGACCATTTGGATCTAGACTTGGAGCTCTGGCACCGCTTGCCGTGCGGTAGCAGAGAGAACAGTCTATGACTTGGGTGACTGGAGTCTTTGACAATTTTTTGGGCCTTCCTCTGACACCACCTAGTATATAAACTCAGCAAAAAAAGAAACGTCCCTTTATCAGGACCCTGTCTTTCAAAGAAAGTTCGTAAAAATCCAAATAACTTCACAGATCTTCATTGTAAAGGGTTTAAACACTGTTTCCCATGCTTGTTCAATGAACCATAAACAATTCATTAACATTTTCCTGTGGAACGTTCGATAAGACACTAACAGCTTACAGACAGTAGGCAATTAAGGTCACAGTAATGAACACTTAGGACACTAAAGAGCCCTTTCTACTGACTCTGAAAAACACCAAAGAAAGGTGCCCAGGGTCCCTGCTCATCTGTGTGAACGTGCCTTAGACATGCTGCAATCAACTGGCAAATCCTTTTCAATCCTTGTCATATGAAGATAAATTATAGATAAAACGAATCGGTGATCATTGGCCATTTGACATGGACTTTACACAACAAGTTGGAAATCGCAATTCCACAATGAGGGGTTTGGAAGGAATCGGTGGCTAACTGCAAGCGTTGCAAAGCAATCACTAGCCTGCTTTCAGCGGATATAAAGAGGATTAAAAAGGGTTATATTACATGTGAAAACAGCCAAAAATGCCCAGTACAACCCAGTACACCCGTCAGGTGTAATAAACATAGTTGTGTTCCAATTGTCTACCCTAATCCTAAAGTTGCACACTCCCTGTCATGAAAATAAAAGTGTTGGATTGGTGAGCAGAGTTTCATGCTCCCGCCTCTCTCGCCTCTTCCACAATGTTGGATTCAATGTTGGACTCTCCTCCTCCCCTGTAAAAATGTGACATTGATGATGCAATTCATGTTCACAAACACTCTTATTGAAAATATTCATAATCATAAAATAAACAAGAAAACTGTGTGATAGCTTCTATTTTCAGTAGCAAATATAATGGGCTGTATACCAAGTATGCGTCCGAAATGGTACTACTGCACTACTTTGGCTCTGGTCAAAAGGAATGCATTAGACTGGGAAAAGGGTGTCATTTCAAAGCCCTGTTCACTAGTAGAGGTCGACCGATTAATCGGAATGGCCGATTAATTAGGGCCGATTTCAAGTTTTCATAACAATTTTTGGACACCAATTTTTTTTTTACACCTTTATTTAATCTTTATTTAACTAGGCAAGTCAGTTAAGAACCCATTCTTATTTTCAATGACTGCCTAGGAACGGTGGGTTAACTGCCTCGTTCAGAGGCAGAACGACAGATTTTTACCTTGTCAGCACGGGGGATTCAATCTTGCAACCTTACAGTTAACTAGTCCAACGCTCTAACCACCTGCCTCTCATTGCACTCCACGAGGAGACTGCCTGTTATGCGAATGCAGTAAGCCAAAGTAAGTTGCTAGCTAGCATTAAACTTATCTTATAAAAAACAATCAATCAATCATAATCACTAGTTAACTACACATGGTTGATGATATTACTAGTTTATCTAGCATGTCCTGCGTTGCATATAATCGATGCGGTGTGTATCGTTGCTCCAATGTGTACCTAACCATAAATATCAATGCCTTTCTTAAAATCAATACACAGAAGTATATATTTTAAAAAATTGCATATTTAGCTAAAAGAAATCCAGGTTAGCAGGCAATATTAACCAGGTGAAATTGTGTCACTTCTCTTGCGTTCATTGCACGCAGAGTTAGTGTATATGCAACAGTTTGGGCCACCTAATTTGCCAGAATTGTACGTAATTATGACATAACATTGAAGTTTGTGCAATGTAACAGGAATATTTAGACTTATGGATGCCACCCGTTAGATAAAATACGGAACGGTTCCGTATTTCACTGATAAATTCACTGAAAGAATAAACGTCTTGTTTTCGAGATGATAGTTTCCGGATTCGACCATAGTTTCTGGATTCATGTTATCATGTTATAACTAAGTCTATGATTTGATACAGCAGTCTGACTGAGCGGTGGTAGGCACCAGCAGGCTCGTAAGCATTCATTCAAACAGCACTTTCGTGCTTTTGCCATCAGCTGTTTATGATTTCAAGCCTATCAACTCCCGAGATTAGGCTCATGTAACCGATGTGAAATGGCTAGCTAGTTAGCGGGGTGCGCATTAATAGCGTTTCAAACGTCACTCGCTCTGAGACTTGGAGTGGTTGTTCCCCTTGCTCTGCAAGGGCTGTGGCATTTGTGGAGCGATGGGTAACGCTGCTTCGAGGGTGGCTGTTGTCGTTGTGTTCCTGGTTCGAGCCCAGGTAGGAGCGAGGAGAGTGACAGAAGCTATACTGTTACACTGGCAATACTAAAGTGCCTATAAGAACATCCAATAGTCAAAGGTTAATGAAATACAAATGGTATAGAGAGAAATAGTCCTATAATAACTACAACCTAAAACGTCTTACCTGGGAATATTGAAGACTCGTGTTAAAAGAAACCACCAGCTTTCATATGTTCTCGTGTTCTGAGCAACGAACTTAAACGTTAGCTTTCTTACATGGCACATATTGCACTTTTACTTTCTTCTCCAACACTTTGTTTTTGTATTATTTAAACCAAATTGAACATGTTTCATTATTTATTTGAGGTAAATTGATTTTATTGATGTATTATATTAAGTTAAAATACATGTTCATTCAGTATTGTTGTAATTGTCATTATTACAAATAAATAAAAAGAATCGGCCGATTAATCGGTAGCGGGTTTTTGTGGATCCTCCAATAATCGGTATCAGTATCGGCGTTGAAAAATAATAATCGGTCGACCTCTAGTCACTAGTACTATTACTACTAATACTGCTAGTGTGCCATTTCAGATACAGCCCTTGAAAATCCTTACCTATGATGTCATCCTCAGTGTTGAGCTCTTTGTCGGGTAATGGGATCCGAGCTAAGGCAGATAGTTTAGCTATGAAGGCCTCTTCTGCCTCCTGATGGAGCAAACACAGAAATACAATATACAAAATTAATACAAATGTATTTTTTATTTCATCAAATATTTATTAAAACAATCTTTAATATATAAATCATGAACAACAGGCATTATCCATGAATTTACTTATATTAGCTGAACAAACTATGTAGTGATATTTACACATAAGACTGAAGAAATGTTTGCCAACTCTCCCACGGATTCATGGAAGTTAAAACTAAACTATTCTCTGCTTTCACATCAACATGATAATTTTATTTTACTAGGCAAGCCAGCTAAGAACAAATTTTTATTTTCAACAACAGCCTATGAACAGTGGGTTAACTGCCTGTTCAGGGGAAGAACGACAGGTTTGTACCTTGTCAGCTCAGGGACTTGAACTTGCAACCTTCCGGTTACTAGTCTAACACTCTAACCACTAGGCTACCCTGCCCTGATGAACCATTGTGAATTAGCATTTACAAGGTGGCTGTTACCTGTAACTGTCCTTTGATTCGCTCCATGGTTTGTTCCTGGGCTAACTTCCTTCTCCTCAGAGTTTCACATGCAACCTCCTGCTCCAAGTCATACTGTTCCAACATCCTCTTCTTCTGCAGTTCAACCCTATTAGCATGGTGGGTAGTGTACAATGAAAAAGAGTGAGCTCTTCTCTGTATAATACCGTTACAATATCAAACGCTCAATTTGAACCCAGGTTTGTACATACATAATTTGCTTTAGACAACTTTATGCCGTGTTCATTAGTTGCCATGCCAAGTCATAGGAGAGAACGACAGAGAATCAAATGTATAGTATAAATAACAGTCAATTAGTTAGTAGAGAAAGTAAACAGTACCTCTGATGAAACTCGGTGGACATGGGCTTCCTCCCCCAGTTGGCCAGCTCCTTTAGCATGTCCTTGTTCATCTGAGAGCTGCTCTCTCGTCGTTCACACTCCTCTGGGGAGGGGACAGACACAACACCACAGTGATAGTTGTATTACTAACTTTGGCCCCTAATTCAATCAATTGAAGATTTATGTGAAGGTTTGAGATAACGCACAGCTCCCTGCAAAAAAACAATACACCAATCAATTGCAACATTGCACATAAACAGCCCACGATTCTGCCAGTAGAACCGAAATACTTTCTAGTGTAGTTTTTCAGTGAACAGATTGTAAGGTACCTCACACATTCATAGTATCTGTAGTTTTACTATAGAATTAGCACTAATGGACCAAAATCACCACCTGTTCATCTCACCTCTGGCCTTGTTAGGGTGTTGCTGCTGAAGGCCCTTGGTGATGTCCTGGATCTGAGAGTAGTAGCTGGTGACCAGAGCACTGAGGGAATCCCGGGTCACGTACACACTCTCTGACGCTACCTCCGTCAACTGGCTCTACCATACCCAAATAAATAACAATTAGAATAGATAGAAAATAGATAAAAAAGGAGGGGGGGGGGCTATTTAAAAATAATACATAGGCCTAGGTCAGTGGATGCTGGTGAGGGGAGGATGGCTCATAATAGTGGCTGGAATAGAGTCAATGGAATGGTATCAAACGTGGTTTTCATGTGGTTGACACCATTCCTTTGACTCCGTTCCAGACTTTACTATGAGCCGTCCTCCCCTCAGCCGCCTCCACTGGCATAGATCCACTATAATTTATACTTGGTTTTTGTCATAATCTAAAATGATCACATTAGCCCTAGTTTGCCCATGTCTGTCTTAGGGGGAAAGGCCTAGAGGTTGTTTATGAATGAGGCCAGTCGCTCCATTACCTTCCTGCCGTGGTCAGGCTGGGGCCTAGTGGGAGGGGCCTGGTCCATCTGCTGCCAGAGGCTCTGGCTGAGGGCGTGGCCCACCAGCTGCTGGGCGTTGACCTGCAGGAGCTCCGCTCCCGTCTCTAGCTCTGACAGGAACTCCTGCTGGAAGCTGTGGCCAATCAGCAGTGTCTCTGGGCCCAGGTGCCTCTCGGCAACACTGGCACTGGATTCCTGTGGGCAGTCCAAGACACAGAGGGAGGTGATTGACAGACCACAGTGACGAGGTGACATATTGATAAGTGTACAAAATAGCTGTAGATGGAGCAAGAAGGACAGGTAGGGGTCTCTATATACTGTATTCCTTTTAAAGTAGTTTCTCTTCATTTCTAGGGGGAATCACAAGTGTGCACTTTTTTTGTTCTAGCTCTGCACACACACTTGATTCAACTAATCAAGGGTTTGGTGATTAGTTGATCAGTTGAATCAGGCATGTTTCTACTGGGCTGTAACAAATGTCAAAACAAGCCTCATCTTCTCACTTTGTAGATTGTATAATGTAATGTAATGTTAGTGAATGTGTGACTGAACCTGCTGCTGGGCTTTGGGGAGCGTTGGTCTGACTGTGGTCTGGGTGTGGTCCTCTAGAGCCAGCAGGGCCCTGAAGTCACTCTGAGACAGCACCTTGAGCTTGGACAACCTCATCTCCTTCAAGACCCTCAGACAGAAGTGTCTGGCCACAAAGTGCCTCTGCACCGCCACCAGCAGGAGGTGCTGTTTCTTCTCAATCAACATCCCCACATGGCTGGGATAGAATAGGGATTGGTCGTTGGTTGAGTCAAATGTGTTAGTTCTGGGCTGGAACAAAAGCCTGCACATCCTATTTTTACAGTATCAGGCATGATAACCACTGTGCCACTTTAAACCATGCTTTTGCTTGTCAGATGTGCTAGAGTGTATAAAATGTTTACGATTGAAAATCAAATAGATTTCAGATCATATATGAAATACTGTATTTTTTAAATGTATTTCCACCTGCCAGAGGTCCCCCTGCTTCACCTGTTAAGCATGTAGCTCTGTCTGACCACCATGCCTCTAAGGATCTTCAGCTGCTGTTCACCTAGGTGTCTGAGGCAGGCCAGCACTAGGGCCGCTTCCTCACACCATACCTAGAGCAGGACAAACATACAGAAATACAGTATTAAAAATGGGCGTAGTCATTAGCAAAACATTTCAAAACGGAAAGCAAAAACAATCGGTTGTAACTGGACCAGATCTAGTAGTACTACCTCCACATTTCATAAAGTTTTCTTCCATTTAGTGCTTAACGAATATGACCCAGGAGTGTAACCTGGCGCTTATCCAGAAGTGTGCAACGTTACAGAAGGTCCAGATAAAGATGCATTGAGTAGAACAGATATGATGTCTGTCATGTAGAATAGGGAATCGAGTCAGCTCTATTCATTACATTTTTGGGTCCGGCAGCATGTATACAGTATAGAGGTCGACCGATTAATCGGAATGGCCGATAAACTAGGGATAATCAAGTTTTCATAACATATGGAAATCTGTATTTTTGGATACCAATTCGGCCGATTTTTAAACATTTTTATTTTTATTTTTTTACACCTTTATTTAAGTCAGGTAAGAACAAATTCTTATTTTCAATGATGGCCTAGGAACGGTGGGTTAACTGCCTTGTTCAGGGGCAGAACGACATATTTTTACCTTGTCAGCTCGGGGATTCAATCTTTCAACCTTACAGTTAACTAGTCCAACGCTCTATCCACCTGCCTCTCATTGCACTCCACGAGGAGCCTGCCTGTTACGCGAATGCAGTAAGCCAAAGTAAGTTGCTAGCTAGCATTACATTTATCTTATAAAAAACAATCAATCAATCATAATCACTAGTTACACTAACTACACATGGTTGATGATATTACTAGTTTATCTAGCGTGTCCTGCGTTGCATACAATCGATGCTGTGCGTATTCGCGAAAAAGGACTGTCCTTGCTCCAATGTGTACCTAACCATAAACATCAATGCCTTTCTTAAAATCAATACACAGAAGTATATATTTTTAAACCTGCATATTTAGCTAAAAGAAATCCAGGTTAGCAGGCAATATTAACCAGGTGAAATTGTGTCACTTGCCTTGGGTTCATTGCACGCAGTTAGGGTATATGCAACAGTTTGGGCCGCCTAATTTCCCAGAATTTTACGTAATTATGACATAACATTGAAGGTTGTGCAATGTAACAGGAATATTTAGACTTATGGATGCCACCCGTTAGATAAAATACGGAACGGTTCCGCATTTCACTGAAAGAATAAATATCTTGTTTTCGAGATGATAATTTCCGGATTCGACCATATTAATGACCTAAGGCTCATATTTCTGTGTTGTTATGTTATAATTAAGTATATGATTTGATAGAGCAGTTTGACTGAGCGATGGTAGGCACCAGCAGGCTCGTAAGCATTCATTCAAACAGCACTTTCGTGCGTTTTGCCAGCAGCTCTTTGCTGTGCTTCAAGCATTGCACTGTTTATGACTTCAAGCCCATCAACACCCGAGATTAGGCTGGTGTAACCGATGTGAAATGGCTAGCTAGTTAGCGGGGTGTGCGCTAATAGTGTTTCAAACGTCACTCGATCTGAGACTTGGAGTAGTTATTCCCCTTGCTCTGCATGGGTAACGCTGCTTCGAGGGTGGCTATTAACGATGTGTTCCTGGTTCGAGCCCAGGTAGGGGTGAGGAGAGGGACGGAAGCTATACTGTTACACTGGCAATACTAAAGTGCCTATAAGAACATCCAATAGTCAAAGGTATATGAAATACAAATGGTATAGAGAGAAATAGTCTTATAATTCCTATAATAACTACAACCTAAAACTTCTTACCTGGGAATATTGAACTCATGTTAAAAGGAACCACCAGCTTTTACTTTCTTCTCCAACACTTTGTTTTTGAATTATTTAAGCCAAATTGAACATGTTTCATTATTTATTTGAGGCTAAATTGATTTTATTGATGTATTATATTAAGTTAAAATAAGTGTTCATTCAGTATTGTTGTAATTGTCATTATTACAAATAAAAATAAATAACTTGTCCGATTAATCGATATCGGCTTTTTTTGGTCCTCCAATAATCGGTATCAGTATCGGCGTTGAAAAATCATAATCGGTCAACCTCTAATACAGTACCTGTCCATCTCGCTCCAATTGAGCCTGTACACCCTCCAGTTGCCGTTTGGTATTGGACTCTGCCTGCTGCAACAGTGCAACCAGGTCACCATCTAGATCCAGCCATAGCCTCTGGCCTTGGTTTGTGGACAACTGGGGCTGAGCAGGGAGAGCAGATAGGAAGATGTCTTTGGCCAGCTCTCCCAGCTTCTTGGACCAGGTGGCATGATGCCTCTGGAGACACAAAAGCATGGGTTATTTTTAGAAAATAAGTTGAATTAGCACTGCACAGATTTTGGTGAAATGCCATAATTACGACCTACCCTCCAAAGATCACACACTGCCTCTGCCACTCTCCCATCCTGCTGCAGCTCCAAGTCACTGCTCTGCTTCCTCTGCTTCAGAAGCAGCTCCTGATACACCTGGAGAAGAGAATTGAACTGCTAAACCGGAGCATAGAGTTATAAGGAGCAATTAACAATGTAATGTAATGGGACTGGAAAACCATAATACACAGAGTTTGTACTTATCCAAATTCGATTTTATAGTGAAGTGAGTGAATAGAGAAGTACTTTAGCAGTACCGCTACTACTACTATTGTTATGGCACTGGACACACGACAGGGAACGAATGAGCCTACTAAAAGAGAGATACTGACCTTCACAAATTCCTGTAGTTCGCTGTGCGTCTGTGCAGAATCCAGTACACGGCTTCTCTCCTTTGCGTGAGTTCTCAGGAGTTTATTTTTCTTGGAGTCGATCTTCTTGCACTTTTCATACACAATCTCCTTGGTCTTTATCCTGCATTCTGTATAAAAAAATGTAATTACATGTAGTTTTGATTTATTGACATCATTATATATACATTACAATGTTACTACACTAAGTTGTTGATTTGGCACAGAATTTGACCAGTTTTCTTTTAACACAATTCACTTAATTCTTCTGTGTGTCATGCCGCATTCCGCATTTATCATTTAGAGTTGAGTATTAAACTACACTACTACAAAATGTACTTATATCAAAATTAGAGGTCGACCGATTAATCGGAATGGCCGATTAATTAGGACTGATTTCAAGTTTTCATAACAATCGGAAATCTGTATTTTTGGACACCGATTTTGACGATTTTTTTTACACCTTTATTTAACTAGGCAAGTCAGTTAAGAACACATTCTTATTTTAATGACGGCCTTACAGTTTACAGTTAACTAGTCTAACGCAATAACGACCGTTGCACTCCACAAGGAGACTGACTGCCTGTTACACGAATGCAGTAGAAGCCAAGGTAAGTTGCTAGCTAGCATTAAACTTATCTTATAAAAAACAATCAATCAATCATAATCACTAGTTAACTACACGTGGTAGATGATATTACTAGATATTATCTAGCGTGTCCTGCTTTGCGTATAATCTGACTGAGGCTGGTGTAACCGATGTGAAATGGCTGACTAGTTAGCGTGCGCTAGTAGCGTTTCAAGCATCACTCGCTCTGAGCCTTGGGGTGGTTGTTTCCCTTGCTCTGCATGGGTAACGCTGCTTCGAGGGTGGCTGTTGTCGTTGTGTTCCTGGTTCGAGCCCAGGGAGGAGCGAGGAGAGGGACGGAAGCTATACTGTTACACTGGCAATACTAAAGTGCCTATAAGAACATCCAATAGTCAAAGGTTAATGAAATACAAATGGTATAGAGGGAAATAGTCCTATAATTCCTATAATAACTACAACCTAAAACTTCTTAGCTGGGAATATTGAAGACTCATGTTAAAAGGAACCACCAGCTTTCATATGTTCTCATGTTCTGAGCAAGGAATTTAAAAGTTAGCTTTCTTACTTTGCACATATTGCACTTTTACTTTCTTCTCAAACACTTTGTTTTTGCATTATTTAAACCAAATTGAACATGTTTCATTATTTATTTGAGGCTAAATTGATTTTATTGATGTATTATATTAAGTTAAAATAAGTGTTCATTCAGTATTGTTGTAATTGTCTTTATTACAACAACAAAACAAAAAGAAATTGGCAGATTAATCGGTATCAGCTTCTTTGGCCCTCCGATAATCGGTATCGGCGTTGAAAAATCATAATTGGTCGACCTCTAATCAAAATAGTATAACTATACAATTATATTTTATTGTCACCACAGTGTGGTTCGCATTGGTTATAACAGTGCACTCAAAGAATAATCAATATTAATTTGCTTGATTTACTCTTTTTGGTAATGGAGAAAGGGCACTGAACATTTTAAGAAGCCAGTTAATTTAAGATGAGGAACTAGGCCACATAATACTGAAATGTTACCACCATATTCCTCAGGGGGGGAAGTTCAGCAGGGTACTAGATAATTACACAACTTCCCAGTGGGCACAACTGGTTACAAAGACGTCATTATGACGTCATGTGCCAAATTGTGCCCTCTGGGTACTCATTTCACATAAAATAGAATGTTAATCTAGGTTTGTAAATTCACCCTGGCAATCTACTCCTGTATCAGAGCACTCTGGTTTGAGAGTGCCAGAGCGGGGAATAATTCATGAATTTACGAAAGACCTAGCACCAGTGGCCTGTGTCAGTAAACATTGGGTAAAAAATTCAATGTAATTGTTGCCAGTACAGTGGTTAACCCACTAGATAACATGAAAACAGTATAACCAGCTCTGCTAGTAAAATGGTCACAGTGAGGTGTTCTCTCATTTGTGTCTGAAAGTAGCTAGAAAGCAACATTAGCCAGTTAGTTTGACTGTCGTGGTAAGGTCAAAACGCATTGATCAACCCTACTCTTCGCCCCAAAAGAGAAACGCTCTGAATGATCTTCATTTAAGAATGTCCCAGAGCACACTCTGAGACAATGGGGGCAATTTAAGAACGCACTCCTAATGTCTATGATTTGACCTGATACTGAATTCAGGGAGGTCACTTTTGAACACAAACCAGATTCTTCGTTTCAGAGGTTGGCTATCTGCAAGCGGCAGCAATAATGTGTGTCAGGCCAATGGCGTGGTCTCTGATACAAAATGTTAGAGGCTCTAGTATTTGCCGCAGAGACAACATTTTGCTATTTTAAAGCAAACTTCCTGCAATTCTACACATTATGCCATGGGGCTGAGAGAAAATGTGCTGAGGGTAGGTAGCAACAAATCTGCCATGCTGATCCTCAACACTGGAGCCCCTCAGGGGTGTGTGCTCAGTCCCCTCCTGTACTCCCTGTTCACCCACGACTGCATGGCAAGGCACGACTCCAACACCATCATTAAGTTTGCAGACGACACAACAGTGGTAGGCCTGATCACCGACAAAGACGAGACAGCCTAGACTAAGGAGATGTTTGTGGACTACAGAAAAAGGAGGACTGAGCACGCCCCATTTTTATCGACAGGGCTGCAGTGGAGCAGGTTGAGAGCTTCAAGTTCCTTGGTGTTCACATCACCAACAAACTGGAATGGTCCAACACACCAAGACAGTCAAAGCCTATTTCCCTTCAGGAAACTAAAAAGATTTGGCATGGGTCCTCAGATCCTCAAAAGTTTCTACAGCTGCAACATCGAGAGCATCCTGACTGGTTGCATCACTGCCTGCTCAGCCTCCGACCGCAAGCACTACAGAGGGTAGTGCGTACGGCCCAGTACATCAGCAGCTGCCTTCCATCCAGGACCTCTACACCAGGTGATGTCAGAGGAAGGCCCTAAAAATTGTCAAAGACCCCAGCCACCCCAGTCATAGACTGTTCTCTCTACTACCGCATGGCAAGCGGTACCGGAGTGCAAAGTCTAGGACAAAAAGGCTTCTCAACAGTTTTTACCTCCAAGCCACATCCTGAACAGGTAATCAAATGGCTACCCGGAATATTTGCATTGTGTTCCTCCCCCCAACCCCTATTTGATGCTGCTGCTACTCTCTGTTTATCATATATGCATAGTCACTTTAACTATACATTCATGTACATACTAGCTCAATTGGTCCGACCAACCAGTGCCCCCGCACATTGGCTAACCGGGCTATCGGCATTGTGTCCCACCACCCGCCAACCCCTCTTTTACGCTGCTGCTAATCTCTGTTTATCATATATGCATAGTCACTTTAACCATATCTACATGTACGTACATACTACCTCAATCAGCCTGACTAACCGGTGCCTGTATATAGCCTTGCTACTGTTATAGCCTCGCTACTGTTTTTTCACTGTCTTTTTTACTGTTGTTTTTATTTCTTTACTTACCTATTGTTCACCTAATACCTTTTTTGCACTGTTGGTTAGAGCCTGTAAGTAAGCATTTCACTGTTAGCTCTACACCTGTTGTATTCGGTGCATGTGACAAATAAACTTTTATTTTTACAATGGCTTATGTCGTGTTCTTATGCTATTTGGGTGACTCAAACATTATAACAAAATCAATGGGGGCCCCATTTCATGACATATTTGGAATTTTAGATTCTCTCTGACTGTCTAGTTTTTATTTTGGTGGTTGTTAGTTCTCAAAGATGATCTTATTTTAAAATATATAACTCCGTTATCTTTCCTACATACTTTATATCTGGTTTTAGTAATTTAACCTGTTTGGGATAGGGGGCAGCACTTTCACGTTTGGATGAAAAGCGTGCCCAGAGTAAACTGCCTGCTACTCAGTCCCAGTTTCTAGTATATGCATATTATTAGTAGATTTGGATAGAAAATACTCTGAAGTTTCTAAAACTGTTTGAATGATGTCTGTGAGTATAACAGAACTCATATGGCAGGCGAAAACCTGAGAAAAATACAACCAGGAAGTGGGAAATCTGAGGTGGTTCAAATTGCACTTCTTTAGGCTTCCACTAGATGTCAACAGTCTTTAGAAACTTGTTTGATGCTTCTACTGTAAAGGAGGGGCTCATAAGGGCTCTTTGAGTCAGTGGTCTGGCAGAGTGCCACAAGCTCGTGACGCTCGTTCACGTGAGAGGTAGCTCGCGTTCCATTGCTTTTGTAAAGACAAAGGAATTCTCCGGTTGGAACATTATTGAATATTTATGTTAAAAACATAAAGATTGATTCTATACATCGTTTGACATGTTTCTACGGACTGTAACAGAAATGTTGGACTTTTCGTCTGGACCTAGTGCTCACGCCTCATGAAGATGGATTACTGGGCTGAACGCGCTAACAACAAGGAGGAATTTGGACATAAATGATTAACTTCATCGAACAAATCAAACATTTATTATGGAACTGGGATTCCTGGGAGTGCATTCTGATGAAGATCATCAAAGGTAAGTGAATATTTATAATGCTATTTCTGACTAATGTTGACACCACAACATGGCGGATATTTCTTTGGCTGGTTTGGTCTCTGAACGCCGTACTCAGATTATTGCATGGTGTGCTTTTTCCGTAAAGTTTTTTTGAAATCTGACACAGCGGTTGCATTAAGGAGAAGTTTATCTTTAATTCTGTGAATAACACTTGTATCTTTTTATCAATGTTTATTATGAGTATTTCTGGGAATTTATGTGGCTCTCTGCAAAATCACCGGATGTTTGGGAAGCAAAACATTACTGAACATAATGCGCCAATGTAAACTGAGATTTTTTTATATAAATATGCACTTTATCGAACAAAACATACATGTATTGTGTAACATGATGTCCTACGAGTGTCATCTGATGAAGATCATCAAAGGTTAGTGATGAATTTTATCTTTATTTCTGCTTTTTGTGACTCCTCTCTTTGGCTGGAAAAATGGCTGTGTGTTTTTGCAACTTGGCTCTGACTTGGCTGTAAAGCCTTTTTGAAATCGGACACGATGGGTAGATTAACAAGAAGTTTATCTTCCATTTGGTGTATTGCACTTGTTAATGTGTGAAAGTGACATATTTCTAAGGCACTGCCTTTTCAGCGGAATGTTGTCGAGGGGTGCCGCTAGCGAAACCCATAGCCGTAAGAATTAAGTATATACTGAAAAAGTTTCACCATCACAAAAAGTGATTTACTTTTTTTTTATTGAGTGGTGGCAAAGATTTATGAATATAGGGGAACACTACTTATAGATGATCTAAGAATGTACGTGGTGTGTGTGTGTGCGTATGTGCATGTGTGTGTGTGTGTGTGTGTGTGCATGCGTCTGTGTATATCCATGCTTGTGCATGCATGCATGTGCGTCTGCAACATGACTCACCTTCGCTGCAGTGCTGCAGCCCCTCGGTCAGGGCAATCTGCAGCTCGCCCAGGGTCTTCTCCATGGTGGCGAATGTCAGGTGGCCGTCACTGGTCAGCTGCTCCAGGCCTCGGGCCACCAGGTCCTGTCTGAGTGACACCTCCTGCTGGAGTAGGGCCGGCTTGGCCTGCAGCACACCCCTCAGCTCCTCCCACCACAGCAGCTTCTCCTGGGTCCTCTGGGAGAGAGCCAGGGGAAAGAGAGAGATGGATGCAGGCCCTCATCAATAAATAGACCCTATCGGCCATGAAGATTAGATAGGTGTAAGAAGTATGACAATAATTCCTTCCTATAATTTTTTTATGTGTTACATTTTTATGTCTTTTCTATGTTGTAAGTAAAAAATAAAAAATTATAGGATGGAATTATTGTCATACTTCTTACACCTATCTAATCTTCACGTGTAATGCATCCATGTAGAACAGCGGCCATGCATGGAACCTCATTAAAGGTACAAAGCTTCGGGTGCAAATGGAGAAGTTCTGAAAAAGCCTTACTTGTATGTAAAAAATAACTTCTTTGTCCTGTATCCTAAAATGTTTCTTGTTCTTATATCTCACCTTCATGTCTGCCGCCTGAGTCTCAGTTAGCTGGTTTTCGACCAATAGGAGACATTGGATAAGGGTGTGGATGACATCCTGGGCCTCATCTCTGGGGAGAACACTGGACCTGCCCAGGAGGCTTTGGCAGAAGGCCTCCACCTGCTTGCTAAAGCCCTTGGTCTGTGGAGATAGACATACTTCTACACCGTGCTTCTACACCTGCATTGCTTGCTGTTTGGGGTTTTAGGCTGGGTTTCTGTACAGCACTTTGAGATATCAGCTGATGTACGAAGGGCTATATAAATCAATTTGATTTGATTTGATACTTCAAGTTTGTCCACAAACGTCCAAGTTTTTAAAGAAAACGTTTCCCCATAAACGTCTAAGATTTTTTCCATCAAACTGGCAATTGCATTGTCAGTGAAATCATGTTACTTTGCTAGAGCAGACAATATGGTTCAATATGGCTTTTTGATCTAGTCGACTTGGTTACCATTTGAAGCGCGTACCATTTGAAGCACGTACAATTTGAAGCGCGTACCATTTGAAGCGCGTACCATTTGAAGCGCGTGCTCCAGTAGATCTTTCTGAGTTCTTTCAATCTCCTCCAGGGTACAAGGATCTGAACTTAGATCTTTGTTTCTCTCACAGGAAAACAGGCTGGCTGACAGTTCTTTCTTTAATAAACCCAGTTCCTACAAAGAGATGAGAAAATCAATAAAGATCAGAATCCTTACTTGAGAATTTAAAAGCAGGTTTGTGGGAAATCATGATACGCATGCACATCTCATGCTAGGATTTGGATTAAGATTGTACCTTTTCTTGCAGGAGAAGAACACTGGTGAAAAAAGCTGAATCCTTTTTATCCTTGGGAAAACGACCGCTGAGTATAATTCTGAGAATTTGGAGAAAGAGCTACAACAAGGAAATGGGAGAGGTAAGGGAGATATCTTCTTGAGATTTGGACCCACCAATATGTTACACAACATTTAAGCAAACTAGTACGGTTGTCATATTATCAATGGAAATGTTCTTAAAAACAAACATACATTATAGAAAGTCTTGATAATGCAATATGAGGAGATAATAGGCCATATAAGTGCATTCATAATGCATTAATTGGCTCATGGAATGTGCTACCCAATTGTTTGCTACTGTGTGGTGAAAGAAAGAGGTCACCCACCACACATTTCTCTTCCAGGACCTGTGAACAGTGTATCTGCACGTCCTGCAGAGCCAGACAATACAGGCTGATCCTGCCCTCAAAACTACAGTGGTAACAGAATTACATTAGAAACACAGCTTGCATCTACAGTACAGAACAGTAAAGGGAGACTCAGCAATATGACATCCTCATACACAGACAAATAATAGTAGTGTTCCATGGTGAAGCAAGCACTTTAATGAACTGAAATATCTGTTCCTCATCATCTCACCCTGTTTGAGAGAGCGTGTGGGGGTAGAGGGCCACCCTGGTGAAGCTCTCGTTCTGCAGACTCTTGGGGACCAGTGAGGAGGAGATGAACTGGCTGCTGTCGTCGTTGTCCTGGTCCTGACTCAGTGAATCCCCGCTACAGCCCGACGAGGACTCTCCATTGGGGAGGACAGGCAGCTTGGAGTGCTCGTGCAGTGAGGGGTTGGAGGCTCCATCCGCTAAGGGCTGACGTTGGGATGTGACGTTAAAGGGCCAGTTCACCTCAAAGTCAAAGTTTGCCAGATGTTTCAGCAGAATATGTAGTGGACATTTTTTTTTTACCACACTCCTGGATGCGCCTCACCTCCGTTTCATCAACAAAACAAACACAATAACAAAGTCTTTGGTGCCGAACAGTGGCACTGTTACGCCTAATGCAGATTAGATCTTTAAAGGGGTAGTTCAGCCATAGACTGCTTTTATTAAAGGGTACAGAACAAATCTAAATATGTTTTTGTGCTGAACTATCAGAATAAAGGCAAAGTTACATTGCAATTAGTGTTCCAATTTGGATGGATTTGGTTACATGTGGTATGAAGGCTGTAATATAAACAGATAGATGATCTTACTCTGTATTTCTGGTTGATGGGGTACACCACCTTTGCCCGTGATGCAAAAGCAGCCACATCACTGTTCACGGGTGGCTGCTTCTTTTCCTGGTAAAGGAATAAACAAAGTGAATTGTTAGGGAAAATGTTAATGAAGTCAGGTGAATGTTAATGAAAGCCAAATCAGCTTTTCTTTACACATACTGTACACTCTTCGAAAAAAAGTTGCTATCTAGAACCTAAAAGAGTTCTTTGGCTGTCCCCCATAGGATAACCCTTTTTGGTTCCGGGTAGAACCGTTTTCCCAGAGGGTTCTACATGGAACCCAAAATAGTTTGAACTGGAACCAAAAGGGGTTATACTTGGGAACAGCCGAAGAGTGTACCTACCTTGCAATATATCTATCACACTAAGGTACTTTTATGGTGCTCAAATATTCTATATCTATAACTAAAATGCAATATATTTACTTTTTCATTGGTAGTGGCACTTTGGACACCCTTCTTGCTGTTGCTGACACAGTCACTGTGGTTGTTCTCCCTATCCTGGTCGTCTCCCTCAAACAGTCTTCTGGCATCATAGCCCTGGTGGAAAGGAATGGAAGACAGTATCATTTTGAATTGGGTTTATTCAAAAGGACTATACACCTCAGTTATTAAACAGTTATAAATCGTGTTAATGGTATCCTGACGCTTGCCAAATAGTGAGCTGATGACTGCAGAGTTATTGATTATTGCTGTTATTATTGCCAATGAGGTCATGCAGGTTAAGCTATTTTCCAAACAACGAGTTATAACACTAACTAATACAAACCTATAATAAACACCTTTATAAACTTACTTGTCGAGTTAGAAGCATAGGCTTCAGGCAAAAGACATACAGAACGGCTGCAGCTATGATTCCTGAAAAAAAACCACATACAGTGGCCACTGTCAATAATCCTGTAAATATGTGCAGAGATTCTGCAAAGTGAACCAAGACATCATTTGAGCAATCGGGATGCCTAATCGTATCGTGGTCGTTCATTTTGGATAATTCCCGGGTGCAAAGGAAGAAAATAGACGAAAAATGCGCATTTCTTCTACGCCTGAAAGAAAGAATCAGGACAACAACTCAAACTGGTCATGGACAAAGACCGTAAACCATTAAGCTACCGAAAACAACCGTAAAAGTTACTTTAAAAAAAAGTGTGGTGGAAAAGTAATAACTTGAGGTATGACACCGTAACTAACAAAACACTTTTTTTGTAGCGGTCAGAATCGATGTTTCACAGACGGACTATTCAACCAATCATTGAACAGATTGGATGTAACGCAAGGCATTTAGGGGTGGGGCTTGTCCTTTTCTTCATAGTTTTGGGAAAGTCTTCGAGGAAGTTTGGATGACCCATTTCCATGACCTATATTTTCACAGTCGACAAAAATCTGTTTCGCCCGTTATTCTTGTTTGTTTCTTTTGCATGACATGTTTTTAAGACATATTGTAACACAATTTCGTGTTATCAGAGAACAATGACAATGTTTCCTTTGTCTAATACAGTAACAAGAGGATGCAAAATGTAACGGATTTCGGGAAAGTAGTGAAAGTTTTAGAACAAACGAATGCTTCAGGTACATTTCCTCGTGGAAGTAGTCACTGTATGCACTATTTTCTTCTGTTTTCAACAAGAGTATAGGCCTATATTTTGGAGACGTCTACAGCACCGCCCTTTTCATTCGTATGGGTTCAACAATGTAAGCCATCATGAGAATCCATGCCATTCCGCTATCATGGGGGACAGCAACCATGTACATCCCGCGTTCTGTTACATCTCTGTACTATCATGGGGAACTCGACAGAACTCATTTGGAAATGGTCGACCTAGAGTGAGTCCAATTCCCTTATTTCTGTGCCTGTCCTATTTCAAGGGCTGTACATCTATATCTGTCTGTCTGCTATGCAGTTGTTGGAACAGGTTTTGTTTTTCACTATGTTTCCCATTCAACAGGACTCTATTATACCATTTCAGCATGACCCTGGTGGAAAATCAGCAGAGCTGAGCTCGAAGAAGATGGATGGTTTGTTATTTTATGTGTTCTGCAAAATGTATTATCATCCCTAGGATAACGATAAGGGTATAATGTCAAAAGAGACTTGGCCTTCTCAACAGAAAGTAGCCTATGACAGTAATTCCACCAGTTAACTGTTAAATCTTGTCAAACCCACTGTGTCATTTGGTATTTTTTTGTATTTTATTAGCTGTTGCAAAAGCAGCAGCTACTCTTCCTGGGGTCCACACAAAACATAAAACATGACATAATAAAGAACATTAATAGACAACAACAGCTCCAGGACATAACTACATACGGAACTATGTGTACTGTTACTGTACACTATTGTATGTTTACTAATGTTACTTCACAGGACAACCAGGGCCATGTGGGCCCATGGCTTCCTGTGCTGAAGAGGGTCCTCTTCGTTCTGTGGCCCCAGCTGGCCCCGGGGGCCAGTCCCTCTACACCTCCTTAAGCCACCTGGCCAACATCATGCAGCATAAGGCCCGGAGCCGCAGGAGCAGTCTCACCAGATACATCACTGGTCACACTCTGCCTCAGGTAAGTACACAAACAGAGACATAGTCCAGGGGTTGTAGTCAAAAGCCATAATGGAACCTAAAGGGACAAGTTTCCATCCATGCTTTTGTGAAACAGAAAAACTTGTTGTGTTTACTTTGTACTTTCTTTCAGATTCAAAGTGCTGCGCAGCCATCAGCATTTGGACTCAAATTTCAGAAATGTGCCCAGGTAAGTAATGTAGACTCTGTAGAGGATGGTCTTGCTTTGCTCGTTACTGTTCGGCTAGGCTCGGTATATAGAAGTGTATGTACAAAGTGCCCTCATATACCATGTGTTCTCTACGATCCTTTGGGACACAGGTGGAGGCAGGTACCGAGTTCCCCCATCTGACGTTCTTCCTGCTCATCAACAACACTGGGCCTCCAGGGGACAGCAACCTTTCCCAGCTGGCCATCAGGGACTCCGTCTCTGGGATAGCAGCCCTGCAGAGTGGGGGGATGGTGGTGGAGAAAGGCTTCCAGACCTTCACCATCGACTCACTGCCAGGTACACAAGAGTCATGAGAAATCGGTTTCATCCGTCTGTCCGTCAGTCAGTCTGTCAATCAGTCAGATCACCAGGGTTGTGTTCAGTATGCACAAAATGAGAAAATAGCCTACATTTGAAACGGGGAGATACTACCTGAACTTGTGTAATAAGAAGCACCGATTTTCAGTTTGTTTTGCTACAATGTACCTCACTGAACATGACCCAGGCTCCATGCTACAGAAGGCTGTGCCACCTGAACTTATCCAATTGGAGTTATGAACATTGTTAAAATTATTGTATTAGCTTTTTACTCCATATTTCCAACCGTAGTTAATATCGTTGTTGTTTTGGTTGTGTTTCTGCAGCAGGATCTCAGTACGTTGTGACGTACACTGCCCTCATCAAGGGTCACAAGAGTGAAATTCTTGACCTGCCTGCCTTCCTTACCTTCTCCAATGCTTCACTGGTACTGCAATCACCTCATGACATAATATAGAACATTAATAGACACTTTGTCCCTTTTTCTCTTGCTCTGATTATATTGCCAAAGCAGCAACACTTTACATTGCTGTACATAGGTGCTATTCCAGGGTAATTTATACTGTTATTCTCGCTCTACAGAATGACGTCAATATGTTTGGTCCAATGGTGGCTAATTTGACACTGAGGCTTAACTCCACGAACAAGGTAACCTTGAAGCCTTCGTTTCTTACTTCTTAGTTTATCAATGTGATGTCGGTTGATAGTCGTGCTCAACGTAATGCTGCGTTTACAATGCTAAACCTTACATACAACCTTACTTATGTACATTTCATCATAGTAATCAGATTACAGCATTGTCTGTGCCCCTGATAGTAATTTCTTTCTCTTTATCAAATATTGATAAATATGATCTACTCTCACTATACACTTTCAGATTTACCCCAATCACTATGTCCATTTTGCTGGGTTTATTGGTGGATTCTTTCTGTCCTTGTTGCTGCTGTCCCTGGGATTTCTGGCCATGAACCTAATATGTGCCCGAGCCAGGAAAAACTCCCTAGAGCGAAGGGTAAGACGTTGTTACTGTAACCTCACCTCTATTAGCTTACCTGAGTTCCAGATCTGATTGTGATGTCCTGCCAACTCCATTGCTGTGTGACAATGACAGCAATGACGTTGGCAAGACAGCACAAACAGATCTGTATACTTGTTAGCCACCCAGCCGTGGCAAAAGAAAAACAATGACACCAATACAAAGTCAACAAATTGTATTTTATTTTTAACTATTGTTTGAAAGATATTTCTCCCATTTGTTCGTTGACTATGATTGTTTGTATTCTATTTGAAAGCAATCCACAGTAAAGGGATGGTTACTGTTTCTCTTTGTATGTCTGTCATTCCTAAAGAAAAAGCGAGGCGCTTCAGACCCTGAGTATGCGGTATGCAACATGAGTGAGACGGCCAAAGAAGAGGCAGCATTCGAGGACAAGATGGTGGACATCATGGTGCTGGAAGACCCTCAGAACATGTATCAAGCTCTGGAGAAGTGAGTATGGAAATGCCAAAGGATATAATGCTTTATTACTTGTCGTTATAGTTTATGATGTCTTATGCTCTAGGAGTAGGAACTGTGTTTCAAAGATGCTACCGAGTTACAGTTCATATCATGAAACCAGTCAATTGAACTAAATCAATCAAATGTATTTATAAAGCCCTTCTTACATCAGCTGGTGTCACAAAGTGCTGTACAGAAACCCAGCCTAAACCCCCAAACAGCAAGCAATACAGGTGTAGAAGCATGGTGGCTAGGAAAAACTCCCTAGAAAGACCAGAACCTAGGAAGAAACCTAGAGAGGAACCAGGCTATGAGGGGTGGCCAGTCCTCTTCTGGCTGTGCCGGGTGGAGATTATAACAGAACATGGCCAAGATGTTCAAATGTTCCCAGGTGACCCTGTCAGCGTGCACTGTGCCCGGCCCACCACAGGAGTCGCTAGAGTGAGATGGGACAAGGACATCCCTGACAGCCAAATCCTCCCCTAACCCGGAAGACACTTGACCAATTGTACACCGCCCCATGGGTCTCCCGGTTGCGACAGAGCCTGGACTCAAACCCAGAATCTCTAGTGGCACAGCTAGCAATGCAACAGTAACCATCCCTTTAGACCACTGTGCCACTCGGGAGGCACCGTAGTGTATGTCTGCGCATACCATAACTCCACATCAGCAAACCGCTTGCCCACGCAACGCCATACATGCTCTCTGCCATCTACACTGTACAGTTGAAACCAGGATTCATCCATGAAGAGCCCACTTCTCCAGTGTGTCAGTGGCCATCGAAGGAGAGTGTTTGCCAACTGACGTTGATTACAATGCCGAACTGCAGTCAGGTCAAGACCCTGGTGAGGACGACGAGCACACAGATGAGCTTCCCAGAGACGGTTTCTTATAGTTTTCATCAGCTGTTTGGATGGCTGGTCTCAGACAATCCCGCAGGTGAAGAAACCAAATGTGAAGGTCCTGGGCTGTCGTGGTTACACGTGTTCTGCTGTTGTGAGGCCGGATTGACGTGCTGCTAAATTCTCTAAAACAAATTTATGGTAGAGAAATTAACATTAAATTCTCTGGTAACATCTGGTGGACAATCCTGCAGTCAGCATGACAATTGCACACTACCTCAAAACTTGAGACATTTGTGGCATTGTGTTGTGTGACCAAACTGCAGATTTTAGAGTACCCTATTATTGTCCCCCAGCACAAGGTGCACCTGTGTAATGATCATGCTGTTTAATCAGCTTCTTGATATGCAACACCTGTCAGGTGGATGCTCACTAACAGAAATGTAAACAAATTTGTGCACAAAATTTGAGAGAAATAAGCTTTATGTGCATATGGAAACATTCTGCGCTCTTTTATTTCAGCTCATGAAACATGGAACCAACAGAGACAAGTAATATAGTCATTTTGTTTGCATTATCAAAAGGATGTTGCGTTTATATTATCATTCAGTGTATTTCTATTCTTGCTAGACTGAAAGTATCTGTTATTTGGTCATCGCTAAGGCTTTATAAGGGGGCCATACATGCATATAATTATTGAGGCATCATGTTGCATTCCGTGTTTCCCCTATAATTTTTTCCAGCAGCGGTGACAAAATTAGCGTGGGGCTTGGCCAATGGCGTGGTTTTTGACCTTCCTCATTACATGCTGTAATTTGTTTTTCAGTTTTAAAGCTAATTTCCTGCAAATCTACACATTTTGCCATGGGTTGAAGAGAAAATCTAACAGTTTGAAAGCTAGTTTCCTGCAATTCAAAACATTTAGTCACGGGGCAAAAAAAAAAGTTTTAAAGCAAATTTCCTGCAATTCAAAACATTTTAATGGCTTATGCCTTGTTCTTATGCTATCTGAGTGACTCAAACACTATAAGACAATCAATGGGAGCCCCATGCCATAACATTTTGGGACATTTTTACTCTCCCTGACTGTCTATTTTTTATTCTGGTGGTTGTTAGTTCTCAAACATGATCTTATTTAAAAATATATAACTCTGTTATCTTTTCTACATACTTTATATCTGGTTGTAGTCATTTAAGTTTATACTGAAAATGACTTACCATCCCCGAAAGTATTCTTTTTTTAGTAGTGCTCACGTTTTAGTAATGGTGGCCCGCCGCTGCTAAATGAATATTGGGTTAACACTGACATTATACCTGTCTGCATTAAACTTGTACTGCAGTGGGCTAAATCTGGGTTACACAGAGTGTTTCTTTGTACAAATCAACTTTGAAACAAAAGTATACACCTAACATATTGTTATAGTCTTTAAAAAAAGAAGACACCTGTACCATGTCAGATATAGAGTGGAACTGTACAAAATTATGAGTTTGCATCTCAATATTACGCTTTATATACATCACATAGTACTGAATTTTAACAAAACAGTTTGACATAGAAACACCAAATTTTCAACAACAACAAAAAATATATGTTTGTTAATTCTGAAAATATGAAGATTTTTAAATAATGTTCCATCCATGAGGCCACTAGAGGGCTATTTGGTCATTTGAATCATGTAGTAACTAAAAAAGTGTTAAACAAATCAAAATGTATTTTATATTTGAGATTCTTCAAAGTAGCCACCCTTTGCCTTAATGTAAACTTTGCACACTCTTAGCATTCTCTCAACCAGCTTCATGAGGTAGTCACCTGGAATGCATTTAAATTAACAGGTATGCCTTGTTGAAAGTTCATTTGTGGAATTTATTTCGTTAATGCGTATGAGCCAATCAGTTGTGTTGTGACAAGGTAGGGGTGGTATACAGAAGATAGCCCTATTTGGTAAAATACCAAGTCCATATTATGGCAAGAACAGCTCAAATAAGCAAAGAGAAATTACAGTCCATCATTACTTTAAGACATGAAGGTCAGTCAATTACGGAAAATGTCAAGAACTTTGAAAGTTTCTTTAAGTGTGGTTGCAAAACATCAAGCGCTATGATGAAACTGGCTCTCATGAGGACTGCCACAGGAAGGGAAGACCCAGAGTTACCTCTGCTGCAGAGGATAAGTTACCAGCCTCAGAAATTGCAGCCCAAATAAATACCTCACAGAGGTCAAGTAATAGGCACATCTCAACATCAACTGTTCAGAGAAGACTGCGTGAATCAGGCCTTCATGGTCGTATTGCTGCAAATAAACCACTACTAAAGGACATGAGTAAGAAGAAGAGACTTCCTTGGGCCAAGAAACACGAGCAATGGACATTAGACGGGTAGAAATCTGTCCTTTGGTCTGATGAGTCCAAATTTGATATGTTTGGTTCCAACCGCTATGTCTTTGTGAGACGCCGGGTAGGTGAGCGGATGATCATCAGGACAATGACCTAAAACACCTCCAGGCTGTGTAAGTTATATTTGACCAAGAAGAAGAGTGATGGAGGGCTGCATCAGATGACGTGGACCCCACAATCACCCAACCTCAACCCAATTGAGATGGTTTGGGATGAGTTGGACCGCAGACTGAAGGAAAAGCAGCCAACAAGTGCTTCGCATATGTGGGAACTCCTTCAAGACTGTTGGAAAAAAAGCATTCTTCATGAAGCTGGTTGAGAGAATGCCAAAATTGTGCAAAGCTGTCATCAAGTCAAAGGGTGGCTGCTTTGAAGATTCTAAAATATAAAATATATTTTGATTTGTTTAACACTTTTTGTCTTCACTACTTTTCTATAATGTAGAAAATAGTAAAAAAAAATATATAAAAAAATAAACCTTGAATGAGTAGGTGTGTCCAAACTTTTGACTGGTACTGTATATCTGACATCCTCACAGCCTGGAGATGTCCAGCCTGCTGCGAGCCACTTCCAGCCTGGAGAGCAGTCGGGTCCAGATGTACAAAGATGTGATCGCAGCCCTGCTGGCCGCGCTGCGCTCCCAGAACCACATGTCCCAGCAGGCCGAGCAGCGGCTACTGAGCGTGCTCCACGGCCAGTTGATGGGCATGGAGGGCAAGCTGAAGGAGGAGCACTTGGCACGCATGGCAACCCTGGCGGCCCAGTGCAACCTGGAGACCCGGGAGCAGATGGAGGCGGAGCATCGCAGAGAGGCCCAGGAGAAGGCCCGGGCAGAGGTGCTGTTTCAGCACTCTGATGAACAGGTACTGTAGTGGCTATTATCAATCAAAAACCATTGGCGGAGGTAGAGAGCAATGTGACTTGTGCATAAATAATTTGTTAAACATGCCAGAAATGGCTCCTATGGGCACAGTTGGAGAAGCAACTCCAGCCCTGTGCTTAAATACCTGATTTAGCTAATTAAGACTATGGTTAGGTGATTATTTGAAGCAGGTGTATTAGTGGTGGGCTGTAGCAAAAGCCTGCACACCCAGTAGCTCTCCATGGCACTAGATAGACTAAATCAAGTGCACTTCAAGTATTTCACACTTATATTTAACACAGGTCTGGTTGATTCTGGTTGATTCTCCAGGAGCTCCACCAATGCAGTGTCCTCCTGGAGAAGCTCCACAAGCTGAACCAGAGTCACCTCCAGCGCACTCTGCTGGTGAGACACGAGGAGGCCTCAGCCAAGGTCCAAAGGCAGATAGTGGAGTGGAGAAGAGTGGAGCTGCACAAGATCTTCTCAGAGGAGCTGGAGGAAGCCACCAGGATGTGCGAGCTGGAGAAGACCCAGGCCAGGAGTCTCCTGCATGACTACTTTGCCTATCAGGTGAGCTCGTGAAGATGGTCCCGTTCAGTAGGAACAGATGGGAGGAAACACTTTGAAACAGCCAATGTAAATGTTCAGGTAGGAGCTACTTCAGCAATAGTTTTCAGCAATGTTTCGCTGTATGTATCACTGAAAGTTGTTTTGGACTAAATGGGAAAGTCAAGGGGAAATACTGTGCTCTCAACTAATCTCTTCACATACAGTTAGTGCATTCATGTTGAGATAGCTAGGTGAGACAACCACATATCATGTCTCATCGCATGTCTTCTCAGTTCATCTTATCTCATCTCATTTTATTTGATCTCATCACATCTCATCTCTCTAGAATCAGCTGGAGGAGGTGCTGGATGTGGTCCTGGCTAACCAACGTTGCATGCTGGGAGAGCGCCACGCCCAGAGGAGGTTCCTGGTGCACAGCCTCCACAGCCTGAAGGGCCTCATCTCCGAGACCTTCTCCAGGACCTCCAGCCAGATAGAGAACTGCTTCAGCCAGCATAGGAGGTTTGTGCTATGACTCTCTACATGTGTTATACTGTATGTCAGGTTTTATAGCACCTGTTGTCTTCTACCTACTTGTCCTTAAGCCATTGTAGACTACTAAGGGTTCGGGAAACTTGTATAACGTAGATGTAGCCTACATTCCTAAAAATGCAACCTTGCCTGTATTCCAACAGGGGGAGCGATGTGTCTGAAGAGCAGGTGGAGCTGCTGCTAGACAAGGCTCAGAAGGAGCTGGTGTTGGTGAGGCAGGGCCTGGATGAGGCTCTGAACCAGGAGAGGAGGGCCATGCACTGTGGCCTGGTCAAGAAGAGGAGGGACCTCATCTCTGACATGGTGAGATCATTGACAATGCGTTGTTTAAGTCAAACTTCACAGTGTTGCTCTCAGGCAATACATTTGCATATCTTAATTAGATAAATAATGAATTAGCACTTATTTGAGAAATACTCCCAAATAAGATAATATTTTTTCAAGAAAATATCTCAATCAATTCACAACTCCTGTGCATTTACTCATTTACTAATAACATAAAGCTGGGAATTATTCTGGGTAATGGAGAAACCACAAATATTACAAATACATACTGTGTCTTGACTTTTTCCACATTTTGTTATGTTACAGCCTTATTCTGAAATGGAGAAAATAAATAAAAATCCTCAGCAATCTACACACAATAACCCATTATGACAAATACTGAAATATCCTATTAACATAACTACATTTTTAGAAAAACTGAAATATTTACATAAGTATTCGGACCCTTTGCTATAAGATACGAAATTGAGCTCAGGTGCATCCTGTTTCCATTGATTATCCGTGAGATGTTTCTACAACTTGATTGGAGTCCACCTGTGGTAAATACAATTGATTGGACATGATTTGGAAAGGCACACACCTGTCTATATAAGGTCCCACAGTTAACAGTGCATGTCAGATCAAAAACCAAGCCATGTGGTCAAAGGAATTGTCCATAGAGCTCCGAGATAGGATTGTGTCGAGGCACATATCTGGGGAAGGGTACCAGAAAATGTCTGCAGCATTGAAGATCCCCAAGAACACAGTGGCCTCCATTATTCTTAAATGGAAGAAGTTTGGAACCACCAAGACTCTTCTTAGAGCTGTCCGCTTGGCCAAACTGAGCAATTGGGGGAGAAGGGCCTTGGTCAGAGAGGTGAACAGGAACCCCATGGTGGAGATGGGAGAACCTTCCAGAAGGACAACCGTCTCTGCATCACCCCACCAATCAAACCAGACGGAAGCCACTCCTCAGTAAAAGGCACATGACAGCCCATGTGGAGTTTGCCAAAAGGCGCCTAAAGGACTCAGACCATGAGAAACAAGATTCTCTTGTCTGATCAAACCAAGATTTAACTTTTTGGCCTGAATGCCAAGTGTCACGTCTGGAGGTGCTTCTACAAGTAAAGGATCTGAATACTTATGTAAATACAATATTTCAGTTTTTTATTTTTAATAAATGAGCTAAAATTCTAAAAACCTGTTTTTGCTTTTCCATTATTGGGTATTGTGTGTACATTGATGAAGGAAAAAACAATTGAATACATTTTAGAATAAGGCTGTAACGTACCAAAATGTGGAAAGAGTCTGAATACTTTCTGAAGTCACTGTATGTATATGATTGCCATAGCCTGAAGGACATCCCATAACCATTAATTCCCTGAAGTATTTACATTGTATATAACTTACAAGTAATACATAGTGTAACCATCATCCATGTACATTTTGTTGTTTATTAGCCATTCTTTCTTTTATATAATCATATTTTTATTTAATGAAATCTATCGACTGAAGATTACACAATACAACAGCAGTAGTGTTGTTCCTGTATACATGATTATATGTACAATTATTAATACTGCTGAAATTAACTGTATTCTGTATTCTGTATTCTTTGCATTGTACTGTATTTATTCAAATGCTGTACCACTATACTGCTTTGGCAATATCTACAAATTGTATATCATGCCAATAAAGCAATCTGAATTTGAATTGAAATAGGTAACAGCTAGGTTTTGTTCTGTTCAGCAGGGCACAACGTAGTGGAATATTCAGATGAATATATATTGAACCAACATCAGCTCTATTCTTGCCATTTCTATCTGCAACGTTTTACATTTGCCGACTGAACATGCTCAAGGAGTGCCTGTAGGGGCCAGGGCTCGATTTTAAGCTTTTCAACCTTGTCTTTTTTCTCTTCATCCAGCTGCAGGGCCACAAGCAGAGGCAGAAGGAGCTGTCAGCCCTGTCCCGAGGGGGCCTGGAGGAGGACAGGATGGAGGTGGAGCCGGCCCAGCATCTCCGCTGCTGGCAGAGCCTGCTGACCGCCCAGTGCCTGGAGCTTGGGGAGCTCATCAACAACCTGGATGAGGAGGCCGCTGCAGACATCCGTAAGGTAACTCAAAATGACACAACACCTGCCTCTCTCCTTATATACAACGGTTAGATTAGGTAACTGGTAGCTATAACTTGCACAACACATGTTGCCATTTTCAAATCGCTAGCTAGTTAGCAGTGTGCTAGTAGCATCCATTGTGCAAGTGACAGCACTCGCTCTCTAAGACTTAAAGTAGTTGTTTCCCTTGCTCTGCCAGGGCCATGGCTTTTGTGGAGCAATAGGTAATGCTGCTTTGTGAGTGCAAAGTGTTGGTCTGCAGAAGGCCCCCAGTTCGAGACCATTGACGGACAAGACTTACTTTGTTACAAGTACACAACTTGAAAAAGCGATTGTTAGACAGCAAATGAACATCATACATGATTATACATACATAGTTACATGGATTGTTAACTAACCAAGCAAATAGTTTCACTTTCTCTGACTTTCTATTGACTGGAGATTCACCTTTGACCTCCCCCAGGTCACCATGCGTGTGATCCACAGCGCCATGGCGGAGGTGAAGGCCATCCAGCCTGCTGTCGCCCAGGCTCTGCTGGCCCTGGGGAACCCCTGTGACCCCCTCCAGCAGCCAGAATCGGGGTCCCCCATAGGGGCCAGCAGCAGCGCCCTGTCACAGGCCCAGGAGAGGCTCCATCTGGAGGGCAAGGCGGCAGTGAGGACCCTCCAGGCCTCCAGGGACTCGCTGCACCAGGACATGGAGAGGGAGCTGCAGGAGCAGCAGGAGCTGAGGTCCAGGGGACAGGTCTTCTTCAGGTGAGCAGATGTTTATTTTCCAATCACTTTTTCAGGTCAGTCCGTTGCGCTACAGAGAAGATGGTCACATTGGTACACATTTCAGAATACTTGTGAAAGGTGGGAAAAAAATAAACCTCTGGGGTATCTTAATGCAAATATTATCACTTTGTGCTAATTATGTGTGTGTGGCCATCTGTGTGTGTGTGTTTGCGTGTATTTTCTCTCCTTCCAAGGTCTCTGTGCTCGTCACAGCTCACCTTATCGGACGAGGAGCTCCTACACATGAAGCTGGAGTTCCAGAACTGTCTGTCCAGGATGGACCACTGCCTGATGCTGCCCCACGCCCTCTCCCGCTCCAAACTGCAGGCCGCTCTGTCCACCTGGAGGAAGGAGATGGAGGAGCAGGTTGAACATCCACAGCAAGAGGTAGGTGGAGTATCTGACACATACAGTTTGTAGTGCCAAAAGGATAATACCGCCCTCTGCTGGTTCCTTAGCTGTAACATACTGTAACATACAGTTGACAAAGATCACTTGGACATGTTGCATTATATACATTGCTCAAAATAATTAAGGGAACACTAAAATAACACATCCTAGATCTGAATTAATGAAATATTCTTATTAAATACTTTTTTCTTTACATAGTTGAATGTGCTGACAACAAAAATCACACAAATTATCAATGGAAATCAAATTTATCAACCCATGGAGGTCTGGATTTGGAGTCACACTCAAAATTAAAGTGGAAAACCACACTACTAACTTTGATGTAATGTCCTTAAAACAAGTCAAAATGAGGCTCAGTAGTGTGTGTGGCCTCCACGTGCCTGTATGACCTCCCTAGTCTGTGGTGCAACGTGGCGTTGGTGGATGGAGCGAGACCTGATGTCCCAGATGTGTTCAATTGGATTCAGGTCTGGGGAACGGACGGGCCGGTCCATAGCATCAATGCCTTCCTCTTGCAGGAACTGCTGACACACTCCAGCCACATGAGGTCTAGCATTGTCTTGCATTAGGAGGAACCCAGGGCCAACCGCACCAGCATATGGTCCCACAAGGGGTCTGAGGATCTCATCTCGGTACATAATGGCAGTCAGGCTACCTCTGGCGAGCACGTGGAGGGCTGTGCGGCCCCCCAAAGAAATGCCACCACACACTATGACTGACCCACCCCCAAACCGGTCATGCTGGAGGATGTTGCAGGCAGCAGAACGTTCTCCACGGCGTCTCCAGACTCTCACATCTGTCACGTGCTCAGTGCGAACCTGCTTTCATCTGTGAAGAGCACAGGGCGCCAGTGGCGAATTTGCCAATCTTGGTGTTCTCTGGCAAATGCCAAACGTCCTGCACGGTGTTGGGCTGTAAGCACAGTGGACGTCGGGCCCTCATACCACCCTCATGGAGTCTGTTTCTGACCGTTTGAGCAGACACATGCACATTTGTGGCCTGCTGGAGGTCATTTTGCAGGGCTCTGGCAGTGCTCCTCCTTACACAAAGGCGGAGGTAGCGGTCCTGCTGTTGGGTTGTTGCCCGCCTACGGCCTCCTCCACGTCTCCTGATGTACTGGCCTGTCTCCTGGTAGCGCCTCCATGCTCTGGACACTACGCTGACAGACACAGCAAACCTTCTTGCCACAGCTCGCATTGATGTGCCATCCTGGAAGAGCTGCACTACCTGAGCCACTTGTGTGGGTTGTGGACTCCATCTCATGCTACCACTAGAGTGAAAGCACCGCCAGCATTCAAAAGTGACCAAAACATCAGCCAGGAAGCATAGGAACTGAGAAGTGGTCTGTGGTTATCACCTGCAGAACCACTCCTTTATTGGGGGTGTCTTGCTAATTGCCTATAATTTCCACCTGTTGTCTATTCCATTTGCACAACAGCATGTGACATTTATTGTCAATCAGTGTTGCTTCCTAAGTGGACAGTTTGATTTCACAGAAGTGTGATTGACTTAGAGTTACATTGTGTTTAAGTGTTCCCTTTATTTTTTTGAGCAGTGTATATACACTACCGTTCAAAAGTTTGGGGTCACTTAGAAATGTCCTTGTTTTTGAAAAAGAAAGCACATTTTTTTGTCCATTAAAATAACATCCAATTGCGGATATGGCAGTGAAGTCACTGGTGATGGCCGTCCTATTTCAAACTCATCCCCTCTCTTCCAACTGACGCCAGAACTTCTACAGACATGTAAGCTGGAGCATTGGCACATTGTGGGAACGTATGAAAGTATTGACAAAAACACCTAGGCTATATCCACAGTGGTCAATGGTAAAACAAATAGCAACTAATGCTAAACAGACTAGATGAAATGACAGTAGCCTATGCTGTGGAGATGTTTCCCTCACCATCTCACTAACCATCTTGTGTGTTTTCCAGAAGAAGACGAGGACTAAAGGGAAATCCACTGAGGGCAGACAGCGAGCAGACCCCTCAGAACTGCTGCTCTTCCAGAAGAAGATGGAGGACAGGATACAGCTGTTTGAGAAAGAAAAAGAAATGGAGCGCACTGTGAAGGAGAAGGTTCGGTGGAATTCAGTTCACTGAAACTTTATTTGTCCCGAGGGGCAGTTATAAAATGGAGGAGAAGGCTTTTATATTGCGCATATCCTCTTTTGTCACATTCACTCACTTTTTGCTCCTTTGACACTTTCTCACACTTCCAGCTGGACGAGATGGGAATATAGCAGAGGCGGGTAAAGGGGATATTCCCGGACGGACTCCGAAACCTTTAGAGTTTCTCAGACCTAGATTAAGCCTACTCCTGGACTAAAATCCACACTCTGTAAATTATCTCGTTGAACGTCCTTTTTAGTCCAGGAATAGTCATCATCAAATTCAGAAAAACTGTCCCTTAGCGTTTGCTGCCAGTGTTATGAAACCTGTTAGTCAGCCTACTGATAAACCTGCTCTTGCTATGACTAGGGTTCCTAGGGCTGCCTAACTGGTCCATAACCTATTATAAAATGTGCCCATTTAACACAAAATAAGAGTAAGCCACAGGGTGTTCGATGTATGTCTCACCAGTGTCCAGGGAGAGCTTAGTTGAGTAACTGTGACCTAATCACTTAACCTAACTCATTTCCTACAACTTTAGCTAAACCCCTTCGTTCCCTGACGCCTCCAACATCTTTCTCTCTAGGTCCTGGAGGAGATGCGTAGCGTGAGGGAATCGGAGCTCCGGAACCAGGCAGACGGCCTGGCCGTGCAGATGGCCGCCCTCCACTACCAGAAGGCTGAGAGGAGGACCAGGGTCCTGGAGACCTCCAGAGCTCTGCTCACCATCCAGAGCCTGCTCACAGAAGAACTGCGAGCCAGCAGGAGCCTGGGGGCAGCCCCCATAGCCCAGAGCATCCAGAACCACTGTCTGGTAGGATAGGACATTGTGGCATGTTGGATGCTTTAGCATGTACTGTAGCCTGATTTATACTTTAGCTGTGAAATATTACATTGTTGGCTCAATTTGATCAAATCCGCCTGAGCAATTTGGTTACACACACACAGATACAGGATAAGATATATCCTCAGTGGATAAAGGTTTTGTGAAGAGCGTGATCCTGTGGCGTGTGACTACAGGGTTTGGAGGAAGCGGAGCTCCAGCTCCAGAGAGAGCATGCAGAGTTGGAGAGTCTGGAGTCTGGACCCTCCAAACACAGACCACCCAAAGACCCACACTACTCTGATGAGGAAGAGGAGGAAGAGGAAGGGCAAAGGAGGCTGTTTCATATAGAGCGTGACAGCCGCATGGCCACCATCCTTCACGAGGCCCTGTACACGTGTGATCAGGTCATTGTTCTGCAGACAGAGAGGTGGGCTTTTTGGAGCTATTATTCTGCCTAAAACAAATGTACAATATTCTTACACAAATGCACCATGAAGCGTAACACAGAACAGCTCCAAGTGCGAACAGAATAATTCTGAATATTTTATCATTTTTTTCCCCCAGGCTGCAAGAGGCCAACGCTAGGAATCAAGCCATGGAGGATCTCAAGGAGCAGCTGGAGCTGAAGAGACTCTACACAAACTGTGACCAGGTGATCTAGCCATCATATAATTGTAATTCTCCAATTGCTTTTTAGTTGCTTTTTAGCCTGGAAGTAGGCTTCATCTGGGTCTGAGTCACTATTTTGTTGACAGCCCAAGCCCAAGGAGACAGTTTTATTTCCCTCTGTCCCTCTTTTTCGTCCATCCCTCCCCAGGATCTGGAGTTTGCGGCCAGGTTAGTGAGGCAGAGCCAAGTCTCCACCGAGGTTCTCCTAGAGGCTCTCCGCCTCCTCCTCCCAACCCTCCCCGAGTCGGAGCTGCTCTCCCTCATTGATGCCCTCTGCCCCAAGCTATCGGTCTTTCCAGCGTCCGCAGAGCAGGAAAGCACAGCGTAAGAACTACTGAGGCTCCTTCGTCTAGCAATAGTTTTATTGGTAGTGGATTGGAGGGTTTTCTTCAGAATTGGCATTTAGGCATTTAGGCCAGCATTGCTATTGTACCTGTAGACTTCCAGTCATTGCGCTAAAGCTAGTTAGTATTGGTTTGCGAAACGTCTGCTAACTTCCTTCATACTGCACGCAGAAACATAAAAATTGTATCTACGAGTTCATTTGACTCTGGGTAAGTAGAACATGGCCAGAATCTCGCAGTAGACATTTAAAGGTAGAGTCTGCAATATGACATCATCAACATAGCAGGGCGACTTCCTGCTTTACAACAGCAACAGACTTCAAATCTGCAGCAACAGAGCTTAAAGGTAGAGTTGTCAGCATGACATCACCATACACACTGTGGCATGTTCCTGCTTACAGATATTAACAACAACAAAGTTCAAATCTTCCATTGCCAATATTGGCTGTTCCCAAGGGAGGGCGAAGATTGGGAACAGCAAAAAGTAGCAGTCTTGGGCCTCCCGGGTGGCGCAGTGGTCTAAAGCACTGCATCGCAGTGCTAGCTGCCCATGGGGCGGCGCACAATTTGCCCAGCGTCGTCCGGGTTAAGAAGGGTTTGGCCGGCAGGGATATCCTTGTCTCATCGTGCACTAGCGACTCCTGTGGCGGGCATGGTGCAGTGCATGTTGACCAGGTTGCTAGGTATACGGCGTTTCCTCCGACATTGGTGCGGCTGGCTTCCGGGTTGGATGTGCGTTGTGTCAAGAAGCCGTGCGGCTTGGTTGGGTTGTGTTTCGGAGGATGCATGGCTCTCGATCTTCGCCTCTCCTGAGTCCGTACAGGAGTTGCAGCGATGAGACAAGACAGTAACTACTACCCATTGGATACCACAAAATTGGGGAGAAAAGGGGGGGGGGGGGGGGGGGTCATTTTTTTTAAGTAGCAGTCTTGGCAGAAAAGAAGTCTGAGACATAAACTCTCTGCCTGGCCATTGAAAACTCAGGGTAAACTTTAGTCAAGTTGGTAATCTGACAGTTTGCACATCTTTGGTGTCTGACGCCAGTTTTAACCCTCCAATTACATCCAGTAAGTAAATGAAGTTATACATATGCTCACTGCTTAGCAGGCTCCAAAATACCAATACCACTAGAGAATAGAACTCTCGGAGCAGTTTGTGCCGTGTACCAGATGTTTAGGCGGGTGTCTATGAGTGACTCACACCAACACAATGTGTTACTTGTCAGTAAACGCTGGATTCAGTTTGTTTCCCATCTTAAAAGCTTATAAGACATATTCATCATGTGTCAATTTAAGAATTTAATTTGTCTCCTATTAACTTAACTGTGAAAATGTCCCTTCTTGCCATTGTAACAACTGACGACGCGCACACCCCCGCAGTTCCCGCAAGTGGTCCCCCCGGAGGTTGGGCCCCCCAGATAGCATATGAACACGTCATAAGCCATTCTTTATTTTTTATTACAGGAAATTTGCTTTCAAACTACAGGGTGGGCTCCGCGAAACTGCGCTATGGCACTAATTGTAAGCACCTGTCACACACAAATATACGACCACAAAAAGTAGAACTAAAAGCAATTTCAAGTAGATTCCAAAATATAACAAAAAGGAACTACAAGAAAATGGTTCAACATTTCAGCATTCATGTAGGGAATTAATAGCAAGCTAAGATTTATGTGATCATACAGGGGACGCTGGCATTTCAGTTCATATGAGAACTTTTAACAGAACCTGCGAAAAGATCAAGTCAAAATAAAGTCTTCGCATTTCGTAAACTACAGGTGTGGACTAACAGTCAAATGCTTACTTCCGAGTCCTTTTTCGAGTTAAAGATACAAAGGTATTAGTGTCACGAGGAATGAATACACAGTAAATAACAATGACGAGTATATAATATCAAATCAAATTTTATTGGTCGCATACACATATTGCGGATGTTATTGTAGATGCAGCGAAATGCTTATGGTTCTAGCTCCAACGGTTTGTAATACCTAACAATACACCCCCCCCCAAATAACATGGCTATATACAGGGAGTACCAGTGTCGAGTTGATGTGCAGAGTCATGAGGTAATTAAGGTATCCATTTACATATAGGTAGGGTTAAAGTGACTAGGCAACAGGATAGATAGACAGTAGCAGCAGTAGGTAGCCATTTGATTAGCTATTTAGCGGTCTTGTTTAGCAGTCTTATGGCTTGGGGGTAGAATCTGTTCACGGTTCTGCTGGTTCCAGAGAACAGTCTATGGCTTGGGAGACTGGAGTCTTTGACAATTCTTTGGGACCTTCCTCAGATTTACTTGGTGTGTAAAATGTTAAGTTGTAACCGCATTCTTACAGCACTGTCGAAGTAGTGAGACTAATCAATGTGATCTCTCTGAGGAGGAAAGAATAGTCATTCAAATCAAATCCCATTTTATTTGTCACATGCGCCGAATACAACTGGTGTGGACTTTACTGTGAAATGCTTGCTTACGAACCTTTCACAACGATGCAGAGTAAAAATATATATTTAAAAAATAAACAGTAACTAACTCAAGAGGAGTAAAATAAAATACACAAGAATGGGGCTCTATACAGGGAGTACCAGTACCAGATCAATGTGCAGAGGTACCAGTTATTTGAGGTAGATATGTACATGAAGGCAGGGTAAAGTGACTAGGCGTCCGGTTAGATAATAATAAATACAAATATTAGCAGCAGCAAATGATGAGTGTAAAAGTGTGTGTGTGAGTGTATGTTTGTTTGTGTTGTGTGTGCATATTTAGTGTTTGAATGTGTGAGGGATATGTGTGGGAGTGACAGTGTAGTGTGTGTATATGGTATGTATATAAAGTCTAGTGAGTGTGTGTAGGGTCAGTGCAGATAGTTTGGGTACCATTAATTTACTATTTAGCAGTCTGGATATTATAGCTTGGGTGTAGAAGCTGTCTCTGAGTCTGTTGGTCCAGGAGCCGATGCTCCGGTAACGTTTGCTGGATGTTAGGAGAGTGAACAGTCCATGGCTTGGGTGGCAGGAGTCTTTGTCAATTTTTGGGCCTTGCTCTGACGCCGCCTGGTATAGAGGTCCTGGATGGCAGGGAGCTCGGCTCCAGTGATGTACTGGGCTGTCCTCACCACCCTTTGTATCGCTTTGCGGTCAAGGGCGGTGCAATTGCTATACCAAGCGGGGATGCAGCCAGTCAAGATGCTCTCAATGGTGCAGCTGTATAACTTTTTTACGATCTGTGGGCCCATATCAATTCTTTTCAGCGTCCTGAGAGGGAAGAGGTACTGTCGTGCCCTCTTCACTACTGTGCAGGTGTGTGTTGACCATGTTAAGTCCTTAGTGATTTGGATCATACCTTCCCATCTGCCCATGATACATTGGCTGGGAGCTTGGAACACTTACTGTCAATGTCCTGTCTGGGCTGGCCAACACTCTGTTTGGACTCTGTTGCTTGTGTGAATAATGCTCTTTGTATGAGGACACCTGGGACTTGGCCTGTCTAGCCAGGAAAAGAGGGAAGTTACTGAGAAAGTTAACTTAAATCGAACAAAATGCATCATTTTGTGGAGTCTCCATCTGCTTAATTCGCTTGTCCCCCGCGTGAATAATTTTCTTTATCGCCAGAGAGCTATTTTTCTTTTCCATTCTGGCTGTTTTTTTTCTCAGGTGGCCAGAGGGAGCAGGAAAATCTCTGCTGGTCAGACTGAGGCAGGAAATGGTGGGGAGGAATGTCTCAGCCCACAGCACGGACAAGGACAGAAACCAGTGAGTGCAAGACAAAGAGCCTCAACTTTTTTTTTTAGCTTTTATTTTAGATGTGGATACACTTTCAGGTCCTAATTCAGTCAGTTCTCATCAACTCAGAATGTTGACAATGTAATGTTGACAACAAGGACAGGTGGGTCTGTGCGAATTTTGAAAGGTTACTACCTTGATAACGATAAAGCATAAACATTGATTGTGAGTCAACCTGCAGTGCTGTTTTTCTTTATCGGTGATTGAATTGGAGCCCAAGGGTACTTTTACGAAGTACTAGGAAATAACTTGGGAGATACAATATTTGGCACATAGCAACATAGAGTGGTAGATGCATTTTGGTCCCACTTTTGTAAAATGCTATATACACTGTAGATGCTTCAGAAATCATAATCAAATGTCATACTCTTCCTCTTCATTTTCCAGGTTCCAGGAGAAGAGACAGAGCCTGCTGGAGAGGCTGTTTCTCAATCCCAGACCCGAGGCTCGCAGGGACGTCATGCAAGTGTTGGTCCAGGAAAAGGGGAGGGAGGGAGTTGTTGCCATTCCCAAACCAGTCGCGACTGGAACGAGCCAAACCATATCCTCGGAACAGCTCCAAGACTCTGTTCAGATTTCAGTGGGAGGAGGAGGAGAGGTGGACAGTGAAACTGTGTTTGTCTCCACTACCGCAGCAGGACCCTCCACTTCTGGCTTGGCCAACAATGCAGTAGTGCTGGACATCCCCACTACGGGGGAGAGGGTGTTTGTGTTCCGCGTTCTGCCGGAGCCCCAGAACACGACAGGGTCCACCAACAGGAAGAGGAAGAAGAGAAACTTTCTTAATCTGAAGAAGGGATCAGTGGCCCCCACAGACCAACCCTGAGCTTGCTGGTGGTTTCAAGAGGGTCTACTGTAGACACAGACTTGCCATTAGATTCCTACTGGTCCTATACTGAACCACTAGCCTGGTCCCAGGTCTGTTTGACTGAAGGAGTTGGCAAAACAGAACAAACAGATCTGAGACCAGGCTAGGGGAACATGTGCCCTGTTAGACTCTGTTATGTGCTTTAAAATGTCCCACCTTTATGGTACTCAATGATGGTATTATGGTAACAATGAGCAAAATTCTATGTATTAACGTTTAATTAAGTAGTCTCAAGGTACTGTAAAATAGCCATATAGTTGCAGGCTTTGTCTGTAGACAGCTAGTTTTTCTGATAATGAATGATTTGCACGTCTTGGTATATACATAAACCACATCACCATTATCAATATTTTAACAAATGTTATAAATACAATTATGATAAATAAGTACAAATGTTATATAAAAAATTGTATCGTAGAGTGTTCCTATCCATTGTATGTTAAAACACCTGCAATGGTCATTTTTTTGGCAAGCTTCAAAATAACAATCCCACAAGTTCAACCAATGTGTTACAACTGTTTTTTTTACAAATTCAAAAACGATCAATAAATTAATAATGATCAGTTTAGCTATATAAACTCAGTTTATTAACTAGGCCTACCTATAGCTCTGTAAATCGTTTCATTAACAGCCATACAAATGTTACCAACATGCAGTGATGTAAATTACTTAAGTAAAAAATACATTAAAGTACTACTGAAGTAGTTTTTGGGGGTATCTGTACTTTACTATTTAAATTTCTGACAACTTTCATTTTTACTTCACAACATTCCTAAAGACAATTATGTACTTTTACTCCATACATGTTCCCTGACACCCAAAAGTACTCGTTACATTTTGAATGCATAGCAGGACAGAAAATAGTCAAATTCACACACTTATCAAGAGAACATCCCTGGTCATCCTACTGTCTCTGATTTGGCGAACTCACTAAACACAAATGCTTTGTTTGTAAATGATGTCTGAATGTTGGATTATGACCCTGGCTCAACTTATATTAAAAAAACAAGAACATTGTGCCATCTGGTTTGCTTAATATAATGAATGTTTTATTATTCATATTTTTACTTTTGATACCTAAGTATATTTTAGCAACTACATGTATTTTTATACTAAAGTATATTTAAAACCAACAACTTTTATACTTTTACTCAAGTAGTATTTTACTGGGTGACTTTCACTTTTACTTGAGTCATTTTCTAATAATGTATATTTACTTTTACTTAAGTATGACAATTGGGTACTTTTTCCACCACTGCCAACATGTGCTTAAATTAATTTTTATAGTGACATGTGGATTGTTACAGCATGGGATGATACACTTTGTTGTCATCCTGAAGGATGTTGATAGCTGGAAGAAATTTCACGTTTCCAAAATGCACAGGAGCGCGTAATAAGTTTAATTTCCAGTTATGTTGCGCTTAGTGAATCTTCGACGTCACCATCTCTTTTTTTGTCACTCCCAACTACAAACTGCAAAGTTGCTTGACAAAGAACACACTCGTTTTGTAAAGCCCAAGCGTAGTTGCCTCTACAGAAGAATACTTTTTTAACCGACCCAACAACGGGTAGAAAGATGAGACTCGCACCTTTCTTGTGTTTCTTCAGTTTTATTTGGTTGGCAGATTGTGCACCACCGACATGCTATTCCCGAGTGCTTGGCTTGAGCAAGGAAATAATGGACCTTTTGGAAAAACTACACAATTATCATCTCACGGTGAGCTATTTCAATTTCGTTTTTTGATTATTAAAAAAAACAGTTATTTTCTTATGTATCCAAATGTTTTCTCATTTAAACGTTTTATTCCGTAGAAAACCTGCGTGGAGATTCTGCCCAAGATGTTTCTGGATGTGCACGTAAGTTTAACACCATTGTAATTTATCTGAACAAAATATTGATTCTCAGACGTAATACCAGTCAGTATTGAAGAAAAGGTCGACAGAGGGAACCAGAATCTGATTTGACGTCTCATTGGGTTATATCGCATTAACTGTAATGTGTTGGTGATGCAATATGCATGTTTGATGTAGATGAGAAGATGCATGCATTCCGTAATGTGATTGGATGCCGATATCAAAGTTGAAAAAATATAACCTGCCAATCAATTTAAGTGAATCTAAAACAGTTGTACACCAGTATCTGAAACTGTTTCTGTGTAACTTTTGAATCAATATATTATAATATTCATTGAGCTATAGGTTATACAATGTCTTTATTATTTCCCTGTAGAATTCGTGCATCGTGACCAAGCTCCGTGACTTCCTCTATGTTGTGGAGAACCTTCCTACACAGTACTGCAGAGAGCGTCCCAGGATCGCGTTGTTGAAACGCAAAGTCAACAACCTGTACACAATTATCAATCGAATCTGTTATCGGGTATGTGTGTGCTTAGCTATGCAGAAGAATGAACCATGCTGTCTCTCATAGCCAGAAAAGTATTAAAATAAATAAAATATCTGTCATAGCCTATTCTGTATGTGGTACAGGAAATGACTAGTCTGTTTCCAGATCTGTTCTGCCATGCCAACCCTTATAATGACATGAGTTGAAGAGATTTCTGGAACCAAGCTAGGGAATTACAGCCCAGAGTTCAATTCAATATAAAAGATAATATGATGACTTCTGCTCATTTAGTTTGTCTGCCGACGTTTCGCCAGTTTTGCTCATCCTTTCACCCACTTTCTGCAGCTGAAGATGTTGTGTATGCCGAGTTCTGACTGTTTGACCTCCCCACAGGACCTAGTGTATTTCACAGATGACTGTGAGGCCATTGAGACTGGGCAGAGTACCCCTCGCTACGGAGAGGACAGGCTCCAGCTGCTGGTGGAAGAGAAGAGATGAGCCCATCCAGAGACAAACACACTCATGCTCACATGTGCAAACAGCGCACGTCTCACACACACACACACAGGAATGGATGTGTGAGGGTATGTAAACCCTGTTTCACTCAAAATCACACACACATACATAACATCACACACAACACACAACTCTAGTGGAAAAACATGCCAACGCGGTTTATTTTCTAACCAATGTAGTGGTGGCCTACAGAGTTGATGTTAATGGTGAAGTCTCATGTTAGTTGGCATGTGTCTGGTTACATTCCACGAAGTGGTGGAGAACTTTCCACAGGAAATTTGCTGAATACCAGCCATTCCAATGAAAACCTTAAAATAATAAACCAATAAGAAATGTTTGTTAGCCTCGCTTACCGCTGCTTACTTACCATACTGTTTGAAAGGGAATGCCTAATTTATCCAAATATGTTGTATGTTTCCATAACCCTTCGTATTACTAAGCTGTCTTGAGGCTTACACATACCTAGTTCCCAGCCTGTACACCCCTGAGAAAATAATGATTACCTCATGCTGATTGTTTGATTGTATGAATAGGCCTACTCTTTAACCTTTAGTTATGTATCTTGTTTTGATGTAGGCTAAACTTAATCATTATCGCGTTTTCTATGTAATTGGTACAATATACGTTTGTGTAGTGTATTACTTATATGTATGCAATAAAACAACTATATCTCTTTTTGGTGCCTGTGAGTTTTCAAATGTGGTGTGTGAGCAGCAAGCACAAATGCAATTGATTTTCTTTTAGTATTGCAAGACAGTCGAGTGAGTTTTGATATTGAATTCACATTGTGAGTGAAAACAGGAAATGCCGTGCAAGGATGTTGGCTGGGGGTGGCAGTGGGCGTAACATGCAGGACTGGTAATCTGTGATTGGCAGTGGCAGTTCCAATCCAGGTGTGTTTTTGTTTTTGCAACATGCAACAATTTCGAAGGTTTTATTGAGTTACAGTTAATATTAGGGAATCAGTCAGTTTAATAAATTCAATAGGCCCTAATCTATGGATTTCACATGACTGGGAATACAGATGTGCAGAATACAGAGACCTTTAAAAAAAAAGGCCTCAGGATTTTGTCACGGTATCTTTGTGCATTCAAATTGCCATCGATAAAATGTAATTGTGTTTGTTGTCGGTAGCTTATGCCTGCCCATACCATAACCCCACCGCCACGATGGGGTACTCTGTTCACAACGTTGACATCAGCAAACCACTCGCCCACACAACGCCATACACATGATCTGTGGTTGCGAGGCCGGTTGGACGAACTGCCAAATTTTCTAAAATAACGTTGGTAGAGAAATTAACATTAAATTCTCTGGCAACAGCTCTGGTGGACATTCCTACAGTCAGCATGCCAATTGTACACTCCCTCAAAACTTGATACATCTGTGGCATTGTGTTGTGTGACAAAACTGCACATTTTAGGGTGGCCTTTTATTGTCTCTAGCACAAGGTGCACCTGTGTAATGATCATGCTGTTTAATCAGCTTCTTGATATGCCACACCTTTCAGGTGGATGGATTATCTTGGCAAATAAGAAATGCTCACTGACAGCGATGTGAGCAAAATAACTTTTTGTGCATATGTAAAATTTCTGAGATCTTTTATTTCAGCTCATGAAACATTTATTTATTTATTTATTTTACCTTTATTTAACCAGGTAGGCAAGTTGAGAACAAGTTCTCATTTACAATTGCGACCTGGCCAAGATAAAGCAAAGCAGTTCGACAGATAAAACGACACAGAGTTACACATGGAGTAAAAACAAACATACAGTCAATAATGCAGTATAAACAAGTCTATATACAATGTGAGCAAATGAGGTGAGAAGGGAGGTAAAGGCAAAAAAGGCCATGATGGCAAAGTAAATACAATATAGCAAGTAAAATACTGGAATGGTAGTTTTGCAATGGAAGAATGTGCAAAGTAGAAATAAAAAATAATGGGGTGCAAAGGAGCAAAATAAATAAATAAATTAAAATTAAATACAGTTGGGAAAGAGGTAGTTGTTTGGGCTAAATTATAGGTGGGCTATGTACAGGTGCAGTAATCTGTGAGCTGCTCTGACAGTTGGTGCTTAAAGCTAGTGAGGGAGATAAGTGTTTCCAGTTTCAGAGATTTTTGTAGTTCGTTCCAGTCATTGGCAGCAGAGAACTGGAAGGAGAGGCGGCCAAAGAAAGAATTGGTTTTGGGGGTGACTAGAGAGATATACCTGCTGGAGCGTGTGCTACAGGTGGGAGATGCTATGGTGACCAGCGAGCTGAGATAAGGGGGGACTTTACCTAGCAGGGTCTTGTAGATGACATGGAGCCAGTGGGTTTGGCGACGAGTATGAAGCGAGGGCCAGCCAACGAGAGCGTACAGGTCGCAATGGTGGGTAGTATATGGGGCTTTGGTGATAAAACGGATTGCACTGTGATAGACAGGGGACCAACACTTTACATGTTGTGTTTGTATTCTTGTTCAGAGTAGTTTACTTAACTGAAGTAGCTTTGAAAAAGTAGATCACTACATCCAAATTATTTCGTGAAAATTGTTCATAAAGTATGTACATCTGAAATGTCATAGACTACAACATTCAAGGCACATCACTTTCAGGACAAATGTCAACAGAATATGTAAATTAGCCTATTAAACACAAAAACTGTTTCAAGTGAGAATTAGGCAGGTCTGATGCCGAAGAATAAAGGAAATTATTGCCCAGTACAGTAGTTAGCTACACGGCAAAGAAATGTAGTTAACTATTGAAAACACTATCTAGATTCGATTTTAGTTCAACTATCACCAAGCTACTGCAAAATGTAGTTAACTATGGAAAGCACTAGCTAGATTAAACTGTAGTTCAACTACCTCCAAACTACTGCAAAATATTTTTTTTATTTAACATTTATTTAACCAGGTAGGCTAGTTGAGAATAAGTTCTCATTTACAACTGCGACCTGGCAAAGATAAAGCAAAGAAGTGCAACACAAACAACAACACAGAGTTACACATGGAGTAAACAAGCGTACTGTCAATAACACAATAGAAAAAAGAAAGTCTATATACAGTGTGTGCAAATGGCGCGAGGAGGTAAGGCAATAAATAGGCCAATAGTAGCAAGTAATTACAAGTTAGCAAATTAACACTGGAGTGATAGATGTGCAGATGATGATGTGCAAGTAGAAATACTGGTGTGCCAAAGAGCAGAAAAGTAAATAAAAAACTAGGTAGGTAGATTGAATGGGCTATTTACAGATGGGCTATGTACAGCTGCAGCGATCGGTTAGCTGCTCAGATAGCTGATGTTTAAAGTTAGTGAGGGCAATATAAGGCTTCAGCGATTTTTGCAATTCGTTCCAGTTATTGGCAGCAGACTAATGGAAGGAAAGGTGGCCAAAGGGGGAGTTGGCTTTGGGGATGACCAGGAAATTATTGCCCAGTACAGTAGTTAGCTACACGGCAAAGAAATGTAGTTAACTATTGAAAACACTATCTAGATTCATGCTGTGGGTGGGTGCTGCTATGGTGACCAGTGAGCTGAGATAAGGCAGAGCTTTACCTAGCACAGACTTATAGATGACCTGGAGCCAGTGGGTCTGGCAACGAATATGTAGCGAGGGCCAGCCGACTAGAGCATACAAGTCGCAGTGGTGGGTGGTATATGGGGCTTTGGAGACAAAACAGATGGCACTGTGATAGACTACATCCAGTTTGCTGAGTAGAGTGTTGGAGGCTATTTTGTAAATGACATCGCCAAAGTCGAGGTGCGGGCAGCGAACAGTTGAAAAACATGCATTTTGTTTTACTAGCGTTTAAGAGCAGTTGGAGGCCACGGAAGGAGTGATGTATAGCATTGAAGCTCGTTTGGAGGTTTGTTAACACAGTGTCGTGTCTTTACTATCATTAACTGAAGACTTGTAGTTTTTATCAAATATTCTCTGTAATTAAGTATTACGCGATTAGACTGATTAATCATGTAACCGTAATTATTAGGAAGTCGGGGCACCAAGGAAAAATATTCAGATTACAAAGTTATCGTTTCCTAAAATAACTTTTCAGATATTGTATCTGATCATTTAGTCTTTGAATTAATGAATTATTTACTTTACCTCTCGTTCGTCTCATTCCAAACGTCGTAAATTGTTGGTTATCTGCACGAACCCAAACTTCACTATGAGTCATCCATACATCAATTGTCTTAAATCATTTATTTATTACTAACTAAGTAGTTCACAGAAATGCATAAACAAACAAGGTAAATGTGGTTACATGAAATGATAGGAGAATGTGCCCTAGGGGGCTAAACCGGCATGGCGGCTTGTTAGACAAAAGGGGAAGTGGGGGTCGACTAAGAAGTCACTACAGAGTGATAATTATAACAATTGAAATACTAATCCTTTGCACATGAACGCTCACTCATTCGGGAACAATTGCAATCAATATATATATTTATGCTCAGTGTGAAATCTTGATCGCTGGTGAAAAGTTCATTTCTTTTGTAGAATTGTCCGTCTCTCTCCAGCTCTCTCTAGGTTGTGGTTAGAGGGGATTATTCAGAGTGATATTCGTTATAGAATGGATGTTTCGGCGGTTGTCGTTCTTCGCGTTCAATGATACCGAATTCCTAGCTGCAGACTAGTATCAAAGACTTGTTCTTATTATGTCGGTATCGATAGTCTAAGAGTTTAACCACGTGGTATGGTTAAAATATTCAGCAATGGTTTACAACCTTTGTCCTCCTAATGGAGAAAAACATGGTCTGCAACCTTTAGCCATCTCGTAATTGAGGTAAGCTCGGTCTGCTGATCGAAAACCCGAGTGGGGGTTTTATTCAGAAGGGTCAAAGAGGGCTGTCCCAGGATGTCTGATCCTAACTGGGCTCAGGGGCGATCCTCTGATTTAGTTCAAATCAAAAGGGAATTGTATTTTTCATCATTAAACAGTCCAAAATCATATTACACAATTATACAAACAGTATCATACTCACTCATTCATCTTATACAACAATTAGATGTAAACCTCATATCTGAGGCTATTATATAAACAGCGTTATGGTAATGTGGCCACACCGTCTCCCATGAGCTTCCCCAAGTTGTGACAAACGAACCAGTTCGTAGCTGGATTCTTCACCGATCTTTTATACTTTCTCCGGAACATGAAATTTGTTTGTACCTCAAGTTCTGTGAGGTGGAAGGATTTTCTTTGTCCTCTATGAAAATGTACTCTCTCTCTAATATGTGGCCATGTGGCAGGGTCTTCTCAGGAATTTACGACCTCTGACCACAGCAGCCTATTTGAAGGAGGCAAGGGGGAGGCAGGGAGAGGGGGATGGAGTTGCTATACCCAAAGAGGCCAACGTCATGACAACAGTGTCCAAAGAAGGGCCAGATGTATACAGAATGGTGTCGTCTGAGTAGAGGTGGATCAGGGAATCACCCGCAGCAAGAGCAACATCGTTGATATATACAGAGAAAAGAGTCGGCCCGAGAATTGAACCCTGTGGTACCCCCATAGAGACTGCTAGAGGTCCGGACAACAGGCCCTCCAATTTGACACAGTGAACTCTGTCTGAGAAGTAGTTGGTGAAGCAGGTGAGGCAGTCATTTGAGAAACCAAGGTTGTTGAGTCTGCCGATAAGAATACGTTGATTGACAGAGTCGAAAGACTTGGCCAAGTCGATGAAGACGGCTGCACAGTACAATATTTTATCGATGACTACTGGAAACACTACCTAGATTTTAGTTCAACTACCACCAAGCTACTGCAAAATATAGTTAAATTACTATTTGTAGTTTACTGCTCCCCAACACTGGAAATCTAGATCTTATGCAAACCATCAGGGGCGTCACTTACCCCAATGTGAGGGGGCGAAAGTAAGTCATAATTTCTGGGGGTGGTCTGGAGGGTCTCTGCCCCCGTCCTTAAATTGGAGAACTTCGCATTTTTCCAAAGCCTGCAAATGCTTTTACCCAAAATCTAGAGCAATAATCATTATGCTTAATTCTATGTAAAATAAAACAAAAATAGATGATTTTTTCTGCATATCTAAACATACCTCTTGAGCTGTCTGTATCTTTCTGACTGGTGGTTATTGTTTTTAAAGAAACTAAGTATGCTTCTCCGCATCTCTGCTAAAAGCTAGATAAATGATTGAAAGGAATGTGAGTCTCATTCAGAACATTTAGTTATTGCTTGCTTTTCTAAACTCTACCAATCTTGCCAGCAGGCATGCCAGCTAAGATAGTTAAACAAGCTAGCTACTCTAACGTGATTAATAGCCTGAAATGGCTTCTTGGTATCTAATGGCTGGTAGTGTTTTTTTGTATTTAATTTTTAAAAACAGGACAAATCTGAGGGGGCACGTGCCCCTGTGCCTAATCTGGGCATGATATCTCTGCAAACCGTAACCTCTTGCTCATTCTCTTTCTTGCTAGTCCCTTGAAATCTAGGTGATTTTGTAAACCGATATTGCTTGTCAGCTGTTGTAAAGCAAAATCCACTGTATCTTCTTTACCAGTTGCATATTACATTTGTTCCAAAGGGAAACTGGGAAAATGTATGATACTTTTTTGACATATTTGATACTTAAGAGTACATAAATCTTGCACATGAATAAGTATTGAGGAAGACTCAAGCAGCACTATTGAAAGTGAAGATGGGGAACTATAGATAAAATTATAATTCACAAATAGATCAATTCATACTTCAAATTCAGACACCCAGTATTACAACCCGTAATGGCTTTCTCCACCATTCAAAATATTTTGATTATGCTGCCCTACCCTCTGCTGGGAAGCTGAAGTATTACAGTATTTGACTATACAATGTTGTTACTAGAGTTGTCTAATTGCAGTGTCACCTGTACTACACCGAGAAGTAAACTGGCCATCTGGCATTTCAGACAAATTCCAGATGAGCTGGTCCATTTTTAGTCCAGTGGGCCTGTCTAACTTGTTTTTTTTTTGCGCAAAATTACCATTATCTGGCTTATAAAACGTGCTTCAAGGAAAGAAATGGACCGTGTGTGGGGACTTCGAGGAAGAAAATTGGTCGGTTAAAGTTTGGTCTTGGGATAGAGCTATTGGACTAGGTTGTGGCAAGATAGATGGCTTCTTCTTCTTCTATTTCTCAAAGGACCCTAGTTGGGGTGGGATAGGTAGAAAAAATATATTTTTAAAACTGACCTGTGCAGGTGTGCTTTATTCTGAACATCATATGTTGTGCATGCTGTGTCTTTGCTGCACAGTTGTACTTCTTTGAGGATAACCATTTTGTGACCATGCAGAGAAGGTACAGTATGTGTGTTGAGTTTGGTTATCAGTGTTTTTATATTTGACAATGAAGTTCACAAATGTTTTTGTAAAGTTATGCCTCTACTGTAATGCCGTTTTGATTTCAGTTGTTTTCAGATCGTTTATGTTTGGAGAGGCTTTGGAGTCCAAGGCGACCATCAAGTAACTTACTGTTTGTTTAAATGCAGTGGCTAACTTTTCTTTAATTTCTTTCTCCACTGACGTAGGTTATTGTTTGTCATCGTTTTTGGTTAGTTTTTGAGTAAATCGTTCTGCAACAAGGATCTACAGTTGAGTCGGAAGTTTAGATTAGGTTGGAGTCATTAAAACTCGTTTTTCAACCACTCCACAAATTTCTTGTTAACCTCTTTGGCATACTGATTTTTGGTCGGAATTTCAGATGACTGACGTGCCCAAAGTAAATAGCCTGTTACTCAGGCCCAGTAGCGAGGATATGCATATACTTGGTAGCATTGGATAGAAAACCCTCTGAAATTTCTAACACTGTTAATATAATGTCCGTGAGTATAACAGAACTAATATGGCAGGCAAAAACCAGAGGAAAATCCATCCAGGAAGTGGGATTTTCTTGATGTGAGTGGTTTTTGAATGCCTATTGAGTGGTTTTTGAATGCCTATTGTCTATGTAATTGGTTAGGGCCCAGATTGAAGTTCCTATGGCTTCCACTAGATGTCAACAGTCTTTTGACATGGTTTCAGGTTTGTTTTCTGAAAAATTACGAAGAAAAATACCTTTTGGTCAGGGGTCTATGGAATCATGCAGTACTGGTTTTCGTGCCCTTAGTTATTTTTCCTTTCTATTGAATACTCTATTGTCCGGTTTAAATATTATCGATTATTTAGATTATTGACACCCTGAGATTAGTTCTGAACATAATTTGACATGTTTCGACGAACTTTACTATTAGTATGTATCCGTCTGCATGTTTTGACCGCCTTTGAGCCAGTGGATTACTGAACAAAACGCTTCAACAAAACAGAGTTTTTGGGATATAAAGAAGGACTTTATCAAACAAAAGGACCATTTGTTATGTAGGTGAGGCCTTTGTGATTGCAACCACATGAAGATCTTCAAAGGTAAGTGATTTATTTTATTGCTATTTCTGACTTTCGTGACTCCTCTGCTTGGTTGGAAAATGTTTGTATGCTTTTGTGTGCGGGGCGCTGCCCTCAGAAAATTGCAAGTTATGCTTTCACCGTAAAGCCTTTTTGAAATCTGACAAATCGGCTGGATTAACAAGAAGTTCATCTTTTAACTGATGTATAACACTTGTATTTTCATTAATGTTTATTATTACTATTTCTGTAATTTGAATTTAGCGCTCTACAATTTCACCGGATGTTGTTGAGGTGGGTCGCTAGCCAAAGTGGTTTTAACAAACTATGGTTTTGGCAAGTCGATTAGGACATCTACTTTGTGCATGACACAAGTGATTTTTCCAACAATTGTTTACAGACAGATTAGTTCACTTATAATTCACTGTATCACAATTCCAGTGGGTCAGAAGTTAGACTAAGTTGACTGTGACTTTAAAAAGCTTAGAAAATTCCATAAAATTATGTCATGGCTTTATAAGCTTCTGATAGACTAATTGACATAATTTGATTCCGTTGGAGGTGTACCTGTGGATGTATTTCAAGGCCTACCTTCAAACTCAGTCGCTCTTTGCTTGACATCATGGGAGTATCAAAAGAAATCAGCCAAGACATCAGAAAGAAAATTGTAGACCTCCACAAGTCTGGTTCAACCTTGTGAGCAATTTCCAAATGCCTGAAGGTACCACATTCAACTGTACAAACAATAGTACGCAAGTGTAAACACCATGGGACCACGCGGTCGTCATACCGCTCAGGAAGGAGACGCGTTCTGTCTCCTAGAGATGAACGTACTTTGGTGCAAAAAGTGCAAATCAATCCCAGAACCACAGCAAAGGACCTTGTGAAGATGCTGGAGGAAACAGGTACAAAAGTATCTCTATCCACAGTAAAACAAGTCCTATATCGAAATAACCTGAAAGGCCGCTCAGCAAGGAAGAAGCCACTGGTCCTAAACCGCCATAAAAAAGCCAGACTACGGTTTGCAACTGCACATGGGGACAAAGATCATACATTTTGGTCTGATGAAACAAAAATGTTTGGCCATAATGACCATCATTATGTTTGTAGGAAAAAGGTGGAGGCTTGCAAGCTGAAGAACACCATCCCAACAGTGAAGCATGGGGGTGGCATCATCATGTTGTGGGGGTACTTTGCTGCAGGAGGGGACTGGTGCACTTCACAAAATAGATGGCAGCAGGAGGAAGGAAAATGTGGATATATTGAAGCTACATTTCAAGACATCAGTCAGGGAGTTTGGTAGCAAATGGGTCTTCCAAATGGACAGTGACCCCAAGTATGCTTCCAAAGTTGTGGGAAAATGGCTTACGGTCAACAAAGTCAAGGTATTGGAGTGGCCATCACAAAGCCCTGACCTCAATCCCATAGAAAATTTGTGGGCAGAACTGAAAAGGTGTGTGTGAGCAAGGAGGCCCACAAACCTGACTCAGTTACACCGGCTCTGTCAGGAGGAATGGGCCAAAATTCCCCCAACGTATTGTGGGAAGCTTGTGGAAGGCTACCCAAAACATTTGACCCAAGTTAAACAATTTGAAGGCAATGCTACCAAATACTAATTGAGTGTATGTAAACTTCTGACCCACTGGGAATGTGATGAAATAAATAAAAGCTGAAATAAATTATTCTCTCTACTATTATTCTGACATTTCACATTCTTAAAATAAAGTGGTGATCCTAACTGACCTAAGACAGGGAATTCTTACTGGGATTGAATGTCAGCAATTGTGAAAAGCTGAGTTGTATTTGTAAATGTATTTGGGTAAGGTGTATGTAAACTTCAGACTTCAACTGTATATGATTGGTTGATTGTTGTTCCCCTCTTTGCCCTTATAGATATGTGATTGATTAATAGATACATGGTGAAAACTCCTTTAAGGTAGACATCCAGTGGAGCTGAGGCATGGTTGGAGCTACAGTGCATTCAGAAAGTATTCAGACCCCTTCCCTTTTTCTACATTTTTGTTACGTTACAGCCTTATTCTGAAATGGATTTAAAAAATAATAATCTCATCAATCTACACACAATACCCATAATGTCAAAGCAAATACGTGTGTATTTTTTATTTTTATTGAATTTTTAGCAAATTTATTAACATTTAAAACAGAAATACCTTATTTGCATAAGTATTCCCGAAAGTTTGCTGGATCGAATCCCCGAGCTGACATGGTGAAAACCACAGTTGGATTGTGTCGAGGCACAGATCTGAGGAAGTGTACCAAAATATTTATGCAGCATTGAAGGTCCCCATGAACACAGTGGCCTCCATCATTCTTAAATGCCAGAAGTTTGGAACCACCAAGACTCTTCCTAGAGCTGGACGTGTAGCCAAACTGAGCAATCGGGGTAAAAGGGCCTTGGTCAGGGAGGTGACCAAGAACTCGATGGTCACTCTGACAGAGCTCCAGAGTTCCTCTGTGTAGATGCGAGAACCTTCCAGAATGCCAAGTGTCACGTCTGGAGGAAACATGGCACCACCCCTAAGGGGGAAGAATGGTTATGGTAGCATCATGCTGTGGGGATGTTTTTCAGCGGCAGGGACTGGGAGACTAGTCAGGATCGAGGGAAAGATGAACAGAGCAAAGTATAGAGAGATCCTTGATGAAAACCTGCTCCAGAGTGCTTAGGACCTGACTGAGGTGAAGGTTCACCTTCCGACAGGACAATGACCCTAAGCACTCAGCCAAGACAACACAGGAGTGGCTTCGGGACAAGTCACTGAATGTCCTTGACTGGCCCAGCCAGAGCTCGGATCGAACATCTCTGGAGAGACCTGAAAATAGCTGTGCAGCGACGCTCCCCATCCAACCTGACAGAGCTTGAGAGGATCTCCAGAAAATAATTGGATAAACTCCCCAAATACAGATTTGCCAAGCTTATAGCATTGTACCCAAGAAGCCTCGAGGCTGTAATCGCTGCCAAAGGTGCTTCAACAAAGTACTGAGTAAAGGGTCTGAATACTTATGTATATGCTATATTTCCATTTTATTTTTAATAAATGTGCAAAATTTCAACCCCAAAAATGTTGCTTTGTCATTATGGAGTAATGCTTGTAGATAGATGAGGGAGAAAAAACATTGAATCCATTTTAGAATAAGGCTGTAACACAACAAAATGTGGAAAAAGTCTTGGGGTCTGTATACTTTCCGAAAGCACTGTGTTAGCATAGTTCGTACACCTCCCCTACGCAGAATATTGTAGTCCAATTAGGTCAACTGTCCAGATTGCTTTAAATGAAGGAAACCTATACCATGTAGTAGAAGTATCTAGTGTGATACAGTAGCATACACTATATATACAAAAGTATGTGGACACCACCTCAAATGAGTGGATTTGGCTATTTCAGCCACACCCATTGCTATATTTGTATAAAATTGTGCAAACAGCCATGCAATTTCCATAGACAAACATTGGTAGTAGAATGGCCTTTCAACGTGGCAACATCATAGGATGCCACCTTTTCAACAAGTCAGTTTGGTTTTCATGGCCGAGCAGCTGCACACAAGCCTAAAATCACCATGCGCAATGCCCAGCATCTGCTGGAGTGGTGTAAAGCTTGCCACCATTGGAGCAGTGGAAACGCGTTCTCCGGAGTGATGAATCACGCTTCTCCATCTGGCAGTGCAACAGATTAATCTGGGTTTGGCGGATGCCAGGAACACGCTACCTGCCCGAATGCATAGTGCCAACTGTAAAGTTTAGTGGAGGAGGAATAATGGGATGGGGCTGTTTTTCATGGTTCAGACTAGGCACCTTAGTGTATGGAAATCTCAATGCTACAGCATACAATGACATTTTAGACGATTCTGTGCTTCCAACTTCGAGGCAACAATCTGTGGCAACTTTCTCGTTTCAGCATGACAATGCCCCCTTGCACAAAGCAAGGTACATACAGAAATGATTTGTCGAGGTCAGTGTGGAAGAACTTGACCGGCCTGCACAGAGCCCTGACCTCTACCCCATCAAACACATTTGAGATGAATTGGAACGCCGACTGCGAATGTAAAAAAAACATACAGGCCAGAAATGTTATGCTTCTAATATTTTCTCCTTTATTTTCCACACGATAGAACACACAAACGTTGAGCGTCTGTTCCATTGTAATAGAATGAAATGAAGTTTCATTAGCAAAACATGCAACCTTATTAAAAATAGAATTTATCTTTAACCATCCACATGTGGCTTGTTTGGAGGTCCAATGTCCTCACATTAATATAGCATAATTGCAATGCTGATTGATAATCATTACAGGGTAACATACTTGCCTTATCCAACTTCTATTTTGTGTCATTTAGCCAAAGCGCAAACCAACACTCACACCTATTAGGGGGGCAGATCAATCTGCAATTCTATGTTCTGTGACATTGCACAGAAAAATGCAAAGCGCCTCATTGTACAACTCAGTAATTTAGCCAAAGGGTGGCAGAAATCATTCTCTGGTTTGCTGATTTAAATTGGCCTGTAAAAGAAAGATCAGAAACGTGTTTGTTTACATTTAAGGCTTTGCCGAAGTAGCGTCTTTTAATGCTTTCATTTATGAGGGTTTCAGGCAGTTTTCCATCACATTTACAATGTTATTGTGTCTTAAAAACAAATACTGCCTCATTAGTTCACATAAGAAAATATTTCCCTTAAAATGTTCTAAATGACTGGCCAGAAATCGTAATTATACCCCTCTGACAAATTTGGCCACAAACAGAGATTTGTGTTTCGTTGTACTCCACCCTCTTCGAGTTGAGCAGTACTCCAAATTACATTCAGTGTCCAATAAAGGCTTTTGTTCCTCTTATCATTAGTATAATGTAGTTTGCACACTTTTCTCATGTTAACTTACTTAATTGTATTCAATGTGATTATCATGATATGACGTTATAATGCAACAGTTTGTCTCTGATGTCAATCATTAGAGAGTTCACTTTTTTTTAAAGTTCAAAGTACACATGGGCACAACGGGAAGCAGCGAATGAAGTGTGTTGGAAATAACAGGATTGACACCTGCAGAGATGGCATAAACAGCCTGAGAGAACATATTTCTAAAAAATGTTCACATTCCAGACAAAGACCATTCTCTGAGGACAGTATTCAATCAATCCAGCCATGGTGGATTTCCGGTCAGTACTTTCAGAAGTGCATTTGATCTACACAGAAGAATATCCAGGATGGCGAGAGCTGACTCTTGAGAAATAGTCCGTTGGGTTATGTGTACAGGATCAGAGTTGGTCAGGGTTGGTCAGGGTTGGTCGGGGTTGGTCAGGGTTGGTCGGGGTTGGTCAGGGTTGGTCGGGGTTGGTCAGGGTTGGTCGGGGTTGGTCGGCTTGGTCAGAGTTGGTCAGGGTTGGTCAGGGTTGGTCAGAGTTAGTCAGGGTTGGTCGGGGTTGGTCAGGGTTGCTCTGGCTGATGAAGAACTTGGATATCCTTTGAAGACTCTTGAAAGTAGACTTGAACAGAAAACTGTTCACTGGGTGAGATTAACTAAAAACCAGCAGGACTCAGGGCCTGAGGTGTTCAGCCATGCTCTAAAACATATTTGTCACATTTTCTGAGAATTTAGAGAACATTAGGGTTTAGAATATTATAGTTTCAATGAGACATGTTGTACTGCCTTATAAATGCATTATAGCTATTTATACATTCATATAGTTTAAGGAGCCCTGAACTATTATGAATATTTACAGCATGTTTTACAGTGCATATTACCACCAGTGTATAATGCTTATGGCACTCAGGGAACATTCTGTTAGTACTTCTCATACAGATGCTTTAGAATTACTTGAAGAACATTTCCGTGTTTTGTAGAGCATAATAATTTGGTTTAGTACAAGATCATAGAACAACTGTTCTCATTTCCCTGACAGCATTTTCCCTTTCCCATTCATACCCAGTCATGACACAGAAGACACTCCTGACCCCTGGTGGATGCCAGAAGTTATCACACAAGGAAACAGAAAAGTGTGCTCCATTCCTAATCCAGGGTTTCTCAAACGTGGTCCTGGGGGCCAACCCTGGGTGCACGATTTGGGTTTTTGCCCTAGCACTACACAGCTGATTCAAATGACCAACTCATCATCAAGCTTTGAATATTTGAATCAGCTGTGTAGTGCTAGGGCAAAAACCCAAAACATGCACCCAGGGTTGGTCCCAGGACCGGGTTTGGGAAACCCTGCCTAATCAAGTAATCTAATGCTAGTTATACTGCTTCAGAAAACACCATCAACCGCGAGTTAGCCTCTTCTGACCTAAGTGTTATTTTTTTGCATTTCATCTAGAGATACTTTTGTCTGATTCAGACAGAATGTTTGGAAATGGATAACTAGAGGTGATCTTGACGTGAAGGTCCATTCCAATACATTTTGGTAGCTAGGGGGAAATCTTGCTATGTGGTCTAACTGTATAACACAGTTGTTAAATAATGCCCACTTCTTTAGAATTTTGTATCTTTTTTAAATGGAGTAAATTTCATTTTCAAATTCCATTACATGATGGCAATAGTATTTTGACTGACGTTCAGGAAGTGTCTTAAAGGTGTATTCAATCTCAACTAAATCCTGCATTCTGCGCAACGGACATCATATTTCCATCTGTGTTGTGTTTTGTGTTCCATGGAGGGACATTTCATGTCCTTGCATATTGTAATGAATACTCAGGGAGAAAAAGGTGTAGATTCACGCGCAGAGCACGGCTGATGTTTATTAAGCCTTGACAGAAGGCGGGAATCGTGGTCGCAGGCAATGGCCAAACAATACCTCACAACCATACAAACAGAAAGAACTGAACAAAATAGGGAGCTGATGAGACCAGGTGAGAAACGAACACAGGTGAAATCAATGAACAAAAATTAAAGACAGGGCTACGTTCCAGAACACAAAGAAACAGGGCTACGTTCAAGAACACAAAGAAAAGGCACACAAGGTTGACTAAGAAAAGAAAAGCAGAAACTTACACATATATCATTACTGCTACTGCTGTAACTGTTGACATTCTCCCTACTTGCTACCAAATTTGTTATCAGTTGATTTATTGTTCTCAATAATGAAAATTAAATGCAATGGATTGTAGTAGTAGTTAATACCAGTAGCCTATTAACATAGTAATTATAGGCTACAAGTAGGCCTACATTTTACTACAGTTACAAGGCAATTTCAAATATTTTCAAATAAACTCAACAGGAGGTGTAAACACAATTTATAAAAGTTTAGACTACTTGAAAATCCTATGCATAAAAAATGGCATAATATTATAATTTGATGCTGCTATATTGTTGATTACGATTACCGTTAGTATTAACCCTACTACTAGCTACTTTTACACCTAAATGTACCTTCTATCATCAATCCCCCCACTAGCCTAAACCTGCACATTGTAATAATGGTACTGCCACTGCACTGCCCTGTATATACAGTATACAGTGCCTTCAGAAAGTATTCACACCCCATTTTGTTGATACAGCCTCAATTTTAAATGTATTACATTGAGATTTGCTATCACTGGCCTACACACAATACCCCATAATGTCAAAGTGTAATTATGTTTTTTGCAATTTTAACAAATTAAATTCAAATGAAAATCTGAAATGTCTTGAGTCAATAAGTATTTGACTCCTTTGTTATGGCAAGCCTAAATAAGTTCAGGAAAAAAAATGTTTAACAAGTTACATAATAAGTTGCATGATAGAGTTTAACATGATCTTTGAATGACTACATCATCTCTGTACGCCACCCATACAATTATCTCTAAGGTCCCTCAGTCGAGCAATGAATTTCAAACACAGATTCAACCTCAAAGACCAGGGAGTAAGGTTTTCCAATGCGTCACAAAGAAGGGCACCTATTGGTAGATTTAGTTTAAAAAAATGTTTTTACAAAAAAGCCGACAATGAGTATCCCTTTGAGCATGGTGAAGTAATTTATTAGAATTTGGATGGTGTATCAATACACCCAGTCACTACAAAGATACGGGCATCCTTCCTAACTCAGTTGCCACAGGGGAAGGAAACCGCTCAAGAATTTCATCATGAGGCCAATGGTGACTTTAAAACAGTTACAGAGTTTAATGGCTATGATGAAACTGAGAATGGGTCAACAACATTGTAGTTACTCCTCAATACTAACATAATTAACAGAGTGAAAAGAAGGAAGCCTATACAGAATATAAATATTCCAAAACATACATTGTGTTTGCAACAAGACACTAAACTTTTTGTCCTGAATACAAAGTTTTGTGTTTGGGGCATATCCAATAAAACACATTACTGAGTACTACTCCACATATTTTCAAGCATAGTGGGGGCTACATCATGTTATGGGTATGCTTGTAATCATTGAGGACTGGGAGGTTTTTCAGGATAAAAATGAAACAGACTGGAGCTAAGCACAGACAAAATCCTAGAGGAAAACCTGGTTCAGTCTGCTTTGCATCAGACACTGGGAGATGAATTCACCTTTCAGCAGGACAATAACCTAAAACACAAGGCCAAGTCTACGCTGGAGTTGCTTGCCAAGAAGATAGTGAATGTTCCTGAGTGACGAAGTTACAGTTTAGACTTAAATCTACTTGAAAATGTATGTCAAGACCTGAAAATGGTTGCCTAGCAATGATCAGCAACCAATTTGAAAGACCTGTTGCAAATGCAAATGTTGCACAATCCAGGTGTGGAAAGCTCTTAGAGACTTACCCAGAAAGAGTCACAGCTGTAATCGCTGCCAAAGTTGAGTCTACAAAGTATTAACTTAGGGTTGGGAATACTTATGTTAATTAGATATTTCTGTACTTCATTTTCAATCAATTTACTAAGATTTCTGAAAACACGTTTTCACTTTGTCATTATGGTGTCTTGTATGTAGATGGGCGATAGATAATAAAATAGTTAATACATGTTAAATTCTTAAATTCAGGCTCTAAAACACAACAAAATGCGAAAAAAGACAGAGTATAAATACTTTCTGAAGGCACTGTAACTGCATTATCGTGTTCATTTTTAATATTTTTTTATTCTCTAATTTCACGTGTTTTTCGTATCTATATTACTACCTTTATTGTGCATTGTTGGGAAAGAGGTCAGACGTTAAGCATTTCACTGTACTGGGTTACACCTGCTGTATCTTGAATGTGACCTTGAAACGTGTATAGGTTATTAACCTCTACAATATGTGGACTCAGATTATGCGTAACTACATAAAACACTGATTCAATCAAACTGTACAAATTCTGGTTCAGTGACTTATATTGTATTGTAGGCTACAAGCATTTAAAAAAATACAGTCATGGCATTTTAATGCAATTTGTAAAATGTTGTGTGACTCAGTTATAATCTAATTCAAACGAGCGTCAGTTTGTTCCATTAACGGCAATTTCCTATAGCCTATATACTGTATATCTAATAACTAACTATACATTACAAAAATAACGACAGTAAGACTGATGATAATATGAATAGGCCTTGTTATAATAACTGTATTATTCTAGCCTACAATAAGGGCCATTTTAATGTGTGGTGGACACATAGGCCTTTATGTGAGAGCGTAATTTATGTGAGCAATTTTGCTTGCGTTATAGGTTTGAATTAGGTCAATTCTAGTTTTGGTGGCTATTCGTGATGATTTATTGATACAATGCGCATATCGCAATAATCCATTTGGATGGATGTCATAGCCCATGGTCATCCAACAGTATTTTTGTATTGTGCTAGACAACTTGAATGCTCAACTTTGAGCCAAATAGGTAAACTGTTTGTAAATTGAACAATCATTTTCTCAATATATTTTTTTCCAGACACAGACATTTTTACATTAAAGCTACACTTCAGTCATCTAGCAGACGCTCTTGTCCAGAGAGACTCACAGGAGCAATTAGGGCTAAGTGCTTTGCTCAAGGGCACATCGACAGATGTTTCATCTATCGGCTCGGGGATTTGAACAAGCTACCTTTCGGTTACTGGTACAACGCTCTCAACCGCTATAGAGATAGGCTAACTGCCGCCTGACAAACGTTACACATTGCCTGTATGAGGATAATAGGACTGCTTGCGCTGCCACTCAAGTAAAGTATAGTCAGCCGCTTGAATGAGCCTGAGGGTATAATATTCCTAGCTCATATTTTGATAAAAGATTGGAAATATCTCATTATAAGCCTAATGCTTATAATCAAATGGCAAAACTTTTTTTAATGAGGGTGTTAATTTACCTATTGCCTATATGCATTTGCCTATATGTGTTATTGAAATGACCTGGACAGCAATGTCCATAGCCCATCAAACAGCGTCAATTCTGAAACACATTAGACAGCAAAAAACGTGGCATCGTGAGAGAAAATGTTTAAATATAATATTCTGATGACACACCACGGTGTAGTGATCCGTTCAATATTTGAAAAGGAAGTAAGCATAATCAACAATAGCCAACTCTATTAAGAAAATAGTCTAAATATGATCCGTTTTAAATAAATTCAGGTCAACAGAGGAAGCTGCCTGTTTCTGCCTCGATACTATTGTATAACTGTGTTGTATAACTTCATATACAATGTAGGCCTACTTATTTATGTATGAGTTTATTTTATCACAATCGCAGACAGGCACTAAAATAATTGCCATCCTTGTCCCTTGACAGTGGGGTCTGAAGCAAGAAACGAAATGGTGTTTCTCTCCTCGCTGTAGGCCTACCCGTTGTGATCCTTTGGAAGACATAAACAAGTGAGTTTGGTTTGCTTTTTGGCTTCAGGCAAGATAGAGGGGGAAACGAAAGAAAGACAATCTTCTTGAAAGAACCGACAGCTCCCCTTTGGCTCTTTTGTGTGAAGTTTTTTTTCTCCCATTCAGACAGAGCGTTCATCCGTGTGATTTCTCAACTTATTGTCATTACTTATTTATTAATTGATGCCTACTGGGTGAAATTGAGCGTCGAGGGACTCGCCACAACGCACGTTAAAAGCCTGCACATCGCAGAAAAACTATCTTTAGACTGCCTATGGTAGGGCAGTGCTGTGCAGGCATATAACCTATTATCTTCCAGCGAACCTCGGTGCAATTCAACTTCACCATAACATAAAAGCTGTAGCCTATAAATCTATTGTTGTTTATCCGGCGAAATCATATTTTTTTTCGCCCACTGAAGCGTGGCCTTGTTTACATTGGGCGCGTTTAAGCAATTCACTTTTGTCAAGTTGGTGACCTTTTCAAAGTGTGTTGCATTAAGGGGATACAAATGATCCGACTTGCACCTAGTCGACTGCATGAACTTTACAAAAATCACGGGATCAAATGTCATGAAGTTTTGACTGCAGTTGCTATTTGCCAACTTCACCCTGCAGCCATTGCCTGGATTGTGGGAAACTATAAACAATTATTATAATGTTTTTGTTTGACCAATGCAAATGTGACCAAAAAGATGACTGAACTAGGAATCAACTTTGCCTTGATTCGTGTACTCAGTGGGTATACAAATGAATGTGATATTTGAGGCTCTCTCTCTCACTAATTAATTGTGCAATCTACACACATGATTTCAGTTTGTGAGGATGTGATATGGTGGTTGTAGACATGTTTATTTCAACATTATAAAGACACACTTGCATAAACAATAGCAACACTGCCATGTTGATCTAAGCCTTGCTGTTGGAAAACCACATTGGTGTCCGACTTTAGGTTGTTGCAGATGCAGCACCACGACTTCACTCATTCGTCTACAGTCGGTTTGCTTTAGCCTAACCACTCAAACGCGCCCAATACATTCGCGTGAATGGTGGAAAGGAAAGGAAATGCGAGGGAAGAAAACTGTTGCACGTTGCCAGTCCCTCATTGACATTTTAGGAATGATAAAAGTTCTGCCTTGCCTGCAGCTATAGCCTCACTGGAGCCAGCGTTCGTCTGCGGAAGATTGCCTCTGCTCATTATAGCAATTATTTTACTCTAATTTAACCCCTGCCTGGATGACCGGTTAAAAGCAGCCTTAATTTGGGAGCGGGTAGTAATTTGCCCATATTATTTTCCTATTTTGCTACAAGTCTTCATCATTGCAACAATTGACATGGACTTTGTTAGGTTTCAAAAATATTTTCTCTCTGTGCCCAACTGAAGAATGTCAAGTAACCTGCATTTATGTGTCGAGTGACACACGTCTGCTAACACCGTAGAAGTGGCTTCTCCACAATGTAGGTGTCACCTGTCCAATTATAGTCGGTAATGACATTCCACCGAATCGTTTAGGCCGACAGGCAATTGAGCCCTATAGACTCAATCTCAAATTTGCCGGAGTGTTTTGAAGTCTGCACAACTGGTGGTTGTAGATGTTGGTCCTCACTGAGCTCTCCTGGCGCCAACAAAATCTGGGTGAGTTATTTGAAAGCAATGGGCAACAGCTGTAGAAATATATTCCGCGTTTTGCTCAGCGAAATGACATTTGACAGGTCTAATTCATAGCTGTTACACTTACACTGACTGCAATGTTCAAGAAACGGCTGCTCTTTCACAATTAGGCCTACAAAAATGTGGGTGAAATATATTTGAAACTGGCTACCCCTATGGTTACACAGACAACAACAAAAAACGTGGGTGAAAGATATTTTAAACTGGCTTCCCTTATGGTCACACAGACAAAACATGCGTGCAATTTGCGTATTCTGTCGAAGCCTCTGTGTGCGTTTATTTCCAAGGTTTCTGCCTTTTAAAAGTACAAAAGGCTTATTTTTAATTAGGCTACTTTTCCACAGTGATAGTCCAACCGGAAATATCAGGCTAAAGTCCTGCTTAAATTGTTTTTATGTATATTAAACAATAGTTTCGAATGAAGTCGCACAATTTTTGAAGAAACATATTTTGTCTACGTTTTGTTGATTGAATTAATGTATAGAAAAATGAAATACATTTTAGAGTAGATTGGTCTGAAATATAGACTACTATTCCCACATTTTCCCAGCATATTAGTCATTTTCCCATTAGAAATGTTATTCAAGTAGCCAACCATTATTCAAGTAGTCTACACTCATTGAACATTGAACTCGATATTTTCTGACGCTGACATTACATCATTATGGATACTGAAGTTGGCCTAAAATCAACAAAGTGTAACAAAACATAATGTCAACAGCAAATTCAAATTTTAAAAGCAGTGAAGTCATCCCTGCATTTAGCTAATATGTAATTTATAGGCTCTACTCAATAACTGCTGGCACGTTTGAATTTAAATTACGTCTATATACAGGCTAATCTAGACTGGCTACATAGAGACGCCACCGATGGAAATGTGGTTCAAAGTCATGGGAAGTCATGGAAAAGTCATGAAATTGCATCTGTCAAAATGTGTATGAACACTTAACGGTGAACAATCAGAGGTCTCTGTAGCAATAATGTCATTTGGGGATTACTGTGAACATAGTCTAATGGACCGATTTGAAAGCTCCTGCACCTCTCATCCCAAGCCAAGCACTGAATCTAGTCATGTGTACTGCCAATCAACATGAGCAACTGCTTAATGAAAAAGAATAAACCATTTATTGTTAATTTATGTCACAAATATATTCAATATAAATGAGGGTATTTTTCAAATATACAGTAGTTTACAGTACACAAATCCCTTCCGAAGGGAATCATTCAAACAACAGACAGTGTTGTTATAATATTTAAAAAATGCTGTGGTTCTCCAAATTTAACAAAGAGCATTAATTGACATTGGATTAAGTAACCCACTATTTTACGCATTGACATGAATGCAAGTGAAAAATATACCATCTTAGTTATCCGTAGTCTGCAGTGACAGCAGTTCACAGAAGTGATGAGAGCCCAACCTACCTTTTGGGTCTTATGTGGGTCAATGAGTAAAACTTTCGCATGGTTTAAGTTTGTAGTGGACTCGGGTAGAGCTTAGCTAAGCTTTAGTGACCCAATAATCAACCATGGCATCAAACTAATGGCAAAGTAGATGACTATACTTGACATACCGAGGAAGACTGCACTTTTACAAGGCAGTCCTTACTTATGACTATCCAGTCGTGATATTCAACACCAGGTAGTCTTTTGGCGATGTGGGTTTATGTTGAAGCACTTCATAGTCAACATGGCACAGAATATGTCCTTCCTTCACGTCAGGCGAGGTGATACATGCTGTATCCGACATGAGCAGCGTACAGTCCCATGGGAGACATCGGCAGGGAGTGCCTCTGGAAGTGGTGCGACCCTCCATACGACGAGGGGACATGCGCACCGAGCGGAAAGGAAATTCCGAACGCCGGAGGCAGCATTGGCTTGGCTGCCATTTTTAGTTTTTCCAGTTCTGCCTCCTGGAGCCTCTTGGCTTTGGCTCGTCTGTTCTGAAACCATATTTTCACCTGGGTCTCAGTCAGGTTGAGCGAGCTGGAGAACTCTGCGCGCTCGGCGATGGAGAGGTACTGCTTCTGGCGAAACTTCCTCTCCAGAGCCAGGAGCTGGGACGTGGTGAAAGGGGTCCGGGGCTTTCTATTGGTCTTGTGCTTTCTCAGTGGACAGGCGGGGGGACTTAGTCTTCCTGCAATAACCACGATAGAAAACATCGTTAAAAATCATACTTTCAGAGCGACAGACATGGATGAGTTAAAGTTGTTTTGATGTGTAGAATTCATAATAATCCCATAAACTTTAAAATAGTTTATATACAAAACACTTAATGGAACTGCAGTATAATTTCAATATAGGCTAGGCCTATGAATTCGTAAAAACAGAGACGTTAGAAAATACTATGTGATAAAATACCCAACTAGGTGCTTAAACTGCAAATATATATGGCAAACTAAAATTCCCACAATCAGTAAGCTGCTTTAAATCATACAACACTTCTCACCCAATTTACTCACGCATTATGGAAGGATAAATATACATTTAAAAAAAACTTACGTGGAGTAGGTGAAAAGCGAGGGCTCTGTATCCAAGAATTTCGGTCTTGACTTTCTGGACTCTCGGGTTTAACCATTGCGTCCTCTTGCATGTTCATAATGTCGCCTACCGAGAACGGCGACCCAATGGCCAAGGAGGGGACCGAGTTATCCAGGCTCGAAAGCGAGCCCATCCGTGAGCCTAGCGCCTGGGACGTCCCCGCAATGGATGACCTTTCTGGAGATGTCAAGTCTCTGTTCGGTTTCCTATCAGCCATCAGAGCCTCGACGCTGAAGGGAAGAATCGCAACTTTGGGCTTGATCGCTGTCTCCTCGGCCATCACGATCAAATTGGTCTGCATCTCGCCTTTTCCAACGAGAACCGAACGCGAATGAATGTCTTCAGTTTTCAAGCCAATGGATAAAGCTGACATGGTAATAGTTGGGGCCATACAGGTTTGGCCTTCACTTGGAGGTAAACACTCGAAGTATCGAAAAGTAGAGTGACAGAAATTTCTCATGTGCTCCTATGCTGATGGCATCCTCATGTTTATCTGAACACACTGGTGAGCAGTGCTATAAGGCAGGCGTGGGGACACCACCATCCAATCAGAAGTGAGGTGGGTGGGACATAGAGATTCCAGTTGAGCAGGAATCTCAGCCACAACTGATGTGATGAGAAGCTTGGCTATTTGACTGGCAGGGGGAAGTAAACAATGTTAGGCTACATTTTACAACTTGAAATTAACAAACATTGTGCAAATACTTCATTGGGCATGGTAGACATTCAATTAGCAACAGGAATTAAAACATGTTGTTTACTTTCAATAGAATCATTTATATAGAAAATATGAATATTATTATTAACAATCTTATTCGGTGTTATTGTTATTATTACTGTGGTGGTGGCACTCATGCAGTAGTATATCAGTAACTGTGTAATTGCTGCTTGGGCTGTCACAAAAATTGGTTTATCAGAGGACGTGATAAGTGACATGTTAAATTGAAATGATTATCAAAGCATTATATAGGCTACTATAGGTATTTATACTATTATACTACTTTATCATATGTCTTACGACTTTATTTTGCTATTACGTTCAACAGATAAGGTAGAAACTCTCGAATGTTGCCTAACGTTTACTGCCTTCGTTTATGTGATCGGCCTCTTGCAGAGCTATTTTTATTGATGGCTGCAGGGCTCTAATCATATTGAAACACACAGGCCTTCGCAATCATTTAGGGGTAATTATCGGGCTTGGGGGAGGGATCACTGGGATCTTTCCCTTTGACTACATCCATTAAAGTCTACAATTATTTGGAGTCATGGAGGCAACCGTTGAGCCTATGTTCGATTTAACCTACGACTGTCATTGATTTTGTCCACCTGTCTACTTTGGGAATACTTGAACATCTATATTCTAATAGGATATACATTAGCTGTATCAGCTTTTTTTATATAGCGAGATAGGGCCAACGTTTCCTCAGTTACTTTTATGTTTGATCTCCATTATTTATCTCAAATTGATTTATTAACGACATAGTCATTCAATTATAACTAACTAAGCCTATAACTCTATATAGTAAGCTATATTTTATTTTAATTTTCTCTTCACTAAAATGAAGCGGTTAATGCAATCTCAAATGTGTACGAAAATCACGAAAAAAGAGTTACTATTCTTATTTCATGCGGTCTGTTTAGCTCTCTGGAAAGCGTCTGCGTCGCTAATTGCTAAGTATAAACAATCTGTCAAGATGTGTCAGTCCCTCTAATAGTCAGACAAGTTATGTTGTTTTTAGGCGCCAGCAGCGGCATGATCAAAGCGCTCGACTTTAGGGAGACTATTGAAAATCTTTAACCCGCATCAAGAGCGCAACCCGCCTCTTCCTTGCCCGCCCTAGCCTTGGGACACTATTCAGCATGAAAAATTAGCTTTCTCAGCCGATCGCACGCCATTTCCAACTATTTAAATGGGATACTAGCTGGTGTAATAGTAAGCTACTCAGAAGAAAAGGTAAATGCTTCCTACTAGTTATTTTCAGAGAGTCCTCGGAAGTAACGTAGGCTATAGGCATCCCTACTGCGTTTAGTAGGGGAACGTGGTGATTTAGCTCTGAAGCTGTCTCAACTCTTGAGCGTAAATTCTTGCTGTTGTGTAATTACACCATTCAAAGTGACATGATTTAGGAGTGATTTAGGAGTTTGAGGTGGCCTATCCATTATTTCCACTGTTGTTAGGTGTATTATACAGGCCTACCCTACCTGTAATATCCATCATTAACTGTAAATTCCACTTTTGTTTTGGGATAAATTGGCTAATCATTGGTTATACCTGAAACAATTTGACACAAATTGGTAATTTAGCGTTTCCTTCATTCTACATCCGGTTCTCAGGGGAAATACATTTGTAACTATGCATATTTAGAAAACACTTAAAGCCCATAACCTAGATTGAGTGACACTGCATGCACCGCGCTCTCTCTTTCTTTGAAGTCACTGGGACCTCTTGTGTTGCAGGTCTGTTGAAAGTTGCTCCCGCTCACTTCCCCATCCTCGAAAACGTACTCCTCGCTCGTAAACACAAATAGTCACAGATGATAGCCTATACAGTACCACGTCTAGTCAAGCGACTGCATATTTCACCCGGTCTGGCTGTAGAGAGGACACAGAAAATGAGAAAGGAGGGACTTTATGTAGTATGTGAAATTTCCCCTCGAAGAGCGCCAGAGCCCTGGGTAAAGACAGTCTTTGTTTACTTCAGTTTATTTGCGTTGTGAACAGAGGGATAGTGCTGGAGGAAAATTAGAATCCCAGACACTGCCCTTTCAAAAATAATTATGTGCCATGGAAAAGACGATTACCATCAAATTTTATTTAAATCCCGAGGCAACAAATGAGGGCTGAGCTGAGATACAAAACAACTGTAAGCCTCATCGGAGCTTTGTTTAACTTTATAAACTACCTTTGATTCGGAGTCAAGAGGCAGGGAGGCGAGACAAAGGGCCATTGTGGTCGCCTCTGAAAGTTGTCTTAACCCTTTTCATGCAAAGTCTGTCAGTTTTGACTTAAAAGACATAAAAGGCACTGCTGATGTCAAAAGGCATTTCAGGCAAAATATTTGCACTTGGTGAAAGTAAATGACTTTCGTCTGGCCACATTGCTTATATGACGAGCTGACTGATCTTATTCTCAGGTTTTAAAACCAAAACATCACGTTGCATGTGATGTGAATATTATAGCTTCGTTTCAGTTTAGCTGACCCTTTTGTGGATGTTGAAGTATATGACAGTGGCAGGATATCCAAATACTATGAGGTTATTTTTCTATGCATTTTGATAAAATAGTCAATGAGCGCACGTATATTTGACGCCTTATGGACCAATCATTAAACCACAAATGGGTTGTTTCGAACTCTAGTGAACTTTTGTCATGACACATTCCCTGAACCTGTCTCTTTAAGAAATCCTAGCGCTTATCCCAGAATGGAATGTCCAATTTTGAGTGGCCTAAATTAATTTGATCTCGACATTATGATGCACTTCAGAAAGATTAAAGGGACTACCGACAGTCTCCTCCAAGATCTCCATAATTATAGATAATGTATCATATTTCAAAGCAATTAGCTCAATCAGGCGTAACGAGGCACTTTGCTGCCAGTAAGTAACAATGCCTTATGGTCATTTAAGCCTCAACATGACATGCAGTCTCCAAAGCATGCAGGCTCGCCTGAAATCTATTGGCGCAGTTGGCAGGTGTATGTTCAAAGTCGACTTTCTTACTGACACAACAAACCAATGAAGTCATGAAGATAGATTTGAAGTTGAGGACAGGAAGAGGGAATTTTCAAATTTTTGCGACAGACACATGGTATCCTACATAGACATCTACGGCCTATCAAACCAATAGCGCAATATGTCCTCAATCAGGATATTTAGGACTTTACATCGATGTATGGGTAATTTACGCTCGACCGTGTGTGCGTGCGTGTGTGTCGGCATTTCCATCACTCTATAATGATAATATAATCACGGTAAGTTTGACTGATATTGCCTTTCTCAAATCCAAGCACACTAGGCCTTCTTGAAAATAAGCATAAATAAAGCATATTTAATTTAAAAAGCACTGACAAGTAGCCTAAGTGTAGGCTATATGCTGCATGGGTGTATTTAGTGTAGTGCGTTAGAATGCTCTTGAGTATAAGCTATTTATATAGGCTATTCGTAAAAATAAAAATAAAACTTCCAGCAAAACATTGTGAGAATATAGGGCCCTAAGTTATTCATCACTTTTGTGACAATGTAATTTTATATTGATTTTCACATTTCAAAATGTTGCTTCCGATTTCACCCAGGCACGCAGCCTATCATATGTTATACGGTTCCTTGCTTTAAAAACATCTGCTAACAATTCTTCAAAACTGAACGATGAGTACATCCCAAAAGGAAACCAGCGCGCAATAATGAATACTGTGATGAAAAAAACTACAGGTGAAAGGAGCTTTATCATCTCATGCATAGAAAATGTGGCTATACTCCGCATATTCAAGTCTCAAAGTTGAACAAATTCGCCAAGTACAAACCGAGATTGTGAACGCATTCACCATTCATCTCCTCACCTTTCACGGGTGACAGGGATGAGAGTGTCCCTACGGTGACTGCAAAAGTCTCTCGTGGTAAAGAAAGGGGTTTTCAGTTCGCTTGTCGCCTGCGCAGCGGGGGACAATATTGTTCGCAGGCCAGTGTCATTCAAGGAAATATTTGCGTGACATCGTCTCCTCGAATGCTCGGAAACTCTCATAATTTGCAAGGGAGTCTGACATCCGTCAAGCGAATCCAGGCGAAGTACCGCAAGACTGTTTTGGTAGCCTGTCTTGCAATGGACATGCCATGCTGAGAAAATGGTAGGCCTAATAGTCATTTATTACCCTTACTGAAAATACAAGTTATACTGTTAAAAAACGCGACTTTGTGTTAACGAGAATGTTCTACACCTTAAGCAACATTTGCGTCCATCTAAGAATAGTTAATGAAAGTTTGCAAAACATAGCGGTATATATAGCGATATATATAGCCCAACCGAGACACCTTCCTGTATGTTCCTGTTATGCCAATAAAACATGTTTGTGTCGGATTAATGAAAGGGCAGAGGATACTTTTCGTTATTTGGGAATTGAAGCATTATGTTATAGCAAAATGCTCTCAGAAAATAAGTAGCCTAATGAATTACTAGGAATAACTATGATTTATTATTGCTATTTTCTATGTTATGATGACGTTATTAGGACTATATTCATTACACTTGATTGGTAATAAAAGGAAATGGAAATATACTTTTTTCAAAGCATATAAATAATTTTATTGATAAGGATAGTCAACAATGATGATCACTTCATATGGCATTCTGTCTGGCCCTCATATTTAGCTTGTCTGAGCCGGCATTAATTCAAATGTCCGTATATGACATGTTAATATAACCTAATATATCTTCACATGCAATATCTCTCTCTCTCTCTCTCTCTCTCTCTCTCTCTCTCTCTCGCTCTCTCACACACACACACACTCACCTTACAGTTGACCATATATGTGCCTACAAGCACATGACCTCTGGATGACATGAAAAGACAAATAATTTCATGATGTGAACTGCCGAATCTGACGCCCTTGCCCTTATTGTCTGGCTCCCTATCTTCTGTACGTGTTAGATACAATTGCGTAGCTCTTTGGATTTACAACCTTCCATCCTTCAATCAACGACATCTCTATAACTCAATTACCCGAGGTATTGGTGTGAAATTGAATGATCGCCCGTTATTTCTCTCATTCCATTAAACAGAAAGCCAACTAATAAAATCATTTGCAAACCATTGGCCCGGTTAATATGATATAGGTCATGCAAATAGTTGATTTAACTAACGAGAATAATGGAATTCGTTTTTTATCGTTCCCCAACATTCTTCAAACGCTCAGTGCGCTTGTTGATTAGGAACTAGCTAAATGTATTCTTAATTAAATGTGTTTGGCCTAATAAGCGCACCACAAGCAATAGCTGCAGTAACAAATCATTTCGAGACGCTGGATAAAAACGAGTCGAAGATGCTGACGATTATGTAAATGAGGTCATCAGAGTGCTGTCACCCATTAATTCCCTATAATCCAAAAACAAATTGCTCGATTGACGAAACGTCACCTCCTAAACTTTCAATGTCGGGTTCAACATAGTCCAGTTAGTACTAATTAATAATAAATTAATAATACAGACAGACAGACAGACAGATAGATAGATAGATAGATAGATAGATAGATAGATAGATAGATAGATAGATAGATAGATAGATAGATAGATAGATAGATAGATAGATAGATAGATAGATAGATATGTCAGTAGGCCTATGCATTTAGGCCTATACACATTTAGAAGGGTATTTGCTATGCCATGATTAGCCTATGTCATATTTTGAAAAACCATCACCGTATACAATTATTCGTGTTCTGTAATGGGTTACACAGAAAACGTTGAAGGTAACGTCACAGATTTAGACAATGTAGTCATGAATTAAACTCACCTGCTTTTTCAATTAAAAAAAAACCCGTTGCATTTAACATAGTCATATCAAGACTTTCATGAAATGCACTTTCCTGTCACGGAAACATGATTAAATCCCGATTAAAAGTTGAAAAAGGTTTCATGTTACAAATCAAGTCCTTCTATTTGAATCCTATATAGATCCCATATTTATATTTTTCCTGTCATTGTTTGTCACAGGATAGAAATGAACCATTTACCTGAGGATATGACCAGCAAAAGTGCCGTTTTTATTGACATTTTTTATTGACACTTAGAACCTGTTCAAAAGATCCCCATCTGACACAATATTGGAATTACCATACACTGAAAACAGATTCAGAAACTATGAAGGTCATCTTCCCTATTTACAAATCATCTGTATGCACATTATGTTATACTGTATGTACATATTAGACCTAGGCTTACTATAATTATATTGTAATACCAAAATGCCATATAGTATTTCATTGAACAATCTCAGCAATGCTGCATGGTTTTGAAATTCCTTCATGAAGTCTAGAATTACAGGCTTTTCACAAACAAATCATAAAGTATGATATGATATTAATGTATTTCTGAAAATGTAGCTTCTGCTACCTCCCTTGTAACCCAAAAACTAAAATAATTCCCCCAAATCAAGGGTTCAAATGCATATCTGAACAACAACGATGATCATCTAGACAACTTTAAATGAATTGCTGAATCATCATTGAATCATCAATGCTCAAGTGAAAAACAACTTTGATCTAATTGGTAGTAAGGAAGTTATAAAGGTGCCAATTTGATATAAAGAAAAGCTCTGGGGGTGTTGTTGTGCCACATTGTGATATCTGCGTTCTAATCTTGTCTTTACATTCTAGTGCCACACTATAAGCCAGCCCCCAAGCCCCCATTTTGGTTTATTCCCTCCTTAGATCTGAGCAAAATAAGCAAGACTGGAGAAACCAAAACAACAAGGTATCCGTAAAGGGGTGGGGGGGGGGGGGGGTGTTGTCGGCTATGGATGGCAACACTCACTCACCCTCCTCTCCTGTCCCCCAGATCACAATGTAGCATACTTGACTCCAACATAATCTCACAAGACTCAATAGTCTGCAGCCCAAGTTTATCTAGAGGGGGTTGTTCTACCCAACCCTAGCCCCATTGTCAACCCCTCTCCCTCCCAGTGACCCTGTGCTGACTCCAGCCCCCTAATCCTTTAAATGTGGGGCAAAGCTTGAAATGACTAGGAGCCATGCTTTGCCACAGGTGACGTCCTCTACCTCCCTTTGTTTCCCCGCGTGGCCAGTGGGATCATGGGTAAAGTAGCTGGAGATCCTCTCCATGTCTAATGGGTGGAAAATGGAGCAGGAATTAAAGCCCAAAAATGGATGGAGGAGGAATTCTGACAAATTGGGGTTCTAAGAAATTCTTCTTCTTCTTCCAAATGGTCAAATGGTGAGTGTTGGAAATGTGAGTATTTGTAGAAAAGTTTAAGTCCCTTTAAGGAGTCCAGGAGGTGAGTGGACTCCCTGGCCAATCATGCAAAGTCATTGTAGGGCGTAAAGAAGAGCAGTAGACAATTTTGCCAAGACATATGATGACATTTCCTGTCCAACCCATATACACACTATGCGCATAGAGCACACATGGCTATCCACACACACACACACACACACACACACACACACACACACACACACACACACACACACACACACACACACACACACACACACACACACACACACACACACACACACACACACACACACACACACACAGACATTACATGCATACAGAGAGAGAGAGAGAGAGTTAGTTCTCAGCGAGGTCATTGGGGCCAGCGGCACCACAGTCGGAACCCCATCCCTGCAGTAGATATATTTAATTTAATTAAAGCCTGTCAGCGCTATTGATTTTGGCACTTTCAATTATGGCCCGGCATTTATGGGCCGTGGATCTACTGATCTGTGATGAAGGCCCTATCAGTGCGGGACCACATGGACGGAAAGGCACTTTGTCTCCCTTATGGGCAGACCCTGTCTGCCACAGATGCTGACGTATTGCCCCAGCCCCGGCCCAGCTCCCCTTCTGCTCCCCATAATTAATTTGTCATTAGACAGCTCTTTATTGTTTAATTTGTGCCGTTCGTAATCAAATTGGGCAGATTAAGTACTACAGAATTTAGAGGGGGGTGAAAAATGACCACTTTTAATTGCCTTGGGGTTTTATGACACTCTATGGCCATTACCCACTCCGTATTTTCCCCTCACTTTTTGAACGATGAACTGGAGGGGGATATTCTTTGTGAAAATCAAGGCGGTATCACGGAAGCTCGTTAAAGGGTTTCTCAGCGATATATTTCCCCTTGCAGTCCTAATTGCAAAAGTCAGCCTTACAAATTAATGTGTTTATTTATGGATGTGGCCTTTTGCTTGTGTTGTGTTGTGTATATTCCCACTGTGCCGGATGGTCGGCAATGGTAATGGCTCAGTGTAGCTATTACCAGGAGGCAGGCCTTTAAATGGCAGTGATATGAACTCAGGTTATTCATTGAGATTATTATTTAGATATATGTATGTACAGTAGCAGTCAAAAGTTTGGACACACCTACTCATTCAAGGGGTTTTCTTTATTTGTACTATTTTCTAAATTGTAGAATAACAGTGAAGACATGAAAACGATGAAATAACACATATGGAATAATGTAGTAACGAAAAAAGTGTTAAACAAATCAAAATAGATTTTAGATTCATCAAAGTAGTCACCCTTTGCCTTGATGACAGCTTTGCACACTCTTGGCATTCTCTCAACCAGTTTCATCTGGAATGCTTTTCCAACAGTCTTGAAGGAGTTCCCACATATGCTGAGCACTTGTTGTCTGCTTTTCCTTCACTCTGCGGTCCAACTCATTCCAAACCATCTCAATTGTGTTGAGCCTGGGTGATTGTGGAGGCCACGTCATCTGATGCAGCACTCAATCCCTCTCCTTCTTGGTCAAATAGCCCTCACCCTGCCTGGAGGTGTGTTGGGTCATTGTCCTGTTGAAAAACAAATGATAGTCCCACTAAGCGCAAACCATTCACCTACTCTGCGTCTCACAAAGGAACCAAAAATCTCAAATTGGGACTCAACAGACCAAAGGACAGATTTCCACCGGTCTAATGTCTATTGCTCGTGTTTTTTTTGCCCAAGCAAGTCTCTTCTTCTTACTGGTGTCTTTTAGTAGTGTTTTTGTCTCCATCAATTCAAACATGAAGGCTTGATTCACACAGTCTCCTCTGAACAGTTGATGTTGAGATGTGTCTGTTGCTTATTTGGGCTGCAATTTCTGAGGCTGGTAACTCTAACGAACATATCCTCTGCAGCAGATGTAACTCTGGATCTTCCTTTCCTGTGGCGGTCCTCATGAGAGCCAGTTTCATCATTGCAGTTGATGGTTTTTGCGACTGCACTTGAAGAAACTTTCAAATTTCTTGACATTTTCCAGATTGACTGACCTTCATGTCTTAAAGTAATGATGGTTTTTAATTTCTCTTTGCTTATTTGAGCTGTTCTTGCCATAATATGGAATTGGTCTTTTACCAAATAGGGATATCTTCTGTATACCAACCCTACCTTGTCACAACACAAATGATTGGCTCAAACACATTAAGAAAGAAAGAAATCCCACAAATTCACTTTTAACAAGACACACCTGTTAATTGAAATGCATTCCAGGTGACGAACTCATTGAGATAATGCCAAGAGTGTGCAAAGCTGTCATCAAAGGTTGGCTACTTTGAAGAATTTCAAATCTCTTTTTTGGTTACTACATGATTTCATATGTGTTATTTCATAGTTGTGATGTCTTAACCATTATTCTACAATGTAGAAAATAGTAAAACATAATGAAAAACCCATGAATAAATAGGTGTGTACAAACTTTTGATTGGTACTGTATGTGTGTGTGTGTGTGTGTGTGTCTGCATGCGTGCATGAGCCCAATTCGATTATTTTTCCAATAATTGGTGTTTTGACCAATCAGATCAGCTATTTTGCCAATAATTGGGCAAAAGATTAGAAATGGGCTACCTGTGTAAACACAGACTGACACTCTTTTCTAAGGCCTTGTTCACACTGCAGGCCTTAATGCTCAAATCCGTTTAGTTTTCTTAAATCTATTTTGGAATAGTGACTTTCCAAACAGCAAATTACAAGTGACCAAATTGTATTTGCTGACATGGCTACAGTGGTATAGGCTGATGGTTGGTGGTGCTTGTGGTTCCTATCACTCAGAAGTTATGTATCAAGCTACGGTGACAGCAATGCCTGCAATGGACGTTTCCCAGTTGCTTTGAATGTTCAAAATCCAACATGTTCTCACTTTCTCACTTCAGAATGAGACGTTCATCCATGTTTGTCAAATGTCACATTTCGAAGTTGTTCCAAACATCATATTCTCTGGTTAAGTTTAGGGATTAACTTAGAATTCTTAAGGTTAGGCATTACCTCTGAATAGTTAAGGTAAGGGTTAAGTTTTGAAATAGGCTTAAAACAAAAATATACAAAAAAATATATTCCAAAAATATATACATTATTGCTGGATTCAAACATGCAACCTTTAGAACCAGATGTCTAAGCTCATCTGCCACCCCCATCCACAATGTCTTAGCAAAACCAAATCCTACTGGAAGGTAATAGTTGCCCTTAGTGGCTGGTTTCGGTGTCATCTCCCGACGTCCTCAGACATGGACGGATGTCAAATAATGACTTATATCACGGGTGACCTGCCTACAAAATCATAGTGTAAGAAGACTTTTAAGGCCTCAAAGGATAGGATGATCCAACTTCCAAAACAAGTCCTTTTTGGCTAGCCACAGCAGTCAATGGGGCGGTAGGGTAACCTAGTGGTTAGAGTGTTGGACTAGTAACCGAAAGGTTGCAAGTTCATATCCCGAGCTTACAAGGTACAAATCTGGCGTTCTGCCCCTGAACAGGCAGTTAACCCACTGTTCCTAGGCCATCATTGAAAATAAGAATTTGTTCTTAACTCACTTGCCTAGTTAAATAAAGGTAAAAAAAACTAGGTAACTGTTTAGCTTTTGAGCACATTCACTCATTTGTTTGTAAACAATTAACAAGCTAGTAAGCTACCACATGTTCTTGTCAAACTGTCATCAGAGTAGCTAGCAAGCAACAATATACTGTATGCCAAATAACAGTCTAAAAACCACTTGAGGGCAAATACATCAGATTTGACCATTCAGACACAAGGTGCATGGCCAGGAATCAGATTTGACCATTCAGACACAAGGTGCATGGCCAGGAATCAGATTTGACCATTCAGACACAAGGTGCATGGCCAGGAATCAGATTTGACCATTCAGACACAAGGTGCATGGCCAGGAATCAGATTTGTATATGTATTTCAAACCACCTACGAATAATCTGATTCCACGTGCCTTTTGGCTGTTCATTGTGCAGGAAACAGAACAGATTCGAAATGGATATGCAATATTTTTTGATTTGAGTCACTTCAAACTGCCGGTGTGAACAAGGCTGTGTCTATGTGTAAGGCCTGGATTCAATCCGTAGCGCTGAAGTTTTGCGGTATAGGGCGTTTGAAATTTAAATGCAATATTTCCTCATTCATGGAGACTGCATTTACGGTAAACGCTGCATATGTCAGCTCAATTGGAAATGACCTTTACATTTCAATCGCAATGTAATGTGGATCTTCAGCGCTACGGATTGAAGTCTAAATCAAATGAAATGAAACTTTGGGGGGAAATCACTCAGACATGTGAATATGGAAAAGCTCAGCTTTCTTTTGTTGCGGGTAGCCAAAATGAGCCTCAGACATTGCCAATGTTTCACTATCCTTGGCAGATTATGTATTTTCCCCTATTACACAATCTCCAAATAAGTGCACGTACTGCATCGTTTATAGATCACAAATGAACAGAAATACAACTACAGTAAGGTAGATACTGTAATGTATACTGTCCATAACATTGAAATGTTAGCACATTTTTTATTGGTGTTATGACTGATTTCAGCTTTGAAGCAGGTCGACAATAACAACATATAGGACTACTGATTCTGGTTTCCTACAGGTTTGGTCAAGTTCACATGAAGTTCAATCAATTCAATTAATTGAATTATACTAATGCCAAATCATTTCAAATTTCATATATTAGAACTCTGATTAATTCCCTTAATTGACTGGAATGGAAGTATAATTGACTCAGGTTTAAGGTGAACTGCTACAGCCTTACAGTCACATTCAGTACAGTTGACCAGGTTTACAGCACATATTTAATTGGTGGCTTTTAACACTTAATAAAGGGATACTTTGCTTCGCTTGGCTCGGGAACCTTGTAAACCAGCCTTTTCAAAGCAAAGTTTGAGTGAAAACAGATACAAATATTTCTAGCCACCCCTTATGAGGGGTTAAACTTCGCTGAGGTGAATTACGAAGTACAACAAAACTGGTTTCAAAAGTGTAGGAGCTTGATACAGTAATTGTTTGGTCAGGCATTGGTGGTTTTGTGAATTATAAATGTTAGTGAGCCAGAATTAAGAGTCTTCTATGGAAAAAATGAATATATTCACAGCCGATGATCAAAGAGATCATGGAAAGAGTTGATAGGTCAACAATTTGCTGCGCTATTGCTTTTGGGCAATGAAACTAAATTGAAAAGTGTTTTTGAAAAACAAACACAAAAAAAAAAGTGCTTTTGTTGTAAGTCTACTTTCTATTTTACTATTGGTTGCTTTATATATGCAACATTCTTCAAACCTTGGCAGATGCTTTGTAATTTAATTGGAGGTAAAGATATTGTGCATATTTGGTGTGTGCAAAGATATATTGTGAGGGTCGGGGGTGGGGCAGAATTGCATCATGTTTCGATGACATCATCATTTAATGAGAGCATTGATGTCAAAAGTAAGATAATCGGTGCTGTTGCCATGCCACGATACACCTTAGCAATTACCACGTCCTTCAACGATTATGCTTCATTATCTTGGTGAGCAGCCAGCAACCCAAACAATGGAGTCAAGCAGAAACCTATGAGCAAATTGCTTACAGACACAAATAGATCTTTGGAGCCGAGGAGGGGCCATAGACTTTGTTGTCATAAACTGCAGTGTAATTTGGAGGTTGAGTTACGCAAATATGAGCCGTTAATTTCTCATGACTGGCAGATGGACATAGTGAGATGTGCAGCTATACCACCAAAACAATGTGAACCATGCAACTTTAGAAAGGGGATTTATCAACTCAACCGCTAGCTGTAGTAGAACATATTAAATGGGAATGTATGTTCTTCACTATCTTTCCACAACAGTAATCCTACTTAAGTTGATTACCGACAACAGGCCGCACGGAATCAGATTTGCTTACAGAGTTTAGCGATTCAAGTGAAAAAATAACATTCTTAATTGGAGCAAGAAAAACACATTTGAATGTATATGCATTGCAATCAGTTTGATCAGAAGGGTAAAGTAGTATTTGACTTATCCCGGAAGCCCTGTGACAAGCTCTGATTGAGATCCAGGCTCTATAAACCATTGCATGCTTGTCAATGAGCCGAGCAATACTGTTCAATCCTCCTGAACCCGTGCTATCCCATTTTGTCATCCCTGTGCACCACAGCAACCTTATAAGGCTGCAGGATTCCAACGGAGCCCAGGAATAGATGGGACATCTTGCATCTTTGTATGCCGTATCTCTTCATCATCCCCTCATTCAATAGCTCTGATTATTATCATTGGCTGAAGATGAGGGTCCAATATCCCAAAAGATGTACCTTTCATGCACGCTGGATCAAGTTTTTAGACTTGTATGAGGAAAGGGCAACTGTTTTGTAAATGGTTCAGTATCCATTGTGTTAGTTGTTAACGTGCAAGGGGAACTATAGGAGTTTGGAGTAGGGTTGCCGATTTGGACCGAGCTCATTCAAGGAGATTATAAAAGTCACTCCAACACTTTCCACATCTGTCATTCAGTTTGAGTTTGAGTTTATTTTACATTGTTACAGGGACAGTGCACATTAATCAACGTTTCAGTAAAAGTGCCAGTTTTAGCCCGCCGGCTAATTTTCAACCGCAGTCCCTGGTCAGGTTATTAAAAACAATTACAATAACAAAACAGACAATCATTGAGCAGTGAGCACACGCAGAGCAACATAGGACAAGCAATGCAGACAGAGAAACATAGGACAAGCAAAGCAGGCAGAGCAACATAGGACAAGCAATGCAGACAGAGCAACATAGCACAAAAAGCAACAAGACGAAATCCATAAAAAAGAAAGTGCTTTCACACCTCACAAGCTACAGACAACAGACAACATAGAAAGTTCAGTAATGCACTGCAAAATGTCAATGGTCAAAGGCCCGTTTAAGAAAAAGACAAAATCATAATAGAGGGTGCTGATATAGGACCAGTTTTGCCTTTTTAAATCATAATGAATAAGAGGGGGCACCTGACCTTAGATCAACACTCTGAGACACGTAGTGAATGGGCCCACGCCTGGCAGCCCTGGTGTCAAGGGGCTTTTAAAAGAGAAGATACTATTTGAATACACTGGTAGTTGTGTGCTTCTGTCATGGTGGCCTAGTGTGTTTAATTGTTTATTTGTACTGTTGTAATATCAAGGTCACACTGAAGCTGTGTTGCCCTCAAATTTAAATTAGGAATATATAACCTTTGACCTATTTAGATATTATTAAACGTGCCTTGTGTCAACCCCTTTCCTCAGGTTCAAATCTTTTTTCGCCAGAATAAAAATGATCAGCAGCGACCACTGGCAATGACGCAGAACATTTCCATGGGCCTCTCTCCCTGAGTCATACGACAAAAGTATTCTCCCTCAAAGACCACTCTCAATCTTTCTTACACCACTGTAAGCCCCTTACACACACACACACACACACACACACACACACACACACACACACACACACACACACACACACACACACACACACACACACACACACACACACACACATACACGTACACACACACACACACACACACACACACACATACACGTACACACACACACACACACACACACACACACACACACACACACACACACACACACCAGCTTACACATACACCGACCGGCTTACACGGGGGACCCATTATGAAATGGGGTGCATAGCTAATTATAGCAGCGCCGGTTCGCAATGGAAGGCGCTCTTCTCGCTGTGTGTTGGAGCCACGGAGGCTGCACAAACATCTCCTCAGAGACCCCGCTCTTGTTTAATGAAACATCGTCTGGGGCCTCGCAGGGGCCGGGCAGAACGGGACGCACATAGACAACTAGAACCCAGTCTGACAGACAGTGTCAGAGAGGCCATGCCAATTATATTCTCAGCAACAATCTCAACCACCCCCCAACCCCAGACAAAGAAAAACATGGGAAAGATATGCTTACTAATACTCCCCAAGCCAAACATGAAAAGTGTATGGATTTATTTGCTTAGTCATCAAGTAGGTGTTTCAGATTGAAGTGGTGGTGGTGGTGGGAGGGCACACTGCTCTCAGCTGTTTATTTTCGCTCTGATTGAATCACGTGAGGGAGGCCCGATGTCGACTTCAATACCGCTGCTCGTTCGGATGAGTTATTGTGGGTCTAGCTGGCTACTTTTTATGGCACAAACAATTTGTAGATAGGACCAGGATGAGTGCACTGGTGTGAATGTATTAAGGAACACATACTCTGTGTAAAAGTGTAAATCTTGATCTACTTGAGTGTCTTGAAAGCTGAAACGTAGACAAGTGTGTGCTTCCAGATGTCGTGGAATGCAGAACGGCCTGGACTTCATTGGGAAACCATGATTTAAGTCTTACCTTTGCCTTTTGAATACTTGCATCCTACCTTCTTTTCAATGGTGGCATTAGAATATGTAAAACAAAATATAAAACAAATGGGAATTTAACCATTGTAGTTATATGTCACCTTAGCTGACATATTAGTCTTCAACATGGTACTCACCCACCCCCATTGCTAGTACAGGGATTACATGTACAGTGGGGTCCAAAATGATTGGATGAGCAAAAAAGACCGTATAAAATAAATAATACAAATACTGAACAATATAAGTAGGCAAATATATATATATATATATATATATATATATATATATATATATATATATATATATATATATATATATATATATATATATATTATACTAATACAAATGTTCAGAGTTTGTTTAACAAATAGTTGAACAAATCTAAAAAAGATAGGGGTCAAAATGATTGGATTTTACAGTTTTTTTTCAATTGCTAACAAGCATCGGTCAGTACTGAAGCCACTTTTTCAAAACTCTTCACACAGTCTGCATTACCAACATGCATCTTGGCCAAACAGTTAATCTCACCTCAAAAAAGTCACTCAAACCAATAAACAGTTCATATATGTCTCAAAATAAGCTCGTTCGACCAACAATTAAAAATGGCGCTGACAGAGATGGTCACCTCGCTTCAGGTCCTTAGAAAACTATGCAGTTAGTTGTTTTTTTATGTATTATTTCTTACATTGTTAGTGCATAAAATCTCAAGTGCTATTACATACAGCCGGGAAGAACTATTGGATATAAAAGCAATGTCAATTTACCATCATTACGACCAGGAATACGTCTTTCTCAAAGCGGATCCTTTGTTCGGACCTCCACCCTGGACATGCGATCTTATCTCAGAGGCCGATCCAACACAACTCGGTTGCCTCAGGGGAGGCAGACGGAGCGGCCTACTGGTCAGACTCAGAAGGCGAGCACACCATCCACTGGTTCCGAGCATATTACGCGCCAATGTCCAATCTCTTGATAATAAGGTGTACAAAATTAGGGCACGAGTTGCCTTCCCGAGAGACATCAGAGATTGTAACATTCTCTGTTTCACGGAAACATGGCTCACTTGGGATATGTTGTCAGAGTCGGTACAGCCATCTGGTTTCTTCACGCATCACGCCGACAGGAACAAACATCTCTCTGGTAAGATGAATGGCGGGGGTGTATGCCTTATGATTAACAACTCATGGTGTAATCACAACAACATACAGGAACTCAAGTCATTTTGTTCACCTGACCTAGAATTCCTTACAATCAAATGCCAACCGCATTATCTTCCAAGAGAATTCTCTTCGATTATAGTCACAGCCATAAATATCCCCCCCAAGCACATCCCTCGTCGGCCCTGAAAGAACTTCACTGGACTCCATGCAAACTGGAAACCATACATCCTGAGGCTGCATTTATTGTAGCTGGGGATTTTAACAAAGCTAACTTAAGATCAATACTTCCTAAATTCTATCAGCATATCGAATGCGTGACAGGAGCTGCTAGTATTCTTGACCATTGCTACTCAAACTTCCACAATGCATACAAAGCCTTCCCCCGCCCTGCCTTCGGCAAGTCTCACCATGACTCCATTTTGTTGCTCCCAGCCTATAGACAGAAAGCAAAACAGGAAACGCCCGTGCTCAGGTCAATGCAACGCTGGTCTGACCAATCGGATTCCACGCTTCGAACACGTGAACTGGGATATGTTCCGGATGGCCTCAGACAACAACATTGATGTATACGCTGACTCGGTGAGCAAGTTTATTAGCAAGTCCAGTGGAGATGTCATACACTCTGTGACTATTAAACCTTCCCTAACCAGAAACCATGGATTGGTGGCAGCATTCGCGCAAAACTGAAAGCGCAAACCACCACTTTTAATCATGGCAAGGCAACCGCAAACATGACAGAATACAAACAATGCAGCTATTGCCTCCGCAAGGCAATCAAACAAGCAAAGCGTAAGTTTAGAGACAAAGTAGAGTTGCAATTCAACGGCTCAAATACGAGACGAATGTGGCAGGGTCTACAGTCAATCACGGATTACAAAAAGAAAACCAGCCCCGTTGCGGACATCGACGTCTCGCTCCCAGACAAATTAAACAACTTCTTTGTTCGCTTTGAGAACAATACAGTGCCACTGACACTGCCTGCTACCAAAGCCTGTGGGCTCTCCTTCTCCGTGGCCAATGTGAGTAAAACATTTAAACGTGTTAACCCTCGCAAGGCTGCCGGCCCAGACGGCATCCCTAGCCGCGTCCTCACAGCATGCGCAGACCAGCTGGTGTGTTTACGGACATAGTCAACCAATCCCTATTTCATTCTGTTGTCCCCACATGCTTCAAGATGGCCACAAGATGGCCACCATTGTGCCTGTTCCCAAGAAAGCTAAGGTAACTGAACTAAATGACTATCGCCCCATTGCACTCACTTCTGTCATCATGAAGTGCTTTGAGAGACTAGTTAAGGATCATATCACTGCCACCCTACCTGATTTCCTAGACCCACTTCAATTTGCTTACAGCCACTGATGATGCAATCGCCATCACACTGCACACGGCCCTATCCCATCTGGAGAAGAGAAATACCTATGTAAGAATGCTGTTCATTGACTACAGCTTAGCATTTAACACCATAGTACCCTCCAAACTCGTCATTAAGCTCGAGACCCTGGGTCTCAACCCCGCCCTGTGCAACTGGGTCCTGGACTTTCTGACGGGCCGCCCCCAGGTGGTGAAGGTAGGAAACAACATCTCCACCCCGCTGATCCTCAGCACTGGGGCCCAACAAGGGTGCGTTCTCAGCCTTCTCCTGTACTCCAAGTTCACCCATGACTGCGTGGCCATGCACGCTTCCAACTCAATCATCAAGTTTGCAGACGACACTACAGTGGTAGGCCTGATTACCAACAACAACGAGGCGGCCTACAGGGAGGAGGTGAGGGCCCTCGGAGTGTGGTGTCAGGAAAATAACCTCTCACTCAACGTCAACAAAACAAAGGAGATGATCGTGGACTTCAGGAGACAGCAGAGGGAACACCCCCCCATCCACATCGATGTGACAGTAGTGGAGAAGGTGGAAGTACCTCGGCGTGCACATCACGTACGAACTGAAATGGTCCACCTACACAGACAGCATGGTGAAGAAGTCACAACAGCGCCTCGTCCAGCTCAGGAGGCTGAAGAAATGTGTCTTGTCATCTAAAACACTCACAAACTTTTACAGATGCACAATCGAGAGCATCCTGTTGTGCTGTATCACTGCCTGGTGCGGAAATTGCACCTCCCTCAACTGCAAGGCTCTCCAGAGGGTAGTGCGGTTTTCACAACACATCACCGGGGGCAAACTACCTGCCCTCCAGGACACCTACAGCACCCGATGTCACAGGAAGGCCAAAAAGATCATCAAGGACAACAACCACCCGAGCCACTGCTTGTTCAACCTGCTATCATCCAGAAGGCGAGGTCAGTACAGGTGCATCAAAGCTGGGACCGAGAGACTGAAAAACAGCTTCTATCTCAAGGCCATCTGTCTGTTAAACAGTCATCACTAACAAAGAGAGGCTGCTGCCAACATGCAGACTCAAATCTCTGGCCTTAATAAAGCTATCACTAGTCACTTTAAATAACGCCACTTGAATAATGTTTACATATCCTACATTACTCATCTCATATGTATATACTGTGTTCTACACCATCTACTGCATCTTGCCTTTGCTGCACGGCATTACTCACCCAAATATTTATATGTACATATTGTTATTTATCCCTTTACATTTGTGTGTATTTGTGTGTATAAGGTAGTTGTTGTGAATTTGTTAGATTACTTGTTAGATATTACTGCATAGTCGGAACTAGAAGCACAAGCATTTCGCTACACTCGCATTAACATCTCCTAACCATGTGTATGTGACCAACTGCATTTGATTTGATTTGAATTCTCACTCAGAAAGCATACATTGTCACTCAAAACACACTGACATAAAAAACACTAACTGGGAGCCTTACATAAATGATTAACTTTTCTCTTTGAAGTTTGAATGATTTTTCACATACTGTAAATCAGTATTTCATTATAGAATAAGAATAACACCTTTTCACTTTATTGACTGTACTAAAGTACAGTTGAAGTTGGAAGTTTACATACACCTTAGCCAAATACATTTAAACTCAGTTTTTCCACAATTCCTGACATTTAATCCTAGTAAAAATTCCCTGTCTTAGGTCAGTTAGAATCACCACTTTATTTCAAGAATGTGAAATGTCAGAATAATAGTAGAGAGAATGATTTATTTCAGTTTTTATTTCTTTCATCACATTCCCAGTGGGTCAGAAGGTTACATACACTCAATTAGTATTTGGTAGCATTTCCTTTAAATTGTTTAACTTGCGTCAAACGTTTTGGGTAGCCTTCCACAAGCTTCCCACAATACGTTGGGTGAACTTTGGCCCATTCCTCCTGACAGAGCTGGTGTAACTGAGTCAGGTTTGCAGGCCTCCTTGCTCGCACACGCTTTTTCAGTTCTGCCTAAACATTTTCTATAGGATTGAGGTCAGGGCTTTGTGATGGCCACTCCAATACCTTGACTTTGTTGTCCTTAAGCCATTTTGCCACAACTTTGGAGGTATGATTGTGGTCATTGTCCATTTGGAAGACCCATTTGCGACCAAGCTTTAACTTCCTGACTGATGTCTTGAGATGTTGCTTCAATATATCCACACAATTTTCCTTCCGCCATCTATTTTGTGATGTGCACCAGTCCCTAGTGCAACAAAGAACCCCCACAACATGATGCTGCCACCCCCGTGCTTCACAGTTGGGATGGTGTTCTTCGGCTTGCAAGCCTCCCCCTTTTTCCTCCAAACATAACGATGGTCATTATGGCCAAACAGTTTTATTTTTGTTTCATCAGACCAGAGGACATTTCTCCAAAAAGTACGATCTTTGTCCCCATGTGCAGTTGCAAACCGTAGTCTGGCTTTTTTATGGCGGTTTTGGAGCAGTGGCTTCTTCCTTGCTGAGTGGCCTTTCAGGTTATGTCAATATAGGACTCGTTTTACTGTGGATATAGATACTTTTGTACCTGTTTCCTCCACCATCTTCACAAGGTCCTTTGGTGTTGTTCTAGGATTGATTTGCACTTTTCGCACCAAAGTATGTTCATCTCTAGGAGACAGAACGCGTCTCCTTCCTGAATGGTGTGATGGCTGTGTGGTCCCATGGTGTTCATACTTGCGTACTATTGTTTGTACAGATGAACGTGGTGCCTTCAGGCATTTGGAAATTGCTCCCAAGGATGAACCAGACATGTGGAGGTCTACAATTGTTTTCTTCTGAGGTTTTGGCTGATTTCTTTTGATTTTCTCATGATGTCAAGCAAAGAGGCCCAAAGGTAGGCCTTGGAATACATCCACAGGTACACCTCCAATTGACTCAAATGATGTCAATTAGCCTATCAGAAGCTTCTAAAGCCATGACATCATTTTCTGGAATTTTCCAAGCTGTTTAAAGGCACAGTCAACTTAGTGTATGTAAACTTCTGATCCACTGGAATTGTGATTAAGTGAATTACAAGTGAAATAATTTGTCTGTAAACAATTGTTGGAAAAATTACTTGTGTCATGCACAAAGTAGATGTCCTAACCGACTTGCCAAAACTATAGTTTGTTAACAAGAAATGTGTTGATTGGTTGAAGAACGAGTTTTAATGACTCCAACCTAATTGTATGTAAACCTCCGACTTCAACTGTATATGTAACAAGAATGAATCAGAAATTAAGCAATTTGCTTCAATAGACTTTATTTTTCTATGTCTTTGCATGTAGTAATTTACTTTACAAAAAACGAATTCCTGAAGTTCCAGGGCTGCAATAATAATTACAAAAACCACAACGTGCATAGTATAATCACTCTTACTGTACAGTACTGTGGGGATTCTAGTTCTCCCTCTCTCCTGCATTTGGCCACACGTTCTCATTAACATCACATCTTATGTCTTCTCTGGCGATGCATCTTGGAAAGTATCTTCTGGAATGTCTAATCCAAACCTGGCAGTCTTCAGGAGAAGTGTCTCCACATCCTGGCAGTCTTCAGGAGAAGTGTCTCCACATCCTGGCAGTCTTCAGGAGAAGTGTCTCCACACATTCATGGCATCCAGTAAGGACGTCTGGTCATGTGGATGATGGTCATAAACCTTCCACCTCCACGCAGAGCAAAACTCCTCTATGGGGTTTAGGAAGGGGGAGTATGGAGGCAGGAATAGTACTGACATCCTGGGATGTGTAGCAAACCAGTCTGTGACTGCAGCAGAGTGGTGGAATGCCACATTATCTCACACAACAACGAAGGTAGGGTCGTTTCTTTCCCCTCTCTCCTCCACTGGCACAAGTTGATTATGCAGGTCATCCAGAAAATAAATGAGTATCTCTGTATTGTAGGGGCCAATGAGTTGTTTGTTTAACAGCAGACCATCATTGGACACTGCTGCACACTTTGTGATGTTAGCTTCTCTCTAGCCTGGGACATCCATGGTTGCTCTCTGTCCAATCACATTTCTTCCCCCTGCGGTGCGTTTTTGCCAGGTTGAATCCAGCTTCATCCACAAAGATGAATGTATATGCAGTTTGCCTGGCTTCCATCTCCATCACTCTCTAAAATACAGTAAATTCACAGTTTTACAGTACTTTACATTATGCATAGCTGTGTATGTACCCTGTTTGGTTATTGAACAGACATCTTACCTGGACATATTGATACCGGAGTTCTTTCACAGGTTCACCGTTTCTCTCAAAGGGTACAACTGCTTCCTCCTTATTTAATGTTTCTCTGGGACTCTGGCCATTGTCGTTGTGCTGACCGTATTCACATTCCCAAAAGTGATATTGTCTGCCAGCACTCTGTCCCGAATTTCCCGCAGTTTTATTGCATTGTTGCCAATTACCATGTCAACAATGGCATTTTCCTGCGCATCTGATAATATTCTGCCTCTCGCTCCTGTGGGAGGCAACCTTTGGATCCTACTGAAAAACACAAAACAATCAATATATTTTAAAATGTCAGTACATGTAAAAATGTGAACATACTGTATTGTACTGTAATATGTAGTTCAATTATCATTGAAGCATGCACATTTCGTACTATTGATGCAACTGTTGAATGCTGCAGATTTGGTTGCAGCCTTAAACCGTCCTCTCTCATAGAGAGACCATGGTTTACAACATGGTCAATAATTGTGGCCCTTATCTCATCAGAGACCTCCTCTCTTGGTCCTCCACGCATTCTCCCTCTCCCTGCCACTCTTCTTTCCCCACCAACCTGTATTCCTTGATCCATGTTTCCAAACTAAATCATTTCGAATCTGTCCTCTTTTGTCTGTTTGGTAACTAGACTAAAAACAGGACACTTGGGTAGGCTTTCAGCTGAAATTGCAATCAGCTGTGTTCTGGAATGATGAAATATTCTGCTGAGATTTTCTATACCTTTCAATCTGGTTACTACAGAAATGCACGACATTTGCTATTCATTCTGTTTTGAATGTGTTTTTAACAGTTTTGGAAATTTGAAAATTTGAAAATGTGCTGAAAATATATCGTTTTACAGGTGGTGGAGTATGAATGAGAAAAGAGTTTCGGAGAATGTGGTTGGAGATTTCGGAGAATGTGGTCATCGAATGCATTTTGTGTGAGAACAATTCAAAATGATTCACAGTTTGGTCCACATACACTTCTGTTTCGCTGACTGTATGAAGAGTTTTGACAATGTGACTTCAGTTTTGACCAATACATGTTAGCTATTGAAAAAAAACTGTAAATACTCTAGCACCCTCCCCTTGCGAGGATAATGACACTGAGCCTTTTTCTAGAGAACACAGGGGAAGGGATCTTAGACCATTCCTCCATAAAGAATCCTTCCCAGATCCTTGATATTCTTCATCTGCGCTTATGGACTGCCCTCTTCAAATCAAACCAAAATTTTCAATGGCGTTCAAGTCCAGAGACTGAGAAGGCCATTGCAAAATCTAGATCTAGATTTTGATTAGTGCTTGGGGTTGTTGTCTTGCTGGAAGATCCATGCGCGGCCTCCTGTCGGAGGCAACCCGGTTCATGGCTAAAATGTCCTAGTACTTGATAAAGTTCATGATGCCATTGACCTTAACATGTGCCCCAGGACACAAAACAGTCCCATAACATAACATATTCACCACCATATGTTACAGTAGGTATGAGTTATTTTCTGCGTATGCATTGTTCTTTTGAGGGCCAAACGCACAGCTGGTATTTGGCCCCTCACACCAATGGTGGATTTGACCTTTGAAAGAACAATACATGTGCAGAAAATATTGATTGAATATTGAAGAGAGTTTGAATTGAAGAAGGCAGTCCACAAGCGCAGACAAGGGATATCAAGGATCTGAAAAGAATCTGTACGGAGGAATGGTCTCAGATCCCTCCCTATGTGTTTTCCAATCTCATAAAACATTTTAGAGAAAGGCTCAGTGTCGTTATCCTTTCTCTGAGCAATTGTATTAATAGAAATAATATAATTTTTCATTTTTGAAGGGCATACAATATAGCTCAGTACTTGTATTATGTATTTTTGCTCAATACTTTTGGACCCCAACTGTATATCCTTTGATTTGCGCTGCTGAGGTGCTACTGCCTCTCATTCTGCTCTAGTGAGAATGTGATAGAGGGCTCTGCTGATGGGCTTATACAACGAGTTGGCAAAGGTACACCGTTCTACAGACAGAGAGCAATGGTCTCTCATTAGTCAAGCACTGTAATGGCGTTACACGTACATAACACCTATGTAACTGAATGAATGGGGAGCAGAGGACAGGAGAAGAATAGAGAATGGAAGGGTAGCTTTCTATTCATTGCAGGAAGACGAAGCTTGGAGAAAAGCGATCTATATTAAGCCTCGGGTGTGAATGTATTCAAAGAAACGTGAAGCGCATGGTATTGTCTACGATGAAACAATCAATCGGTCAAATCATCGCTGCTTCCCACTGGATTCAAGTGGCACTAGTTTTGTAACTTTTTTTAGGAAAGAAGTATTTGGTGACGATGCTCCCAACACACCCATCCTCCTCCTCCGACCTTCGTCTTCTCCTCACCTTTCGTTCTCTCCTTCTCAACTCAGCAGGGATTGTCAGTCGGCACACAATGGTGGCTGAATGGACTCCCCCGACAATGGCAAATACGGCCTGCAAATGAACAGGAGAGGTTAGGGACTCATGATTACGTCTTTATTTGCAAGTAATGGGATTAGCACGCCCGTAAAAGGGACAGCACACAAAGTTACAAGATTAAGGACGGTGTCGGTTTCTCGGGCCGCAGTGACCAAAAGAGCACCCACCAGCAGTCTTCCCCTCGGGCCGTGGATGGGAAACTCTGTAGAATTCTGCCTGGAGGCCCCACGACAACCCCAATCACCTCCTCTACGTCTTTGCTGTAACCAAACTGCCTTTGCTCCGGAAGCCGGCGCTCCACCATACAGTACGGCCCGCCTTGGTTGCCCATTTCCAACCCCTGTAACTCGCAGCTCATTGTGCAAGAAACACAATTAAATTCAGCTAAAGGGGACCACTAGCTGCTCAGCTGTGGTCTAAATAGGCTTAAGGAGGGAAAATGAATCTAATTGCATGTTATTGGCCTGAAGTTAATCCCGTCGCTTTGACAGCTCAGTAAGGGTTTCATGGGGGGGGGGGGGGGGGGGTGAGGCGTGCCTCTTGTTTCTGGAGGCGCTCAGATACCACAGGGGGTGGCGGAGTGCTTATAACAAAGCCAAGGGGCTGCACTTGGACTCCCTCTGGAAAGGGGCTGGAAATGCACTAAGAGACTTTTGTGGTGAGAATTCGTGCCCAATACAGTCTCGACTTCAGTTTGGTTGAGTCGTCAACCCACACCTTTTGGGGGAGGATGGGGGGGGGCTGGAAATGTGATTTGTTTGCGTTCAAAGTAAGTAAGGGGGTGTTTGGGATTAATTGTTTAAATGCAGATGTGTGGACGGGAACATTTTGAGTCGTATCCGGTGGGATTGATCAACAATTAGGCTGTCTGCCTTGGCCACACGATTGTATTTCTATTGGCCGTCTTAAACGAACCCAACCAATATTAAACACTTTGCTTGTTATTTGGTTTTCGAAATGGTTTCCAGTCCGTGAGCAATAGCCTGTGATCAGATTTTATTTTACTTTGGTTCCACCATAATTGGAGCCCCACTTTCACCCTTTTGTACACATGATTAAATTGTTAAATCTATCAAGTTAGAGGTTGGGCATTTAAACCTCATAGCCACACGGATTGTTAATCCCTTTTCTGTTATTTCAACTCAAGGAGATTTGGCCCCTCACAAGGTTTTCTCCCAAGGCACAATACCTTTCAGCTGTGCGTATGGTCATGGATGCACTAGTGAAGACGGATAAATAGCTCATGGTGTAAATAGGACCCAGACGATTGCACTATAAAGTGGATGGAAACAGTTTTCGAACTTATTTACTTTGGAACGATCAGGGAAACCATCTATTTACTTCCCACCCCTCTCTTTCTGGAGATATACACGAGTCTGCATTTCATTTAGCGAGTACTTCCAACAACTCACTTTTCGGAAATAAGTACTAATAGTTCCCCCTTGGTTGTGTGGCCCCCCCCGGGCCTGTGAAATCTTAAGCATTGTGGTGGCGGCTCTAACTACATGCAAATAACACAAAGACAAGATGGTTAACCTCAGACGACACTGGAGTCGGCTCTTTGCACGAAGATCCCCCAGCTGTGTTCGTTTCAACCCGACTGCTTTACTCTCCGATCACTCTGGATCGCCTAGCTCAAATCTTAATCCCACGGTGATGGATGAAGCCTGTACAGCAATGGCAACAAATGATGCTCAAGTGAAATGGAATGATGCCCAAGATAAACATCATTTAAAACCTCAGTTAATAAACATTTTAGAAAAAACATGCATTTTGATGTCATTAATGAAAATGACATGCTGGGAAAACATGGTTGATAACGTTGGAACCCCAACCAGAATTAGACATGACTACTAGACTGCTAGACATGGCATCACCAAAAAAGTCAAAGCCTATCTAGCAATATTAAGACACAACTGATACATGGATAGGAAACGGAATGGCTGTGTGTGAGTAGTCGATTGGGTTCCAAATCATCAGTTAAGGTCATCATTTTTTTTTTATAAGGAACTCTATAAAAAAAACTTTTATCACCTGCCTAGTTATCTGGGCCGGTATATAGATTATAGACAAGACCCGTCTGTGTTCCGTTTAGATAGCGTCCACCTTCACTAGCTGGATGTGGTCGTCCTTTGTGGGGTCAAGCATGCGACCAATGAGCATTTAGAGAGAGAGGGGCTTTGGAGTTGTGTTGCCAAGTGAGTCCGCAGAGCATGTATGAAACCAAAGAGTGCTAAGGGATCTTCCTCGACGACACTGTGTAAAGCTGATTTAGTGCCTCTCACTCCACAGTCATCCCTATCCAGGTAAGGGTCTCCTAAACCACAGCCTCAAATACCAGAGGGAATTAAAGGTGCAATATGCAGAAATCGCTTAGCCATTTCCTGGTTGCTAAAATTCCAAAAGTTAGCCTAAATTCAGTTTACGTGACAAAACAAGCAAGTGTAGAGAATGATTGTACCGCCTAAACCGCTGTGAAATGTATTTTCCATAACCAAAAGCATTTTGTATTTTCAGCTGTTTGAAAGCTGGTGTACAAAACTGAAAGCAAAAGACACCAAAATGAAACGGGAATAACGAGAAGCATAGAAATAGAGCCCAAACAGTGACTTATTGCAGCTTTAAGGTGGCTGTTTACCCACTCTCTCTCTTAAATCTCTGCATGCGTGTGAAATGTCAGCTCAATATTAATATTAAGTCCAGAATTTTTTAAACAAAGGTCGGTCTGAAAGGAAAAGGATTAATCGAACTGCAATATTCTAGCCATTCTTTGCAAATGTACCACCCAAGTCTGATACTGTACTGTATGTGACAGATATAAAGACCAAAATCTGCAAGCACAGGGGTAATAAGAAGTGTTATCTTTGGATTAACTGGCTCATAAGCTCCTTTTCCGCTTCCACACACCCGGAAGTAAAATCCTTTCGCACACAATTGAATCGGAAGTTCATATCCATATGCATCACACCAAGTATTTCTTTCTTTTTTTAAGCAGAGTCTGCCTGTTGCAACATCAGGAACCATTCTTTATTCTCATAAGATTAAGTTATGCATCGATGTCGATGGAAGATGTACGCTAAAGTTTCCCAAATTAAGAGTCAGTTCATAGCATTCAGAAATGAGCGTTGCTGTTAAAATAAAGAGTTGTGAAATGTAAAAAAAAAATGTGTGGTGGATCTGCGGGGGAATGGTGGAACGCGCCATTGCAGGGATAGAGTAAAAGCCCAATGTGGTGGCTAGGGAAAGTGCCTGTGGCCAAACTCACGGCTCATTGAAAGTTTGAAGTAAAGAGGGCCGCAATACCCACAAATCCATAGGAAGTCCAAAACAGGGATAATTACAACTTTCATCAATTCAGTTTGTCAGGGCGACTTTTTTCTTTGCATTTATTTCTGTGACAAATCCCTCCCTCCATCCCCCAGTCCTCACCCGCTCTCTCTCTCTCTGACTTTTTTCTCATTCGCCCCCTCTCTATCCTGGTCCCTCACTTCCATGCTCCCCGTGAAATGCTGAGGGAGGGAGGAGAGAGAACGAGAGAAAGAAAGAGAGAGGGAGAGAGGAGGGGGACTGGAGCCTGTGAGTGGAGCCAGTTTTTTTTTAAAACAACAATGATTACAGTGCCATGCCCCGACCCGTGAAAATGAGCTGGAATAGGAGGGAGAGAGAGTGTCTGTTTCTGTGAGAGAGCGAGCGAGAGAGAGAGAGAGTAAGGGAGAGGGCAGGATCCCCCTTTGGTATCTAAATGATTACAATGACTCCCTTTCAAGCTGGAGCACCCATTGCTGTGACTTGATATGATTTTTATCAGATGCTGAAATGCTACATTACCAAGTGAGCAGTAAATTATGTCTAAACCAATTACAGCAGGACCCCAAGCGGGCTAGCGGCCACACCAGGCCAAGAGGGAAGGGGGGTAGGATGGGAGGAGATTAAGGGGGGGGGGGGGTGCAGGAATGAGAGAGGTGCACAGGGGGAGGGGGCTGCCGTTTGTCTTGATTAGGAGAGTCTGGGGGCGCAATCGCGCATGAGAGTCTGGCGATAAGAGCTCTGTGTGTGTGTGTGCGTGTGCACGCATGTGCTTGTGTAAGTGAAGTGGCAGAGAGAGTGGGGGGGGGAGGGGGGACATAGTGACTACTGATGCAGATAGATGTATATGTATTTAGAGAAGGTGTGTGTTTGTCAGGGGTCAGGGAAATCAAAACCAAATGTCATGGGAAAAGTTGTTTTAAAGGTACCTTGTAAATGAGCGCGTCATAAATCGAGTTAAAATAACCTGTGGTTTGACTATTAAATGTGCCAAGCTTGTTCAAATCTGTTCCCATCAAATCTAGTCAAAACGGCATCCCATTTCCTGTATTTTCTTCTTCTATCTGAATCTGTATTTTAATGCAGTCAAAATAATGATGGAGGAAATGCGTCCCCAGTGATGTAACAGAGACATACATCAGAAATCCCTGGACTCTGACATTTCTTTGATTTCTTCCCACACCATCCTCTGCCTTGACTTAGTTAGACTTTGTCTGTGTGTGTGTGTGTGTGTGTGTGTGTGTGTGTGTGTGTGTGTGTGTGTGTGTGTGTGTGTGTGTGTGTGTGTGTGTGTGTGTGTGTGTGTGTGTGTGTGTGTGTGTGTGTGTGTGTGTGTGTGTGTGTGTGCATGTGTGCGTGCAAGCAGATGTACAGAGTGAGTGTGTGTGTTCAGAAAAAATCTCATCTGTCTTTGAAGCTCTTCTGCAGTCCATAGAGATCGCGATGGGGACTGGCTGGCTGTTTTGATAGTGTTCCAATCTCTTCTCTTTCTCATGGCTTATCTTCATCATCAGTGGCCATTTGTGTTTGTTTACCCTTGGCCTCGTCATAAACATCCTCACAGGCCAAATAGGTGATCACAGAACGGAATGGCTCACCCTCCCATCATCAACATTTGATTAAGATAAGGAGAATAGATTAAAATGTAGGCCACAGTAAAATATATAGATACACTACTGGTCAACATTTTAGAACACCTACTCATTCGGGGGTTTGACTTTATTTTCACTATTTTCTACATTGTAGAATAATAGTGAAGACCTCAAAATTATTAAATAACACATGGAATAAGTAACCAAAAAAGTGTTAAACAAATCTAAATATATTTTATATTTGAGATTCTTCAAATAGCCACCCATTACCTGGATAACAACTTTGCACACTCTTGGCATTATCTCAACCAGCTTCACGTGGAATGCTTTTCCAACAGTCTTGAAGGAGTTTCCACATATGCTGAGCACTTTTTGGCTGCTTTTCCTTCACTCTGCGGTCTGACTCATCTCAAACCATCTCAATTTGGTTGAGGTCAGGGGATTGTGGAGGCCAGGTCATCTGATGCAGCACTCCATCACTCTCATTCTTGGTAAAATAGCCCTTACAAAGCCTGGAGGTGTGTTGGGTCATTGTCCTGTTGAAAAACAAATGATAGTCAAACTAAGCCCAAACCAGATGGGATGGTGTATCGCTGCAGAACGCTGTGGTAGCCATGCTGGTTAAGAGTGCCTCAAATTCTAAATAAATCACATACAGTGTCACCAGCAAAGCACCCCCACACCATAACACCTCCTCCTCCATGCTTTACTGTGGGAAATACACATGCAGAGATCACCTGTTCATCCACACAACGTCTCACAAAGACACAGCGGTTGGAACCAAAAATCTCAAATTTGGACTCCAGACCAAAGGACAAATTTCCACCTGTCTGATGTCCATTGATCATGTTTCTTGGCCCAAGTAAGTCTCTTCTTCTTATTGGTGTCCTTTGGTAGTGTTTTCTTGCAGCAATTTGAACATGAAGTCCCTCTGATCAGTTGATGTGTAGATGTGTCTGTTACTTGAACTCCATGAAGCATTTATTTGGGCTGGTAACTCTAATGAGCTTATCCTCTGCAGCAGAAGTAACTCTGGGTCTTCCATTCCTGTGGTGGTCCTCATGAGAGCCAGTTTCATCATAGCGCGTGATGGTTTTTGCGACTGCACTTGAATAAACTTTCAACATTTTTTAAATGTTCCATATTTACTGACCTTCTTGTCTTAAAGTAATGATGGACTGTCGTTTCTCTTTGCTTATTTGAGGTGTATATACAGTTGAAGTCGGATGTTTACATACACCTTAGCCGAATACATTTAAACTCAGTTTTTCACAATTCCTGACATTTAATACTAGTAGAAATTCCCTGTCTAAGGTCAGTTAGGATCACCACTTTATTTTTAAAATGTGAAATGTCAGAATAATAATAGAGAGAATGATTTATTTCAGCTTTTATTTCTTTCATAACATTCCCAGTGGGTCAGAAGTTTACATACACTCAGTTAGTATTTGGTAGCATTGCCTTTAAATTGCTTAACTTGGGTCAAATGTTTTGGGTAGCCTTCCACAAGCTTCCCATAATAAGTTGGTTGAATTTTGGCCATTTCCTCCTGACAAAGCTGGTGTAACTGAGTCAGGTTTGTAGACTTTCTTGTTCGCACACGCTTTTTTAGTTCTGCCCACACATTTTCTATAGGGTTGAGGTCAGGGTTTTGTGATGGCCATGACAATACCTTGACTTTGTTGTCCTTAAGCCATTTACCATAACTTTGGAGGTATGCTTGGGGTCATTGTCCATTTGGAAGACCCATTTGCGACAAAGCTTTAACTTGACCTGACTGATGTCTTGAGATGTTGCTTCAATATATCCACACAATTTCCCCCCCTCATGATACCATCTATTTTATGAAGTGCACCAGTCCCTCAGCATAGCACCCCCACAACATGGTGCAACCACCCCTGTGCTTCACGGTTGGGATGGTGTTCTTTGGCTTGCAAGCCTCCCCTTTTCCCTCCAAACATAACGATGGTCATTATGGCCAAACAGTTTCATCAGACCAGAAGACATTTCTCAAAAAAAAGCTGAAATATTACATTTACATAAGTATTTAGACACTTTACTCAGTACTTTGTTGAAGCACCTTTGGCAGCGATTATAGCCCCAAACAGCAATAATTACAACTTTCATCAAGTCTTCTTGTGTATGATTCTACAAGCTTGGCACACCTGTATTTGGGGAGTTTCTCCCATTCTTCTCTGCAGATCCTCTCAACCTCTGTCAGGTTGGACGGGGAGTGTCGTTGCACAGTATTTTCAGGTCTCTCCAGAGATGTCGATCAGGTCAAGTCTGGGCCCTGGCTGGGCCACTCAAGGACATCCAGAGACTTGTCCCAAAGCCAGTCCTGCATTGGTTGTCTTGGCTGTATGATTAGGGTCGTTGTCCTGTTGGAAGGTGAACCTTCACCCCAGTCTGGAGCAGGTTTTCATCAAGGATCTCTCTGTACTTTGCTCTGTTCATATTTCCCTTAATCCTGGTCTCCCAGTTCCTGCCGCTGAAAAACATCCCCACAGCATGATGCTGCCACCACCATGCTTCACCGTAGGGATGGTGCCTGGTTTCCTCCAGACGTGACGCTTGGCAATCGGGCCAAAGAGTTCAATCTTGGTTTCATCAGACCAGAGAATCTGGTTTCTCATGGTCTGTGAGTCCGATAGGCCCCAAATGGGCTGTCATGTGCCTTTTACTGAGGAGGAGTTTCCATCTGGCCACTCTACCATAAAGGCCTTGATGGTGGAGTGCTACAGAGATGGTTGTACTTCTGGAATGTTCTCACATCTCCACAGAGGAACTCTGGAGCTCTCTCAGAGTGACCATCGGGTTCTTGGTCACCTCCCTGACCAAGGCCCTTCTCCCCTGATTGTTCATTTTGGCCGGGCAACCAGCTCTCGGAAGAGTCGGAAAGAGTCTCGGAAGAGTCTTGCTGGTTCCACTGTGTTCTTGGGGACGTTCAATGCTGCAGAACTTTTCGTACCCTTCCCCAGATCTGTAACTCTACATAATCCTGTCTCTGAACTCTACGGACCACTCCTTCGACCACATGCACTGTGAACTGTGGAACCTTGTGTAAACAGATGTGTGCCTTTCCAAATCATGTCCAGTCAGTTGTATTTACCACAGGTGTTCTTCAATCAAGTTGTAGAAACATCTCAAGGATGATCATTGGAAACAAGATGCACCTGAGCTCAATTTCGAGTCTTATGTAAATAAGGTATTTCTGTTTTTTTTACTAGTTTAGAAAATACCTGTTTTTGGTTTGTCATTATGGTGTATTGTGTGTAGATTGATGAGGGGGGACATTATTTAATCAATTTTAGAATAAGACTGTAACAAATGTGGGAAAAGGGAAGGGGTCTGAATACTTTCCGAATGCACTGTATGGTTGGGCCTGGGAGGGGTCTGAATACTTTATGAAACATCAATGCTATATATATGTAGATCTTCAGACCCTTGTTACTGTGTAGTATACAGTACCTTCAGAAAATATTCATACCCCTTGACTTATTCCACATTTTGTTGTGTTACAGCCTGAATTCAAAGTTGATTACGACTTCCCTGGAACAGGTTCTTTGTTTGCTCTACCCAGAGCAATTTAACTTATTCCAAACAACACCGGTGGAGGAGAGGTACTCGGGGCGATCTTCTGGTCCGACTTAGGATGCGTGCACACCACCCACCGCTCCTGAGTATTTTACTCGCTAATGTCCAATCTCTGGATAATAAAGTTGATGAGCACGGCGAGGCGAGAGTTGCTTTTCAGAGACACACCAGGGATTTTAACATACTCTGCTTCACGGAAACATGGCTCTCTCAAGATATACTGTCTGACTCTGTAAAGCCAGTTGGGTTCTCAGTCCATCGCACCGACAGGAACAAACATCTCTCCGGGAAGCAGAATTTGGCTTAACGCCTAAAACTCTCACAAACTTTTAATTGAGAGCATCCTGTCGGGCTGTATCACTTCCTGGTATGGCAACTGCACCGCCCACAACCACAAAGCTCTCCAGAGGGTGGTGCCGTCTGCCCAACGCTTTACCGGGGGCAAACTTCCCGCCCTCCTGGACACCTACAGCATCCGATGTCACAGGAAGGCCAAAAAGATCATCAAGGACATCAACCACCTGAGCCACTGCCTGTTCACCCCGCTATCATCCAGGAGGTGAGGTCAGTACAGGTGCATCAAAGCTGGGACCAAGAGACTGAAAAACATCTTCTATATCAAGGCCATCTGACTGCTAAACAGTCATCACTAGCACATCAGAGGCAGCTGCCATTAGACATAGATTAGTAATCACTGGCCACTTTTAGAAACGGATCACTAGCCACTTTAATACTGTTTCTGTATCTAGCATCACTCATATAATATGTATAAACTGCACTCCACACTATTCTACAGGATCTTAGTTACTTTTAAAATGTGTTTACATATTGCTTCTCATATGTATATACTGTATTGTATTCTATACTACACCACTGACTGTTAAACAGCCATCTCCAGCACATCAGAGGCTTCTGCCTATGGCAGATAGATTAGGAATCACTGGCCTCTTTAAGGAAATGAAACACTAGCCACTTTAATAATGTCTCCGTATCTTGTATTACTCCGTATCTTGCATTATCTCATACTGTCATGTTCTTTGGAATAAATATCGGACCAAGGCGCAGCGGATGTTGAGTTCCACATAATTTATTATAGTGAAACTTAGCACAAAACACAAAATAAAGAAACAAACAACGAACCGTGACTACAGAGGTGCTACTTGCACTAACTCAAAACAATATCCCATATAACACAGGTGGAAAAAATGCGTCTTAAATATGATCCCCCAATTAGAGACAACGAAAACCAGCTGCCTCTAATTGGGAACCATATCAAGCACACCAACCTAGAAATATGAAAACTAGAATACCCACATAGAAATAATAAACTAGAATACAACATAGACATACATATACTAAATCACCCCCTAGTCACGCCCTGACCTACTATACCATAGAGAAACAATGATTCTCTATGGTCAGTGCGCTGAATGTACCCCCCCCCCCCCCAGAGGTGCGGACTCCGGCCGCAAAACCTGAAACCAAATGGGAAGTGTAGGGGGGTGGGTGATTAGTGTCGGTGGCGGCTCTGGTGCGGGACGAAGAAACCGCTCATCTCGTGGATCCAGCCATGAACCCTGGCTGAACACTGTGCCTGGACTGGACCTCGGTGTCAAGGAAGGCTCCTGCCATGGAGCGGGACTGGCCACCAGATCTGGACTGGACCTCGGTGTCAAGGAAGGCTCCTGCCATGGAGCGAGGCTGGCCACCAGATCTGGACTGGACCTCGGTGTCAAGGAAGGCTCCTGCCATGGAGCGGGATTGGCCACCAGATCTGGACTGGACCTCGGTGTCAAGGAAGGCTCCTGCCATGGAGCGGGACTGGCCACCAGATCTGGACTGGACATCACTGCAGAGGAAGGCTCCTGCCATGGAGCAGGACTGGACACCGTATCTGGACTGAGCATCGGTGCAGGAGTAGGCTCCGGCCATAGAGCTGGACCGGATTCCGTGCCTGGAGACACCATACCCAGTATACACTTTCTTAAAAGAGTCCGAATTAATCTAAGATAACTCAAGAAATCTGGCGTTCATTTTGACGTTTTTGCCATGGAGATCTCAGTCGCGCAATTTTACGTCTAACTAATATGTTTGGTGCAGTATTTGTTGATTAAAAAATGTGAATGAAAACGGGTCATCTCTCATTGAATGAAAACCAAAACTTTATTGAAGAATCCCTACAGTTGACCAATCACCGACGAAGGGGTGTAGACTTCAGCTCTGAACTTCGGCTTTCCTCCAGAAAGAATATTGTGTCCGAACAGCCCAAAAATCCTCACTGAAGTCCAAAATGAACAAAAACTTTATAAAATGTCTTCATAGTATATGCACAAACTCTGCTTAGCTCTATTCCGTTTATTTTTGTCCCCCCAAAAAACTCTCTAGTCCTTGCTGATGACAAGCATACCCATAACATGATGCAGCCACCCCCATGCTTGAAAATATGAAGAGGGTTACTTAGTGATATTTTGTGTTGGATTTGCCCCAAACATAACACTTAGTATTCAGGACATCAAGTTAATTTATTTGCCACATTTTTGCAGTTTTACTTTAGTGTCTTATTGCTAACAGGATGCATGTTTTGTAATATTTTTATTCTGTAGAGGCTTCCTGCTTTTCGTTCTGTTATTTCTGTTAGTATGGTGGAGCAACTACAATGTTGTTGATCCACCCTCAGTTCTCTCCTATCACACCCATTAATATACTCTGTAACTGTTTTAAAGTCACCATTGACCTCATGGTGAAATCCCTGAGCAGTTTCCTTCCTCTCCGGCAACTGAGTTAGGAAGGACGCCTGTATTTTTGTAGTGACTGGGTGTATTGATACACCATCCGAAGCCTAATGAATAATTTCACCATACTCAAAGTGATATTCAATGTCTCCTTTTTTTTTACCCATCTACCAATAGGGGCCCTTCTTTGTGAGGCATTTGAAAACTTTCCTGGTTTTTGTGGTTGAATCTGTGTTTGAAATGAACTGCTCGACCGAAGGACCTTACAGATAACTGTATGTGTGGGGTACATAGATGAAGCAGTCATAAAAAATGGTTAAATACTATTATTGCACATAGAGTGAGACCATGCAACATACTGTACGTGACTTGTTAAGCAAATTTTTACTTCTGAAATTATTTAGGTTCGCCATAACAAAAGGGTTGAATACTTGTTGACTCAAGACATTTCAGCTTTACATGTTTAATGTGTAACCCCCCCCCCCCCCTCCCCCACTGACATTATTATGGGGTATTGTTTGTAGGCCAGTGACACAAAATCTTCATTTGATCAGTTTTAAATTCAGACTGTAACACAAAAGAATGTGGAGAAAAAAGTAAAAGGGTGTGAAAATGTTCTTAGTCCATTCTATCATTCCATTCAATTACACTCCCATTTCTTCAACAATTCGTTATTTCGCTATTCTACTGTAGTAAACAATATAAAGTGGACTCTTAAACTCATAAAAAAACGTAACTGTTTCCCCTGCCTTTTCTCATATCTGTTCCCACTCTTTCATCCCCACTGACACCCACATTCATCATATTCCTGTCTGTTATCGGCTAGGAGCCAGCGATAAACAGGCAGGTTCATAATTATTGGCACCCTTGATAAATATGAGCAAAACATTTGGAAATTAAATTATTTTACACTAATACAATTGCTCAGAGAGAAAAAAAAAAGAGAGGGTTCTAAATTATTGGCACCTCTGTTTTCAATACAATTCTTGCAAGGATAACGACATTGAGCCTTTTTCAAAAAATTGTTCTATGCACTATACCGCAGTATTTGTATTATTTATTTTAAAGAGTCCCTATTGTTCATCTTTATCAAGGGTGCCAGTAATTATGGACATGACTGTAGATGAATGAAGGGAAAGAGGAGGAAGACTGAAATGGAGTAGAGGGACGAGGAGAAAGGTCCCAGGGGACTAGTTTTTCTTGTCAATCGCCACATGCCTGCATCCACAGTCTCCGGCCTCCTTTAAGGGTATCAGTAGGCATGATGTGGTGTCAGATAGGTCCAGCGTGCAAGGTCATGTATTGGGGGTGGTCATCATAAACAGACAACCCGCTTTTTCCTCAGATACTGTTATCTATGTATGTATTTGGTGGATTATTGTTCTTGCTTGGTGAAGATACAAGATATATGGTATGCCTTCAAATCAGGGTGAGAAAACTTGTTTTTAGCACTGTTGTTTTCTTTACAGGTTTTTTTTTTCCTAGTGAGGTTTTGTGTGCGGTATTCTGTTTGAGCAATTTGGGGCCATACCAACCAAATGAATAATGGAAATACTCACATGTGAATTCAACCAGGCTGCAACACACACACACACACACACACACACACACACACACACACACACACACACACACACCCTGACCTGACACAGCATAGGAGGGATGAAGGATTGGGAGAACTGAAAATTCCTGGGTTTGGAGAACAGGGAGGGTATCAACATTTCATAGCAACCTCCATCCTCATGCATCCCCCCCCCCCCCCCCCTTCATCCCACTAACTCACAGTGGCGTTAGCCTGCCGAGCCAAACTGCCTCAGTGAGTGGCAGCAGCATGCTACGTCATTGTGCATGTCCTCTGCTTTTCCTCAACAATTTACCACTTTAAAAAAAAACAATGGCCAATCCGCAGACAATCGCTCGCTGAAACCCTATCTGGGTGAAGCTGATAAAATGCAGATGTGCTCCTCTCAATGTGAATTTGTGACCCAGTAAGTGGTCCCCCCCTATTCCCCCCAAACACACACACACCAAGACCGACACACATACACACCGATACACTGACACACTCACACACCGACACACACACACATACTCATCCCACACTGTTGGCAAATACCCAGCCCCCCTTCCCCCCTTTTCTGGTGGCTTTTCCTAAGCAGGTATGTGGATAGTATCACACTAACGAGTCACAATGGTGAATTTGTTCAACAAGAAGCACAGCATTACTTCAATCCGTGCGTGGCTTTTCTCCTCCTGATCAGGCAGGCAGATTGGCTGGGTCTCAAGCGTCTCGTTTTGGCCGGACAAAAGACGAATTCAGCTATTCCTTTAAGGCTCACGTGACTACAACCTCGAGTCTATTGATAAAGTCTGGCCGGGGTTTCAGTTGATCAAGAGCCATTGTCGTGTCCCCGCGGTTAGAGCGACAACGTTTAGCCCTTTTAAGTTATACATCAAACATAAAACAAAGGAGGAACATTCTAAAAAGGAATTTGGGAGGGAATATCACATCATCAGTATAATATTTTGAGTGATAGAAATTCAAGTATTTTATTGGTTCCAATAGCACTCCATATGTAGGTATGTCATGAAAATTGTACTTTTTTTCTACCTTATCCAACAAGCTGACAAGAAAAGATTTGGATAAGCTGCATCTACACTAAAATGTAGGCCTCTATTTATTGTCATTTGGCAATGAGCCTGCAATGTCCAAAAATCAACTCACCAGACATCATTAGCAAGTATTGGGACTTTTACCAAGTGCATGAATGCCTTTCCCTGAATAGCAGTGACCTATTCACCATTTACACTGATTTAAGTGTTCAAATGGTAGAGAAGAAGCCATGTTTGGTCCTATGGTGGTTTGGCCCAAGAGAGAGAGACTCTGGCTAATGTCTGACATACTTTGTGATCTACCTCCTTTTACCACTTTGATGTGACTACGGACAAAGTTAAGTGAGAAGCCTGGAGCCCTGCGGAGCAGCAGTAGAGTGTATTATGGATGAGCAGCCTCTGATAAAGGAGCAGTGAGAGTGCGAGAGAGGGGGGAAAAAAAGCCTGTGACAGTTTAATTGGTCGAATAAGTCATGATATTCAAATATTCGGTGTTAGCCAACCAATGGGAGAAGTGTGTAGTTACCGCTGGCTACCAACAGTTAGTTACAGAAGCCGTGCTCAGTTAGCTTGACACATTAGCCTGCTACTCTACCTTCCCTCCCAGCAGACCAAATCTAGGTCCAGTGGCATACTTTGTTTGCCAGTCCAGCTTTTGAAAATAAGTCCTATTGGTACTTTCTTTTTCTTCCCGCTACATGAGAACTCTGCCACATTGAAAACTCCTTTCTAATTTCTGTCAGTTCCGCAGGTCCAACATAAACAGGTGTTCCACCCAGGCCGGTGTATTTACTTATGTCAAAGCGTGTGCTTACATACACAGAAACTCAACGCACTTTTCACATTCTCCCTCGCTACACTGACAATTTGGCCCCAACTTGCTGCCGCTACAATCTTTTTCAAAAAGACAAATTAAAGCCATATAATTTTCTAGGTGAAAGACTCCCTCTGTATCGCAGGTGCCTGGCTGGATGCAGGCGTTAACTTCCTTCCCTCTCCCGCCCATACTTACTGAAGTTTATAAGAGAGCTATTGAAAATATTTAAAGCAGTAACTTAAGTCCTCAAGCATGGTTAACGTGGTTGTAAAACATGTTGGGCTACATATGGCCCTGCGCTTGTAATAACTGGTGACGACAGCAATATGAGTGTGACTTGAGAGAGAAGAGAGTGGATTTAGCTGAGAAAAGGAGAAAGGGACAGGAGACAGAAAGGGAGAGAGAGAGAGAAACCAGCAGAACTGCTACAGCAATGCTCGAGAAACCCAGAGACGTACAGTAGGCTATGCGGGAGAATTTGGCTTGGACAGCAACCATTCGCAGTAGTTCATGCACTCAAGAAAGAGACAGGGTGTCCCTCCTCTCTCTCTCTCCCTCCATTCGTCTCCTTCTCTGTCTCCTCCTGCCCTCTCCCTCTATCTTCTCCCTTCCCCTTCTTTCCTTCGCTCTCCCTCCCTCTTCTCTCTCTCCTTCTCTCTTTCGAATACTCTCTCTCTTTCCATAAATGCTTGGCAGTTTCACGCATGGCTGGGAGCAATTTCCCACAATGTGTAAATTAGTCAATCTCCAAAGTCAGTAAAGTGGCCTTTGATGGGGGGACATTAATGAAGTGTACCATTAGGCCCCACATTTGTATTCTCAGGGGCTCTCAGGCTTTTGATGTTGTGGGGCCCAGACTGGTTATCCACATGCCTGCGCTGCATGCCTCTGTTTCTTAGATGGAGAGAGAGAGAAGGAGAAATAGAGAAGGAGTGTAGGCTCTCTCTCTCTCTCCCTCTCTCTCTCTCTCTCTCTCTCTCTCTCCCCCCTGCTGGTCCCTCTAATAAACTGCCATCCAGTCAACCCCACTGGCCATTGGACAAACAGAGAGAGAGAGAGAGTGAGTGAGAGCGAGAGAGAGAGTCCAAAGAAGAAGAGGGAAGGAGCCCTGACTTTTCACTGACACTTCAAAGCCCTGTCTGGGAGTAAATTGCTGTGGACCGCTTCATTCAGAGTGTCTCTCCCTTTGCGGATGACAGTTGCATGGTGACAAAGTTCAATTGGCACTGGTAGAGGGGGGAGCGAGATCAAAGGCGCACCATTGTAATGGTTTTGTTCCGTGGAAAATCGCTTTTTGTCCCTGTGCCTTTTCACTGCCGACTCCGGCTCCAGTCTGGGTAATGGGATTTCTACTCTCTCCCTTGTGGGTGGAGAGAGAGAGAGATAGGGGGAAAGACCGAGTGTGTGTGTGTGTGTGTGTGTGTGTGTGTGTGTGTGTGTGTGTGTGTGTGTGTGTGTGTGTGTGTGTGTGTGTGTTTGTGTGTGTGTGTGTGTGTGGGAGGGAAAGAGAGAGAGGGGGATGAGAGAGAGAGAGAATTCTTTGCCTTGGGGTATGGAACCTATGACCCCCCTTCCCTTTGCCCCCCCCCCCCCACCCCCCTCCCCCAACGTTCTTCTACAATGCGAAGGCCAACTGTGTTGATGTTATTATGCCTTTCATCATCCCAAACGCCAAGTCATAATCTTCACTGAGAAATGTTCAAGTGCAATCAGGCAATTATGATTATTTCAATTATCCGATATGCGATGAGGCAACGGTGAGGTCAATGTCCCCCGTTTCTGTGACTGATTCTTTACCATCTCCCTCTCTCGCAAAGCTTCTATTTCATTCTCTCTCCATTTCTTTTGCCATTGTTCTATCGTTCTCCTTTCTCCCTCTTCTCTCACACACACATTTGAATGCTGTCTCTTTCTGTTCTCTCAGGTCCATTTCAAGTCCATTTCCCTCCCCTTTATTTCGTTTCTCTCAATTAAACTCATTGGGCTTTATTGGCATATGAAACATGTTTACATTGCCAAAGCAAGTGGAATAGATAATAAACCAAATTTAAATAAACAATCAGAAATGAACAGTAAACATGACACTCTCAAAAGTTCCAAAATAATAGAGACATTTCAAATGTTATTTTATGGCCATGTACAGTGTTGTAACAATGTGCAAATAATAGAAGTACGAAAGGGAAAATAAGTAAAAGTAAATATATTTTGTGTTTACAATGGTGTTTTCACTAGTTGCCCTTTTCTTGTGGCAACAGGTCACAAGTCTTGTTGCTGTGATGGCACGTTGTAGTATTTCACCTAATAGATATGGGAGTTTATCAAAATTGGATTTGTTTTAAAATTATTTGTGGGTCTGTGTAATCTGAGGGAAATATGTGCCTCTAATATGGACATACATTTAGCAGGAGGTTAGGACGTGCAGCTCAGTGTCCACCTCATTTTGTGGGCAGTGGGCAAAGTCTGTCTTCTCTCGAGAGCCAAGTCTGCCTACGGTGGCCTATCTCAATAGCAAGGCTATGCTCACTGAGTATGTACATAGTATTCTGCCACTGTGCACTCTCTGTTTAGAGCTAAATATAATTCCAGTTAGTTCCTTTCTAATTCATTCAATTCATTATATTTTTTCATGATTTGTTGGGTCTAATTGTGTTACTGTGGGGTCTGTTTGTGTTTGTGAACAGAGCCCCAGGACCAGCTTGCTGGGGGGACTCTTCTCTAGGTTAATCTCTCTGTAGGTGAGGGCTTTGCTATGGAAGGTTTGGGAATCACTTCCTTTTGGTGGTTGTAGAATTTAACAGCTCTTTTCTGGATTTTGATAATTAGTGGGTAAAGCCACGTACATTATTTGGCGTTTTATGTTGCACACGGAATATGTTTTTGCAGAATTCTGCATGCAGAGTCCCATTTTGTGAATTCATGGTTGGTTGAGCGGACCCCAGACCTCCCAACCCATAGAGAGAAATGTGTTCTACAACTGATTCAAGTATTTTTAGCCAGATCCTAATTGGGATGTCAAATTTGATGTTCCTTTTGATGGTGTAGAAGGCCCTTCTTGCCTTGTCAATCAGATCATTCACAGCTTTGTGGATGTTACCTGTGGTTCTGATGTTTAGGCCAAGGTAGCTATAGTTTTTTGTGTCCTCTAGGGCAACAGTGTCAAAATGGAATTTGTATTTGTGGTCTGGGCAACTGGACCTTTTTTGGAACGCCATTATTTTTGTCTTACTGAGATTTGCTGTCAGGGCCCAGGTCTGAAAGAATCTGTGCAGAAGATCTAGGTGCTGCCATAGGCCCTCCTTGGATTGGGACAGAAGCACCAGATCATCAGCTAACAGTAGACATTTATCTTCAGATTGTAGTGCCCTTGCCAATTTGTTGATATATATGTTGAAGAGAGTGGGGCTCAAGCTACATCCCTGTCTCACCCCACGGCGCTAAGGAAATAAATTGTTGTTTGTGTTGTGAATAATTGGTCTGTCTTACTGTAATTTGGCAAAAGCCCATATAACATGCTCTGCTGTTAATGATAATGCAGAGGATTTCCATGAGGTTGCCATTGACGCAGATCCCACAGTAGGTTTTGGGGTCAAATTTGTCTCCACTTTTGTGGATTGGGGTAATCAATACTTGGTTCCAAATATTGGAGAAGATGCCAGAGCTGAGGATGATGTTAAAGAGTTTAAGTATAGCCAATTTGTGGTCTGTATATTTTATCATTTCATTTAGGATGCCATCAACACCATAGCGGGGTTTGTATTGGTTGGAGGATTTGTATTTTGTCCTGTAGTTCATTCAATTCTCTCTCTCTCGCTCTCTCTCTCGCTCTCTCTCTCTCTCTCTCTCTCTCTCTCTCTCTCTCTCTCTCTCTCTCTGTGGTGTTGTAGACTCGGGCTCCAACAGAACTACACCCCATGGGCCTGTCTGTCTTCTCTGGTCCTATGTTGATCCATGGAGACTTACCCCCACACCAGTGTTTCGCTAGTGTTTTATGTTAATGTGAATTCTAGTGTAATTATGTTTCCATTAGGAGTGTGACACTTCTGACCTTGGGGAGAGCAGAATCAACAACCTCACCATCATCATATGTGTATTGTTGTGAATTGTTAGACACTACTGCACTGGAGGTAGAAACACAATCATTTCACTACACCAGCAATAACACCTGCTAAACATGTGTATGCAACCAATAAAATTAGATTTTGATCAAGACAATTGGTTTGAGAAGGTGTTAAAGTTCTCAGTTGGCCATTGTTTTGTAAATGTCAGTTGAAAAGTACCAGTGGCCTGGCTTTGTCCCCAGGTGAAAGCAGGTCTGCCGGCACCATGGCCCAGTGAGGTGTAGATGGAAACACAAAAGTCTGAGCCTGTTGGGTTAAACACTGGGGTAAATCCTGTACAAAAATGGGTTGGGCAAGAACCAGAACAAAGCCACGTTTAGAAAATTCGTTATTGGCTTTGGAGAAACATGTTTCTCATGGTCTGAGAGTCCTTTAGGTGCCTTTTGGCAAACTCCAAGCAGGCTTTCATGTGCCTTTTACTGAGGAGTGGCTTCTGTCTGGCCACTCTACCATAAAGGCCTGATTGGTGGAGTGCTGCAGAGATGGTTGTCCTTCTGGAAGGTTCTCCCATCAAACATGGTGGTCCTTCTGGAATGTTCTCCTATCTCCACAGAGGAACTCTGGAGCTCTGTCAGAGTGACCATATGATTCTTGGTCACCTCTGGGACTCTGCAAGTCCCCTCTTCCCCAGGTGCTCAGTTTGGCCAGGCGGCCAGCTCTAGGAAGAGTCTTGGTGGTACCAAACTTCTTCAATTTAAGAATGATGGAGGCTACTGTGTTCTTTGGGACCTTCAGTGATGCAGAATTGTTTTGGTACCCTTCCCCAGATCTGTGCCTTGACACAATCCTGTTTCAGAGCTCTATGGACACTTCCTTCAAACTCATGGCTTGGTTTTGATCTGACATGCTGTGGGACCTTACATAGACAGGAGTGTGCCTTTCCAAATCATGTCCAGTCAATTGAATTTACCACAGGTGGACTCCAATCAAGTTGTAGAAACATCTCAAGAATGATCAATGGAAACAGGATGCTCCTGTGCTCAGTTTCAAGTCTCATAGCAAAGGGCCTGTATACTTATGTAATTAAGGTATTTCTGTTGTTTTTCTCATTACATTTGCACAGAAAATTTAAAGCTGTTTTCGCTTCATCATTATGGGCTATTTTCTGTAGATTGATTAGGATTTCATAATACTTTCCAAATTAACTGTATATGTGATATATAGACATCATGGACAGTATGTGGATAGAATATGTAGTACACCGTATCTGAAGAATAGTATATGTACAGCAATGGTTAAATAGAATAGGCCTTGACTAGAATACAGTATATACTGTACATGAAATGAGTAAAACAGTATGTAAACGTAATTAAAGTCACCAGTGGTCCATGTATGCATACAGTACATAGGACAGGAGCCTCTAAGATGCAGGGTTGAGTAACCATGTAGTAGCCGGCTAGTGACAGAGCAGGGTGGAGGCCGGCTCGTGATGGCTATCTAACAGTCTGATGGCCTTGAGATAGAAAATGTTTTTCAGTCTCTCGGCCCCAGCTTTGATCCACCTGTACTGACCTCGCCTCCTGGATGATAGCGGGCTGAACAGGCTCAGGTGGCCAATGTCCTTGATAATCTTCTTGACCTTCCTGTGACACCGGGTGCTGTGGGTGTCCTGGAGGGCAGGCAGTGTGACCCCAGTGATGTAATTGTTAGACTGCACCACCCTGTGAGAGAGCCCTGTGGTTGCAGGCGGTGCAGTTTCCATACCAGGAGGTGATACAGCCCGACAGAATGCTCTCAATGGTGCATCTGTGTCACACCCTGATCTGTTTCACCCTTCTTTGTGCTTGTCTCCACCCTCCTCCACTCCCCTCCAGTTGTCGCCCATCTTCTTCATTATCCCCTGTGTATTTATACCTGTGTCCTCTGTTTGTCTGTTGCCCGTTTGTTTTGTTTTTGAAACCTGCCAGCATTTGTTTCCCTATTCCTGTCTGTTCTTGCTCCTGTTTTCTAGTCCTTCCCGGTTTTGACCGTTAAGCCTGCCCTGACCCTGAGCCTGCCTGCCGTTCTATACCTTGCCCCACCTCACTGGATTATTCTAGACCTTTTTCACCCTATCTGGATTACTGAAATCTGCCTGCCTTTGACCTGTAATTTGCCTGCCAATGTACTATAAATCAACTTTTGTTTCTTTGACACTGTCTGCATCTGGGTCATACCTGAAACCTGTTAGTAGGAACTGGCCATGACTGACCCAGCAGACTCAGACCAGCTCCACAACGCTATCTTCCTGCAAGGAGCCACCTTTGGAAGACACAAGGAGTTACTTCACGGTCTTATGGAGGGACTCCATACCCTGACAGAACGCCATGACCAGATGTTCAATACCTTGCTGGATCAATTCCGCGCATTTCCCACTGGGCATGTGGTCACACCTGTAATCTCCCTGCCTTCCCCAGTGTCCCGAGAACCCTGCTTATTTCCTCCGGAGTGCTATGCTGGAGATTCCAGAACCTAACAGGCTTTTCTCTTCCAGTGCTCCCTCATTTTCAGGGCTGCAGCCTTCTTCATTCCCCTCGGACCGCTCGAGGATAGCTTACATCATAACGCTGATGTCCGGGAGGGCACTTGCCTAGGCCATGGCGGTGTGGCAGCACCATCTGCCGTCTGCCTCAGTCTGGAGGAGGTTGTGGAGGAGGTCGGAAGATGTTTGATTCTCCGTTGTCTGGGAGAGTGGCTGCTCGCAAGCTGCTCCAGCTACGTCAGACTCCTGTGGTGTGGCAGACGACGAGGTGGCTTTCCTCACGTTGGCAGCTGAGAGTCCCTGGAACACGGAAGCGCTGTTCGACATGTTCCTACACGGAGTATCGGAGGAAGTAAAGGACAAGCTTGCAGCCCGGAAACTACCAACGGATCTCGACTCGCTCATCGTCTTGACCATTTGGATCGATGGGTGACTATGGGAACAAAGGAAGGAGAGGAGATTCGATTTCACTCACCCATCTAAGGATTCCACCTCGCCTCCGAGGTATCCCAGATGTCCCCGACGGCTCCGTTGCCTAGAGAACCCAAGGCTACCCGAGCCTCCGAAGAATGCAGATTCACCTATTCCCAAGCCCATTCAACTCGGCAGAGCTAGGCTCTCTCCAGCTGAACGGCTATACAGGCTTCACACTAAGAGCTGTCTGTATTGCAGGACTAATGGTAATTCACCTGTCCACTAAAAGACCAGGCTCACCGGTAGGAGCCAGTACTCTGGTGGGGCATACGGCAAACTTTTCCTATCCCCTTACTCATAACCCTTTTCATGCATTTTGCTGTGGGGGAAGCAGTCGAAATCTCTCCGGGTACTCATTGACTCTGGGGCCCGATGAGAGCTTTATGGATGCTACCCTGGTTTCTGAGCTAGACATCCCCACTCAGCCCCTCTCCATTCCAATGGACGTTAGAGCACTCGACGGGTGCTCTATAGGCCGGGTAACCCACAATACCACCCCATCAACCTACGTGTGTCAGGGAACCACAGCGAGATGATCCAATTCCTGCTCATTAAATATCCTCAGGTTCCCGTGGTATTGGGATTCTCCTGGCTCCAGTGCAACAATCCCCTCATTAACTGGTCTGCCTGTGTCATCATGGGCTGGAGCCCTCTGCCACGCTCATTGCCTGAAGTCAGCGCAGCCTGCCCCAGGAAGTCAACCTGGGGGCTCGGAAGTTGCCCTGGACCTCTCCGCCATTCCCGCGGAGTACCAGGACCTCCGGGAGGTGTTCAGTAAGTACCACTCCACCCAGAGGACGAATGTACTCTCTGTTGGGTCTTGAGACCAAGGCTATGGAGACCTACATTGAGGACTCCCTAGCTGCAGGGTTCATCTGCCCTCTGCCTCCCCCACCGGCGCAGGGTTCTGCTTTGAGGAGAAGAAGGACAAAACCCTGTACCTGTGCATCTACTACCGGGGTCTCAACGACCTCTCATCTCCTCGGCCTTCGAGCCTCTCCAGGGGGCCACCATGTTCTAAATGCTGGACGGAATGCCTACCACGTGGTGCGGATATGAGAAGGGGACAAGTGGAAGATTGCCTTCAACACGGGCAGCGGTGACTACGAGTATCTGATCATGCCATTTGGCCTCACCAACGCCCCTACTGTGTTCCAAGTTTTGGATAACGATGTTCTCTGCGACATGTTGAACCGGTTCATCTTCGTCTACCTCAATGACATCCACGTCTTCTCCCGCTCCACCCAAGAACACGTGCACCATGTCCGACAGGTTCTCCAATGCCTCCTGAAGAACCTGCTTTTTGTAAAAGCAGAGAAGTGTGAATTCCATCGCTCCACTATCCCCTTTCCGGGTTACATCATCGCTGCAGGAAATGTACAGATGGATCCTGGGAAGGTGAGAGCGGTGGTGGATTGGCCCTAGCCTACATCCAGTGTACAGCTGCAACGTTTCCTGGGATTCGCCAACCTTTATCGCCACTTTAACTGGGGCTACAGCACCCTGGCTTACCCCCGGTCTGCACTCACCTCTTTCAGGGTTCCGTTCACGTGGTCTCCAGCTGCTGAATGGGCATTCCGGGATCTCAAACATCGCTTCAACACAAATCCCATCTTGATTCATCCTGACCCGTCCCACCAGTTCGTGGTGATGGCCTATGTTTCGGATGTCGGAGTGGGGGCTGTTACATCCCTGTGCCTTCTTTTCCCACTGCCTCAACGCCACGGAGAGGAACTACGATCTGGGGTATCGGGAGCTTCTCGCGGTGAAGATGCCGTTGGAAAAGTGGAGGCACTGGCTGGAGGGGGCGGAACATCCTTTCATTGTGTGGACTGACCACAAGAACCTGGAATATCTCCGCACCGCCAAGTGCCTCAATTCCAGGCAAGCTAACTGTTCGCCCGGTTCAACTTCTCCCTCTCATACTGGCTGAGATCCAAGAATGTCAAGCTGGATTTGCTGTCTCGCTGCTATAGCCCCATGTGTACTACCCCGGAACCTGAGACCATCCTTCCCACCTCGTGCCTGACGACAGTACTCAGTTGGGGAATAGGGAAGCAGGTTCGTGAGGCCCAGTGTTCCCAGCCAAACCCCGATGGGGGTCAGATAACCGGATGTTCGTTCCTGACGCAGTCCGCTCCTCGGTCCTGGAGTGGGCACACTCCAGGCTTGCCTGCCACCCGGGCACCCATCGGACCCTGGCTTTTGTGCGACAATGCTTTTGGTGGCCTACCATGTTTCCTGACGTCTCCGCATTCATCGCCGCTTGCACGGTTTGTGCACAGAACAAGACTCATCTGCAAGCTCCATCTGGTCTCCTCCAACCTTTGCATGTCCCTCATCATCCCTGGTCTCACATCTCCCCCATCTGATGGCAACACCGCCATCCTGACCGTAGCGGATAATTTTTCCAAAGCCGCCCACTTCATTCCTCTCCCAAAGCTACCCTCTGCCAAAGAGATGGCCCAGCTCATGGTGCAGCACGTCTTCCAAATCCATGGACTACCTGTAGACGGCCAGTCGGAGCGAGCCAACCAAGACCTAGAGACTACTTTGCACTGCCTGGTCTCCGCCAACCCCACCACCTGGAGCCAGCAGCTTGTGTGGGTCAAATACACCCGCAACACTCTTCCTTGCTCTGCCACAGGCCTATCCCCCTTTGAGTGTTCTCTGGGGTATCAGCCCCCGCTCTTCCCTGAGCAAAAAGAAGGAGGTCGGCATACCTTCGGCCCAGATGTTTGTCCGCCACTGTCGTCGTACCTGGAGGAGAGCCCGGTTGGCCCTTCTCAAGACCACCTCCAGATATTGACGACAAGGGAATCTCCACCGGACCCCAGCTCCCCGGTATCGTCTCTTTCAGAAGGTATAACTGTCCACCCAGGATCTGCCCCTCCGGATGGAATCCCGCAGACTCTCCTCACGGTTAATCGGCCCTATTCCCATCTCCAAAGTCAGTAGCACCTCTGCTGTTCATCTTCTGTTGCCCTGTACCCTCCGTATACATCCCACCTTTCATGTGTCCAGATTTAAACCTGTACTGTGTACTGATGTTTTGCCTGTTTGATTGCCTTATGGAGATCATAACTGGACTGTTTTTATTCAACCATATTCCCAGTCACTGGTTGGTTCGTGCTTTCAGTTTTGCGTGAATGCTGCCGTCACTGATGACTTTGTTTTGTACAACACCCTTCATTCTGACGTCAACATAAATGACTTCAATGGTGGCAGTCTGAAATATGTAGCGAACATAGTGCAGTGGAAGAATACAGTTTGAGTCGTCAGGCAATACATAGACATCCCAATCAACTTGAATGTGACTAATGCCTCCTCATTCACTGTGAGAGTTTAGTCTCTGTGATTGACTACAGTACATGCGCTGTAGGCCAAATGTGTAATTTTTTCCCTTTAGCTCTGAGAGAAAAGTGTTATTTCTTCAAAAGGCCCATTTGAGAAACCCAGCAAGCCTGTAATTGCTAAGGAAAGGCCTGCAATACCTGCCAAAGCAAACACTTGAAGAGGGAATTTGAAATACTGTAAACAGAATAGTAACCCACTCACTGTCGAAAACCGAGAGAGGGGTTGGGGTTACGGATGAAAAGTCAAGCACATGAAAGTAAAGTGTTTTCAGATTTTCATTTTGTAACCAGGCGTCCAAATGACCACATATTTAGGAGAAACAACAACCTCCCTCCCTCCACTTTGAAGCCACCTCCAAAAGAAGTCACTCCTATGAAACTGAGGCAGAGAATGGTGAGAAGAAACGTTTTTCTCACCCTCTCTCCACGTTTCTTCAATGAAGTGAAGAAAGATTGAGATCAAACCGCGCCGCACACGATCCTCTGTCGTCGTGTTATGACAGATTTTATTGACCAAATTGAAGAATGTGGCTCTCTTTTGGAGCGACGAAAGTAGTTTATGATCGGCCGTAACCTTTTTTACTTGTTGACACAATATTTTTCTTAAACTGTCAAATAAAAGCTTAGGATTATTATTCTATGGTGACCCCTTTTTCCCTCCGTAATGAACTGAGGTATGGTCTACTGGGGAAGAGGCCGTTTAAAACTCAGTTTGGGTTCAACTCAACTCAACTTCAGTGCTGTGGGTTCTCTCTCTCTCTCTCTCTCTCTCTCTCGCTCTCTCTCTTTCCCCCCTCCCCTATAAAAACCCAAATCCCCTGACATCAATTAGAAGGCAAAAGCGGAAATCTCCTACCAAACATGACATTTATAGGCCAAGACTTTCAACTGTCTCCCCACCCTCCCTCTCTCTCTAATGATTGGTCACTTTTGTGTGTGTGTGTGTGTGTCTCCATCTTGACAACCACTTGTTTAGCAACGCACAGGTCAAAACACATATTGGCTCGTTAAGGACGCTTTTTCCCCAAAACTCTCAAAACATCTGAGAAGTGACCAAACTAATTTAATTTCACTACAGCCCTAGCACATTAACTTAAAAATCCAGTCCACAGTGGCTCCCAGGCTGTAGCCCGGTTGACTGCCAGACTGCCACCCTCAGTGTGGATCTATGTCAATCTGGGACCAAATTACAACTCAATCTGTCTGTACGACTGGGCTTTAACAAGTCTGAGCCACAGCATGAATTACTATGGAACACATAGTTAGCAAAGCAGACCCGCTCCTCTGTCCTGTCAGACTCAAGAATGTACACAAAAACACATTCGGGTAATTACCAATAATTAAATGAATTAGAGAGTGTCTCTCCCTTGGCTCCGATGGCGGCTGCAGTGGTGGATGTGGTGTCAGCCACTCATAATATTTGAACAAGCAGAATGCAAACCCATTTTCTGGGGTTCTGTCAGATGTTTGGATTTTTTCATGATTTAAATTCACCCCCCCTGAAGAGGCCCGGCTGGTTGGTTGTCACCGGGTGACGAACATGATTATTTTGCATATCGCAACATGGGACAAAATCCCCAAATATGATCCCATAACTTTTGAGGATGTACAGTACCATTAACCTGCTGTGATATCTCCCAAGAAGGCTTATTGCGGCATTTTTTAGCTATCTCTGAGGGGAGGGGGGAGAAATTAACAGGAGTGTCCCTCTCTTTATTTGATGCAGATTTGCTGGACTAAGACAGCCCACCACGGGGAGTGGCCGCCGATGTCTGCATGGTTTTGATAAAGCCGAGATTGATGCTCCTCCAGCGTTTAAGGGCCTTCGCTACATTGCCTATTTAGCCACTGCCGCCACCGCCTCTGTCTGGACACAATGGAAGGGGAGAAGCGCATATCTGTTACAGACTATTTCCCACCACCACTCCCCCCTACATGTCTACACTACTGGGGACTTAGCCCCGATAGCCTACCGGGTCCACATACACTGACCTCCTCCTTGATGAATAATAGTGACAATAATTGGTGTCACACTGTCCTGTGTCACAGCTGTGGAATGGGAATCCTCAGGCAACACCCCCCCCCCCCCACACTTGCTACCTATCTTTTATCTTTTATGCCACCAGATAAATAACCTGCAGGATTTCAATGAAGACCATATTATAATTTATATTAGTTTTTAATGTGAAAGAGAGGAAGCAGTAGGTAAGCAGTTTAAAAAAAAACATCTTCTACAAAAATCTTTTAGGGATGTAATAATCAACGTAATCTAAAAATCGACCATTTTGATCGCCAACTCAAATGTGAGAATTCAATGATTCAGAAATGACTTAAAGTAATTATAGTTCATTCGAAAATGGATTATTTGTTGACCAATCTAAATTAAGTTACTGACAATGGGCCTTGTCGCAGTGAAAGCACAGAGACATGTTTGAATTAGTACGCAGTTGAGTCTCATTTTGGCATATTGTTTTGTCAAGTTCATCAATATACAAAGAGTTAGTTAGGAATCTAAACTACTTTCATAACCTTGTAATAAATGGAATTCCGTTATGCAAATATGCAATATGCAAACATGCATATTGATGTGCAATCAAAATCATTTGAAAATGACCCTAGATCAAGAGTTATGATTTCAGAAATTTGAAAACATTAAACATCAGTTTCTTTTGCATGTGCAATTTTTTTAAATTATTGTTTCGTTTTGTCTGTCGGGGGGGGGGGGGGGGGGGGATTCAACATACAACTCACAATCCTATTGCAGCTGGTTGCCTTACAATTGTACATTGAATGAACATATATATATTATTACAACAAGTCAAAGTCCACTGATTGAACTTCCCAAAATGTGCTGATTCAGATTCGACAGACAAAATTAAAACAATCTTTTTTTGTTACAGTGTATGTTTATTGTCCCATCATGGAAGTGAGGCAAATGTATGGGTACAGTTGGTTAGTGTCCCCAATTTAAATGTAGTTGTGTATTCTCGCCATCAAGCAGGCCTAGTGTACTTTTCGTATAAAGGCACAAGGACTGAACTTCACAGCTTCACTGATGGCATTGAGAGAGAGTAGGCCTACACAACAAACATGATATGCACTCGGAAAACAAACACCATCAGTGGCTCTGAACAAGACGTCAATAAATGCTTCTTTTGTGGGAGTTTGGTCCAGCGGAGCTGACATATGTTCCCCATAGTCCAGAGGGGCTTCAGTTGGGGAGAGTGAGGGGGGGTTGGCGGCAGTGGGGGCAGGGGGGAAGCGGTGTGCTGCTGCGCTTGTCCCCCTTGGCTTATTGAATTACCTAAATGAGCTGAGGAGACCAGACTTGGATTCTTAGCCGTTTGAAGTTTACAAATCATTCTGAAGGCTCTGGGGCTGAAGGGGACGTCGAGAGGGAAGGGGGCCGTCTTTTGATGTTTTAAATAAAAACATCGGGAAACAAACAAACAAGGGGAGAGGGAGAGACATGGACACAAAAACAAAGGGGGGGAGGAAACACCATGCTACCCATGGCAACATGGGAATGATGATGGCTGAGAAACCACTTCCTGTCTATGATGGGAAAATGGCAAAAGCTCACTGTTGGTGTCTGTAAATGTGTGTGTGTGTGTGTGTGCGTGCGTGCGTTAGTATGTGTGTGCACACGCACGCACGCACGCACATGTGTGCATTAGAGAGAGCGAGAGGGTGGGGAGACTGTTAATATTCCATTTTTCTAAATGTCTGGTTAATTGTTCATATTTCATCTTACAAAATAGACCATTGAGCAGAAGTGTCCCTTATGAGGTGCAAGACATAACTTCAACTCAACCAGAAGGTCCATTGGTTGGATGATGGTGCTTTGCAACTCTATAGTGGGTTTGATTCCCGCATTGGGCCAGTGTGTACCCTTTCGATAAACGCATTAGCCTACATTAGCCTTTTCAGACGTTTGTGTTTTTTTGTGGTTGTGAGTGAGTAGTCGCAACTTGAGCTCTAAAATTAGGTAGAGCTGTAAATTAGTCAAATAAAGTATATTTGTGCTCTTTCAAAGACATCTTTCTGCATCACTTTCCCCCATGCCAAGTAGTTACTCAGCTGTATACTGTCACTGCAGAAAAAGCAATATGAAACAATGACTGAATCACAATTAAAGGAAATGGAAAGAATTCCAATGTTCTTCAATAAATTAACCAGTGTAGTTACTATGTAGTTACATGTAATTCATTATACCAATGCATTCGTATTGTATGTAACCTTGAAACTCAATGGGGAATATGCAGCCATCACTGTGGCTTGAAAGTATTATTTTTGCCTCGCTTTCCCTTCTCGACTTCCTAAATTGACGTTCCCAAAACATTAGACTAAATATACCTCATCTTATTTCTCCATCATTTATTTGATTTTATTCCAGCAAACATTGTAGAAATAGTTCAATGGAAAGAATTTGAATGATACAATAATGATTCCTTAAAGCCTATTGCCCTAGACTCCAGTACGCCTACCACTAATTCAAATTGTTTCCTGATTGAAATGGACTGGATTTGATTAGGCAAAAGAAGCTTGTTGTTCGCACAATCAAGGGCCTCTTCCAAGTTATTAAGCATAACTAATTCATTAAGGTGTGGAAATGCATTAAAACGTCTCTGCCCAAGTGAAAACGACATCCATTTTCATAATGGAAAAGGCCGAAATGTAATTAGTGACATAATCATGGCAAAATAAGGTAGACTTGATTCAAAACATATTGTCCGTGTTCTGGATGTCTCCATACTGAACCCAGTCCTTAAAATGCACCGTTACACAGTGTTTTGTTTCCAAAAATATTGATTATTCTCTGTCTTTTCCATTTGCTGACGATTTTTGTTCCTCAGGTATATGACAATGTATTAAGTTATGCAAAACACATAAAATAAACAAGATTTTTTTCCCTCTATGCCTATGACCGGGAAATGAGAAAGTGAATTTGGCGTGCAGTATAGATGTAGGATCTTAATTTAAGCCAGTTTGCTACAGCAGGAAAATAATCCTGAAGCAACAGGAAATGTGAATTATTATGTGGATTATAATTAATGGATATTTTTGTAGGGTTTGATACATTTTTTATTAGAGCAAGTCAAGGCTGACATTTTTAAGTGAAAATTGCTAACTTTAAAAGCCTTTTTGAACCTTGAATACACTACACGTTTGCGTTTCCTGGAAAATTCTCAGCAACAAAAGAGTGAGCAAATTAAAATCCTACATCTGTACACCAGCAGCTCAATCAACTGTCCAGGGACATCAAGAATCCAGTTCAACTTTGTGACCCGGTGACTCCATATCTGTCCAAATCACTGTGGGTCCCCCTCCCTAACCCAACCCCACCACTGGTGACTCTGTTCTAATCGGACCACATCATGTCTGGGGGTTCTGAGATTGGGCAGAACCTCACGGCAAATTACCATCCACTTCCTGTGAAAACGTACGGGGAACAAGCCGCAGAGGGAGTTGTTCAACGTTGAAAAGTGTTTGCTTAGGTTGGCATCTCTAGTGAGCATGACATGTTGTAATGAAGCCATCCTTTCCATGTACTGTAGGAGACTTCATTGGTGCTCATGTACAGGGTCCATATTAGGACAGCCTCAATGTTTTTGTTGTTATTGTTGTGCACAACAGGGGTAAGCTGCAGCTGACATTGATGTATTTATGTAACACACTGTGGACATCATTGTTTATACTCTGCCTCACTACCATAAATATTGATGGCTACATGAAAAGTCTTGTCAAAGTTATTCACAGATAAACAGCCAAATATTTCTTTTTTTTTTACCATGTGAATCAGACCAGCAGTGAAACGATGCTTCCTTTTAGTTTGAGGTTACCATAGCAGATCTGAAAGAGTGCAAGTGTGACCGACTGCCTGGGTGTGAACCTGGTTTGTCTGCGCCCTCTGAGCTAAGGCATGAAGTAGGGGAGCTACTCCGCTGTCATTAAAACATCACAAACGAAGACAGGTATACAGATACTTCTTTGCAACTTTGATATAGTTTGATAATTTGTTCTTAAATAGGCCTTTACAGTAATACATGATTATTTGAATCACACACTTCTCTCTCTCTCTCTTTCTCTCTCTCTCTCTCTCTCTTTCTCTCTCTCTCTCTCTCTCTCTCTCTCTCTCTCTCTCGCTCTCTCGCTCTCTCTCTCTCTCTCTGCAGTGCCATTTTGGCTCTAGCGGTGGTGGCGTACCTCATGTCTATCCCCTGCTGCCTGGTGAAACCAATGTCCAAGGGATCGAGATTGGGAATGACATCTGGCAGTTTGATAAAGTGGATTTGGTTTCTTGGGGGCAATTCCAGGCCACTCTCCCTGGGCACCAAGCCCCTTTCTGGTTTGTATATGACTTACATGTGTACGACAGGAGAAAGGGAGGGAATTGTGTGTGTGTGTGTGTGTGTGTATTGAGGAGAGCGAAAGCAGGAAGCAGTTACTGCAAATGAAAAACAGCAGTCCGCCGGCCGTGTACATTAATGCAAGCCTTTCATCACCCCTTCCCCTGAAGCACCGCCTCTCCCCTTATAATTTACTTTAAACACACACATTAGTCTCATCAATAAAAGCTAATAGCTCTTTATAAAACAGAGGTCTATTTCCAGTGTTTCTAATGAAGGGCCCATTCCCAGAACCCTCCGAGTCTCTTTTAATCCCAGACAGTGATGCCTGATCCATCACCCCCATAACATAAGTCTCAACCAGCCCTGGAAAAACCAACAACAAACGACATGCAAACATGTCCAAATACAGAGCCTGTCGTTCGCTAACATGGCTATATTGTCCCGTCCTCCGAACAGATGGGAGGTGAACAGAAATAAGTGGGAGAGAGTAGCAGAGACACAGACCTGATTATATGTTGATATGTCACTAAGACGTGTTTGCCTGTTGTTCGTCTATGGGTTTGAGGATCTCTTTGTGTAGGTGAGAAAACATGTATTCCGGAGTAAGCCTACATTGGGATGATTTGTAACCGCGTCCGTTGTAGGACACCATCAGCGTCAGGCCTCGTGGATGAGACTAGAACCATAGCTGTTAGACATCCTTCCTCGTTGTATTATCAAGAGGTGGGTTAGTGAAGAACACGCATCGATGTACTGTAGCAAATATCGACACGGGCTCTTCATTGCGTCGTATTTCTTCCACGTGGACGCCAGTGTCGTCTGACGACTTTCTAATAAGGATGCCTTGGTAATGAAGGCAGCGAATAGGGAACATTTGAATATATTTGTGTTTTTCCTATATGTGTGATCATTCATTAAAGACGAGCTCTGACTGTGTGTTTCACAAGGTGAAAGGCCGTTTTTTTTTTACATTCTCTACTTGACCAAGTTTTTCATTTAAGGCAATCAGTACAGTGTTTGTCCTTTCCCAGCCCAGATGATGCCTACTTCTGGACTAATGCATAACCAATAAAGAATATAAATTGAAACCGATTTTTAGTCCAGGACTGGGTACTGGAAACTGCCCCGTAAGTGTTTCTCAAAACTGGCCAGTTAATTTAGTTTAGAGACATCTAAAAAATACACTGGCCCTTTTCCCCCCACTGTGTTTACTGACTTCAGATAGATTCCCAATGAAATCCAAATCTTGCTTTATTTAACGTGAATTTAAACATTTCAACACAGTAAAATAAGTCACAAAGAAAAATACATTTTTATTAAGACAAACAGAAACCCAAACAACTTGATAATGAAGGCAGCAAATAGGGAAAGTCTGAATATATTTGTGTTTTTCCTACATGTGCGACAGCATCATCGCTTCGGTGCTCATGTCTCATGTCTGGCTGAGTTATTAACATGATGTGGTTTCCCGAGGTTGGCTTTTAGATTTGGCCACATGAAGGTCAATAGCATATGCCCTACTGTGGCTATGAAAATATTATCTGTGTTTTTCCACTACGGCTCACACGAATATACTGGACTCAAAGGCAGGGATCACATTTTTCCCGTACCATGATCAAAGGGAAAGTCCAACCCAAAAAGTAAATTCGATTTTTTCGTCACCAGGTAATTTTTATATGCGTCCCAAAGAAAAGTGCATTCTGTGTTTCCTGACCAGAGGGCTGTCTGTCTGACTCTCAAAGTGCATGTTTGAGGTGGCCTTTGGGAAATGCATCTATGTTTTACAGTTTTTTAAATTTAGTTTGCCTGCTTTCAAACGCAAAAATCAAGTTGACCACCATAAGGAAGTAAGAGGTCCCGCATAACGGTATTACAATAACCAAAAAAAAAGACATATTAAAAAACACGCCCGTGATGTGCATCTCCTGTTCTTCAAAAGCTAGACACTAAACCCAAGACAAAACCAGACGAACTCTAACCTTAACTGCTTGGAATAATATGTAAGTATCATACATTGTCATACCAGTTACTTATTTGACCGTGTACTCTGTGAGTCAATCAGAGGTAGAAGATAAAGGTAAAGGTAATTCTAAAGAGGGCCATTTTGGGAGAATGTGGCCACAAACATAAACATGTTCTCCAGGTTTATGCCTCGTACGTTGAAAGGTGATTGGGCAATTGGAGTCAATTTCTTCAAATAAACCTCAGCTATTGAAGTCTGTGTCTGCTTGTTATTTAAAGGAGCACGGAGTCTAAGCATCTTTATTGCTTATTTAGTAGGCAACGGTTGAATTGCAAAAGTTAAGGTAGTGCCTGAGGTAGAACCAAAAATGTCTAATCTAAGAGACAGATCTCTACTGATTGTCGGAGTTGCTACAGTATGTAAAGGTTTGAAAAGGTGAGCACTAAAATTCATAAATCTAAAGTTAATGACCCATTCAATAGATTCAAATGATTGTCTGAGTGTTTGAAGGGTAGACAGATCTACAGATGAATCGATAGACAGAGCTAATCTATCGGTAGTAAAGGTTGAATTTTTACAATGATACACTATTTAAAATGGAGAACAACTACAAATCTGTAGACTGATTTTATTCATTTACTTTCACCCGTCATTGTCAAATAACACTTCTTTGTATTTTTCGGGTCACTATCCCTCCATTTCTCTCTCATCCGTCCCACTCTGACTGTCACTCTCTCGGTGCACCACTAGAGCCCGGAGTACCTTCTCAGGGAAAGGCATTTGGGGGAATTATAGGGGTTTAGTTCTCTCAACTTGACCCCGGTCCTAATGACTTGTAGTCTAAGTCTCTGGCTCCTAGCGGAGTGTTGTCCTAACCTCCACTTGTCTGCTGTGTGTACAAACACGTTGAGAAAGGAAAACAGGGACAGGGCCCACAGGAACAGGGGCTTAGCCTCCGCGGCACGTTCTCACAGCACAGCAGACGCCCCACCGCAGTCCCTCGTTCTTCACTGGGGCCTGTGCAGGTTATCCTGAGGTCTCTCTCCTTCTTTCTCTCCTATCCATGATGGATGGATGGTTAGATAGCAACATGGTCTCATTAGAATTATGTCAAAGAGGATCACAATGGAATTAAGTCCCAGACTTTATTGTGTGTTATCCTCAATGATTTTACTCATGTGCATCTATGGCTTTTTCAAGTTTTATGTGTGCTTATTTTTTAAAACGGTCAAATTAATAAACTAAACTAAACAACAACAAAAAATAGTAAACTGACATATTACTTATACATGTATGTCAATATGGTGACATAAAATAGTGGCATTTACCTATTATAGTCACAGTATATGTCACATAATATACATTTTTAGATATCGTAGATAGATTCACAGATTCAATGGACATTTTGGAGTTTTATAGCGAAAATGTTAACTTCGCCAAATATTCAAATAATTTGCTGTCTTCCTGTCATTGATTAGTTAAATTATTATCTCACCATCCGGAGATTGTTCAAATAATTTAATAATTTAATCCTCAAAGGTATTTGATTGTTACATAGGCACAATGATTCATCAAAATTGCCACACAAATTGCTCTTTGTGGTAAAAACCAGACAATGGCCCTATAAATGTCGCTAGTCATTGACCAAAATTCCCTCATTGACCTATTATCAATATCATGTTCCAATAGTCAGCCAATTGTTTGAGAAAATGAACTTTAATAAATAATGCAAAACATGGACTTCCTTGATCATCAACTAAAACCATGTCTTATTTATTTTAATTTTAATTTTACCTTTATTTAACTAGGCAAGTCAGTTAAGAACTAATTCTAATTTTCAATGACGGCCTAGGAACAGTGGGTTAACTAACTGCCTGTTCAGGGGCAGAACGTATTCCAAACTATTGAACTTTTTTATCATTCTGAAGACATGTTTTTGAATGTCTTTCTGTAGACTTTTATCTGAAGAAAAAAATCTTTCTGACACTATTACAAAATGTCTGTTTAGAAAGTACAGAAAAACAAAGAAATCGGGGCAATAACCAAGTCTTCTACATGTATTTCAAGATGGCTTCCGTTTCACACTAATGTGTTGACAGGATAGGAGAAGTGGAGGCAACCTGTGGAGAATTTGTCATCAGACAATATTGCCTAAGACGTTTCGAGCCTTTTTCTCCGACCTCTTCCGTAATTAAGACTTCTTCAAATATGATGCTTAGCACAACATCGCTGTGCCTGGATACTAATGGTGGATAATGGCACTGGACAGGAGAGAGCGAGAGAGAAAAAAGAGAGGAAGAGAGAAAAAGCATTGAACACATCATAGTAGTCATTTATGAGCAGTCTGCACAATGTGTTTATATTCTTTGAACACGACAGGGTGTTTAGTTGAAATGTGATTCCTGTATTATTAAAGCGATGTTCATCTCCAAGACTAAATTTGTGCAGTCCATTATCAGCCTCAAAATGTCATCCTGTCACGTTTTTGCAAAACGGTTTGCTTCAAGGGATTGATGCTTATGTCAACTGGTCATGCTCCCAGCAAGCTTGCGGTGTCAATGGGAAAAGACGAGCGTCAAACAATTGAAAAGATAAGTGCCACATGTTTGATTCTTATGTCAATACATTCCATTCAATGGGAAAATATGAGTGTCCCATGGTTGATGCTTATGTCAATATATTTCCAGTCAATGGGAAAAGATGAAAAGATGACACAGACAGACAAAGTGACAGACATCTCTCTTTCTCTCTCACACACTATTTCTCTCTCTCTCTCTCATTCTCTAATCTCACCATCTCTCCCTTCTCTCTTACTCTCTCCTCTCTCCTTCTCTTTTCTTCCCTCTGTCTCTGTCTCTTTCTCTCTACATCCTCTTTATGCCCCCTCTTCTCTCTCTTCCCCTCCCTCCCCCTTCTTTCACCTCCTCCACCCTCTCCCCATCTCTCTTCCTCCTTCTCTCTCCCCTCTCTCCCCCTCCATTCTTTCTCCCTCCTTCCCCTCCCCCACCTCTGTCTGTCTGTTGACTATTTCTCTCCACTGCCTCCTCTCTCTCCTCTCCCTCCTTGACCCTCCCCCTTCTCTCCATCCCTCATTCTACCCCTTCTCTCTGTCCTTCCTCCTCCCTCTAGTCTCTCTCCTTCCTTCTTTCCCTCCCTCCCTGTCTTCTCATCTCGCTCGATCCCTCCCCTCTCTCCCTCCTCGCTGCTACCATCTTCACAGACAGCATATTGACGCAGACAGACAGGCAGACGCAAACGCAGACAGACAGACAGACACAGACGTAGACACAGACAGACAGACAGACAGTTTCAAGTCAATCTTTTTTTATACCAATATCCTCTTCAGAATACATTCTAACAAGGTTCTTAGTTTCTAGAACTATAAGACCATTGTGTCCAATGAAGGTCAAAAATGTTTTGGGGTTGATTGACTTAAAATGTAATATGCCGGGTCATGACGGTCCCCTGGTCACAAATATGTAACATTTTGGAAGATTCAAAATGTTTAACCCTTCGAAAATGCCCCTACGACCCCCAATTAAGTCACTTCCTGTAATCGCAGGAAGCTGAAATTCAATGTGCGGCCTCCTGGGGACACTCTTTAACAATGCCCTGTTTCAAGTCTTTACGTTAAGAATTGACCGTTCTACAGAGAACGGGAAGACAGTGTTTTTGTTTAACTGCAGGGGGAGAATGAAGAACCAAGTTGTGGATGAATAAAGTAATTTCCTGTTGTCACTGTAAGCTGAACCTCAACTCAGGGCATCCATATAAGGTCATGATGGGTTGTGTGAATTTTGTTTCCAGCCTCAACCATTTTGCCGATGTCACTCAAAAGTACTGTAGGGGGGGGGGTTAACAAATTGTTAATTAGGGTTATTTTTAGGGTTAAGGCCCTAACCTAACCCTAATTTTAGTTTCATGTCCACATCCCAGCTCAACCCTAAACCAAGCCTAAACTCTAACTCTAACCCTAGCTTCACATCCACTCCCGGCTAAACCCTAATGCTAACCCTGACACTAATTCTAGCTCTAGCTTCATGTCCACATCCCAGCTCAACCCTAAACCTAACCTCAACCCCAGTCTGAAGAAACTGAAAATATCCGGTTTTAACAGATACAGTATCTTCAACCTAGCTTCCTTTCCCCCCGAACACCAGATGTGGGGACCCCGCTCAGGTGTTTATTTTATGCCTGTTACGTTAGTTTACATAAACCCTAATCCTAGCTTCATAACCACTCCCGGCTCAACCCTTACCCGAACCCTGACCCTACACCTAATTCTAACCCAGATTAATGTCCACATCCCAGCTTAACCCTGAACCTAGCCTCAACCCTAACCCTAACCCTAACCCTCGCTTCATCTCTACATCTTGGCTCAACCCTAACCCTAACTCTAACCCTAGCCAAAATCCTAACCCTTACCCTAGCCAAAACCCTAACCCTAACCCTAACCCTAGCCAAAACCCTAACCCTAACCCTAACCCTAGCCAAAACCCTAGCCCTAACCCTAGCCAAAACCCTAACCCTTATTTCTTGTCTACCAACCCTAGAAATAACCCTAATTAACAATTCATTCGTTTTCCCCACCGCCCTTACTTGAAGCCTGACCTAGAGTTAGTGTGCTTTTCAGTGACAGCAACAGAATGGTTGAGGCTAGAAACAAAATTAATGTATGGGATTGTTCAACAGATGCTCCCGATGAACTGAACGCCAGCCTACACCTGGCCATGTGAAATGACCTCTTCATAGTGAAAACTTTCCCAAAGAGAACAAGGCCTTTCTTCCATAGAAAAGCACTATCTACAGCCCTCACATAACCAGGATGCACCCGTGGACTGCAATTGAGCTAGCTAACTGTCCTTGCACACAACCCTATCGTGACCTTATACGCATGCCCTGTGTGGAAGTTCAGCTTACTGTGGCAACAGGAAATAGCTCAATTCATCCTCAACATAGTGCTTCATTCTCTCCCTGCAGTTACACAAAAACACTGGCTTCCATCCTCTGTAGATCTGTCAATTCTTAACGTAAGGACTTGAAACTCAGGGCATTGCTAAAAAGTGTCCCCAGGAGGCTGTACATTGATTTGCAATTTCAGGAAGTGACTTCATTGGGGGTCATAGGGGCGGTTTGAAAGGGTAAAAAAAAAAGAAGTTGAATCTTCCCAAATTGTACATATTTGTGATCAGGGGACCGTCATGACCTGGCATACAACATTTAAAGTCAATCAACCCCAAAGCATTTTTCACCTCCATTGGACACAATGGTCCTGCAGTTCTAGAAACTAAAGGGGAATTCTGCCGCGAGTCAAGCGCGCATAAATGGAATGTAAATACCCTCTATGTGTATTCTGGCCTTGAACTAAAAGTATGAGAATAATAGCATGGTATTCACCCCCTATTCCTTTGGGGTGGCGATCAAAGAAATGAAGGTGTGGCGGGCGTGTGTCTACAGATACACCGTGTTCTGAACTTAATTCCCTCATAATTCCACCACCTTTATGTGCGATGAAACAATAAGATCGAGCAACCTGTCGGTTCCAAGTGGAACTGTCACGCTCTGGCCTTAGTTATCTTTGTTTTCTTTATTATTTTGGTTAGGCCAGGGTGTGACATGGGTGATTTATGTGTTTTGTCTTGTCTAGGGGTTTTTGTAGATTTGTGGGGTTGTGTTCTTTTAGGTGTCTAGGTAAGTCTATGGTTGCCTGGATTGGTTCTCAATCAGAGACAGGTGTTTATCGTTGTCTCTGATTGGGAGCCACAATTAGGCAGCCATATTCTTTGGGTATTTTGTGGGTGATTGTTTCCTGTCTTTGTGTTTACTGCACCAGATAGGGCTGTTTCGGTTTTCACGTTTATTGTTTTGTATTTCCTGTTCATGTTTGAGTTACCTTATTAAATTACCATGAACTTCAACCACGCTGCGTTTTGGTCCGCCTCTCCGTCCCAGGAAGAAAGCCGTTACAGAACCACCCACCACAACAGGACCAAGCGGCTTGGTGACAGGCAGCGGCAGGAGGAGCAGCGATGTCAGGATTATTGGACTTGGGAGCAAAATCTGGACTATACGACTTGGGAATCCCGCCTGGGATTCGCTGGAGCAGTGCGAGGAGGGTTACAGGAGAATGGAGTTGGAGAAACGAGCACGGCGGCACGGTAGGAAGCCCGAGAGTCAGCCCCTAAAATTTCTTGGGGCGGGGGGGCACACCACGCACCAGGCCTACAGTGCGTCCCATCTGTCCAGAGCTGCTAGAGTCTCCTGTCTGTCCAGAGCTGCTAGAGTCTCCCGTCTGTCCAGAGCTGCTAGAGTCTCCCGTCTGTCCAGAGCTGCTAGAGTCTCTCGTCTGTCTAGAGCTGCTAGAGTCTCCAGTCTGTCCAGAGCTGCTAGAGTCTCCCGTCTGTCCAGAGCTGCTAAAGTCTCCCGTCTGTCCAGAGCCCTCAGAGCCGCCAGTCTGCAAGGAGCCGCCAGAGCCGCCAGTCAGCCGGGATCTTCCAGAGCCGCCAGTCAGCCGGGATCTTCCAGAGCCGCCAGTCAGCCGGGATCCGCCAGAGCCGCCAGTCAGCTGGGATCTTCCAGAGCCGCCAGTCAGCCGGGATCTTCCAGAGCCGCCATTCAGCCGGGATTCACCAGAGCCACCATTCAGGAACAACATCTACTATATTTTTTTCCCCGATTAAAAATAACAGCATTCTCCACGCAGTAATTTACAAATTGATAAGAGCTATTGATAAGAACTAGGTAAATGAGTAAGCAGTTTGGACCATCATGGCCCAGATTTGAAATATAAATGACAATTGTTTTAGCTCTATTTCAACTCAAATCAAATGTTATTGGTCACATACACGTGTTTAGCAGATGTTATTGCGGGTGTAGCGCAATTCATTACCTTATGATCGCTGGAGACAAACGTGAAACCAGTCAAATGGCAGTAAAAGCATATCAACATATCATATTTTCCACAGGGAAGTTTTTGAAATGCTGGCCTTATAAATTGGGATGAAATTTGGAGACCCAAGCTATATAGCCATCCGCAAATTACAGTATAGGGCCAAACTTACCGAGTTGGTTCATGATTTATGATGATCAGTAGCCACTGTCAGTTATACCCACATACATTTATAGCTGTCACTGACTTTAGTGTTAGTTTCCGTAAATGTTGCATCATTCCATTACATCGTTAGTTTACCTTTCCTCTGTCACGTTTATGGAATCATCATTATGGAATGCAGACCAAATGTAGCACTTTAAACCTGGAACCTGGCACACGGCTCACAACGACCGGACGGTTGTCATACAGTTCCATCATTAGTGAGGATTATGAGGGTAGATTTATAGGACTAATGTTCAACCCCTATTCTACACTTTTCTCAGCTTTCAATATTTCATGGATTGAACAAGTGAATATGGCAACCTTCAGGATGAATCAAAACTCTTAATTTTTTATTCACCAATATTTTAGTGCGTAAAGGCTCTCTGAATAAGTTTTTTTAAATGATTAATTCAAATACTTTCCTAACCCTAAATAATATACAAAATCAGAGCCTGTTTAAATCTACCAATTGGTGCTGAAAAGTAGAAGAATATCCGTGTGTTTAGATGGCTTTCTTTCATTGATCCCTAATATTCTGAACTGTTCTCTCCATATATTCTAGTCTGTCGAGAAGATTCTAATTAAAGGTACACCACATTTAAAGGGATCGCTTTAGATAAATGTACTGAAACCCATATTGAATGAAAACTCCAAGAGAATACATGTTGGCCAGCAAGTGGGAGGATTTTCAGTGGTTGAATTAAATGTATTCAAGGCACGCAAGGGAACCACTTCTGCAAAGCCCGTTACACACCTGCATAAGGTAAGTCTGAATACCAACTAATGAGAAGTGCATGGAAAAGGCGTGCGTAGGAACGGCGTACATTTCATGAGTCTGAATCGGGCCCTAAGAGCCTTGTTACAATGAATTCTGAAGAGGATATTGGTCTTTTTTGTTGTTAATTGACTTGTCTGTGTCTGCCTGCCTGTGTCTGCCTGCCTGCCTGCCTGTGTCTGTCTGTCTGTCTGTCTGTCTGCCTGTCTGCCTGTCTGTCTGACTGTCTTTTTTGTTGAGAGAGGAGGGGCATAGGGGGGATAAAGAAGAGGTAGATAGATAGAGGAAGTCAAAGAGAAGTAAAGGAGTGAAGGAAAAAGAGAAAAGAGTGACAGGGAGAGTAGGAAAAGAGAAAGAGAAAGACATGTGTGCCTGTGAGTCTCCTGACCAACAGACATTTCGACTAAAGACATTGTCCTGTTATAGAAGATTTGTCCTGTTACGAAACTCTAAAAAAAAAAGAAAGAAAGTTTAACAAAGCAATTCATCAAATCTTTGCGAAAACCTCATAAAGATTCTTGCCATATCCAGAGTAGGAAAATAATCCATGTCCGTTATTCAAATACTTTCGTCGTTTACTTTGATCTTATCTCACTAGTGTCTGTGAACAAGGATTTAGTCACACCCTGGGAAACCTCTTGCATGATTACCGCAATATTCCCATATTATGAACAATAAATTTGGCAGAGGATTATCTTTATTAGATTAGATTTCAGATCAGAGCTTCCTGAACCATTTAAGATTTCGCTCACATCTATACAAACATTCTACCTTGCAGATCAGAAACTTCTGTGAAAACACAAGATCCTGATCTATCCTCCCGATTCCTGCTTATAAGCAAAAACTATAGCAGGAAGTACCAGTGAAGTGGTCAGAGGACAAGGATGCTACGCTACGGGACTGTTTTGCTAGCACAGGCTGGAATCTGTTTCAGGATTCATCCAATGGCATTGGCTTCATCAATAAGTGCATCGATGACGTCGTCCCCGCAGTGACCGTATGTACATATCCCAACCAGAAGCCATGGATTACAGGCAACATCCGCATTGAGCTAAAGGCTAGGGCTGCCGTTTTCAAGGAGTGTGACACTAATCCGGACGCTTCTAAGAAATCCTGCTGTGCCCTCAGACGAATAATCAAAAAGGCAAAGTGTCAATACAGGATTAAGCTTGAATCAAACTACACCGGCTCTGGCGCTCGTCGGATGTGGCAGGGCTTGAAAACTATTACAGACTAGAAAGGGAAACCCAGACGTGAGCTGCCAAGTGACATGAGCCTACCAGACGAGCTAAATTCCTTTTATGCTCGCTTCAAGGCAAGCAACACTGAAGCATGCACGAGAGCACCAGATGTTCTGGATGACTGTGTGATAACATTCTTGGTAGCCGATGTGAGCAAGAACTTTAAACAGGTCGACATTCACAAAGCCATAAGGCCAGACAGATTACCAGGAAGTGTACTCAAAGCATGCGTAGACCAACTGGCAAGTGCCTTCACTGACATTTTCAACCTCTCCCTGACCGAGTCTGTAATACCTACATGCTTCAACCAGACAACCATAGTCCCTGCACCCAAGGAAGCAAGGGTAACCTGCCTAAATGATTAGCCATGAAGTGGCCATAAAGTGCTTTGAAAGGCTGGTCAGCATCCTCCCGGTTACCCTAGACCCACTCCAATTCACATACCGCCCCAACAGATCCACAGATGATGCAATCTCAATCGCACGCCACACTGCCCTTTCCCACCTTGACAAAAGTAACACCTATGTGAGAACGCTGTTCATTGACTACAGCTCAGCGTTCAACACCATAGTGCCCACGAAGCTCATCATTAAGCTAAGGACCCTGGGACTAAACACCTCCCTCTGCAACTGGATCCTGTACTTCCTGACGGGCTGCCCCCAGGTGGTAAGGGTAGGCAACAACACGTATGTCACGCAGATCCTCAACACTGGGGCCCCTCAGGGGTGTGTACTTAGTCCTCTCCTGTACTCCCTGTTCACCCACGACTGCATGGCCAAACACGACTCTAACACCATCATTAAGTTTTCTGATGACCCACAGTGGTAGCCCTAATCCCCTGACAATGATGAGACAGCCTATAGGGAGGAGGTCAGAGAACAGGCAGTGTTGTGCCAGGACAACAAGCTCTCACTCAATGTGAGCAAGACAAAGGAGGTGATTGTGGACTACAGGAAAAGGAGGGCCAAACAGGCCCCCATTAATATTGATGGGGCTGTAGTGGAGCGGGTCGAGAGTTTCAAGTTCCTTGGTATCCACGACAAAACCTTTTCCCCCTCAGGAGACTGAAAAGATTTGGCATGGGTCTCCAGATCCTCAAAAAGTTCTAAAGCTGCACCATCGAGAGCATCCTGACTGGTATAGCAACTTCTCGGCATCTGACCGTACGGTGCTACAGAGGGTAGTGCGTACAGTTCAGTACATCACTGGGGCCAAGCTTCCTGCCCTCCAGGACCTATATACTAGGCGGTGCCAGAGGAAAGCCCATTAAATGGTCAGAGACTCCAGTCACCCAAGTCATAGACTGTTTTCTCTGCCACCAGAGTGCCAAGTCTAGGACCAAAATTCTCCTTAACAGCTTCTACCCCCAAGCCATAAGACAGCTGAACAATTAATCAAATGGCCACCGGACTATTTACATTGACATTGTTTTGTACACTTCTGCTACTCGCTGTTTTATATCTATGCATAGTTACTTCACCCTTACCTACATGTTCAAATGACCTCAACTAACCTGTACCCCCGCACACTGACTCGGTACCGGTACCCCCTGTGTATAGCCTTGTTATTGTTATTTATTTATTTATTTATTTGTGCTACTTTTTTAATTATTTTTTACTTTCGTTTATTTGGTAAAAATGTTCTTAACTCATCTTGAACTGCACTGTTGGTTAAGGTCTTGTAAGCATTTCACGGTAAGGTCTACACTTGTTATATTCGGCGCATGTGACAAACAAAGTTTGAATTGATTTGAAGAATTTTGGGACCTAGCTGATACATCAGGGGAGTTTATGCCATTACTCTCTAATAGCTACAATAACCATCAGCCTTGATCCCCAATAAAGTCAGACTGGACAGAGGATTTACTCTGAATTACATGGCAGCTCTCATAATATTGTTAAACATATGAATAGAGCGGACTCCAAACGCAGTACTCAGTCTTTGTTATATGGTGCCTCTTTAACTTTCTTAGCCGTATTCCAACGGACGGTTTGATTTAAGCCTACTTGAAAACAACTGCAAATGCTTTGTGTGTATCACAGCTTGAGAATGTATTCTCAAATTGAATTCTGCGCATGAGCTGAGCAATAATGAGCGTATTATTCTTTGCTTGTACAAAACACACAGAGTTTGCGGCCTGTTGGTGCACTTATTCATTTCAGTTGACAGGTTTGTAAGTCTGGCGTTTCAGTTTACTCCACTCAAAACATTTTGGCTGCGTGGAAATGTTTTGGATGGCAATTTGTAATCCGAACACAACTGCAATCCCAGGTTTCTTAAGTACCCCCGAGTATAGCACTGCATCTTGTTTTTGCAACCGCCATTTCATACTTTGGAAAGAATTCCCATACATATGCAGGCTAAGGTAGAAAATATGTTCTTGGGTTTCGGGAATACAATTACCCAGTCATTTCTCCCATCACATTACCATTCCCATGGCTTAGGAAGTGTGTCCCAAAGCAAACAAAGGTAAACCAAACCCCATGTTTTATCTTTGCATCATATGACAATTCTGTCAGGGAGGTCTGTTATGGTACAGTAGGTTAGCATTAAACTAGCCCTGTGCTAATCCTAACATTGCACTCAGCAGATAAACGCTAGCCACAGTCCAGCCACCTTCCTAGCCACATCTCAGACCACATGTCCCCACTAACTGAAACCGAAGCTTGTTGTTTAGCCTGAGAAACCACAGGTAGCTGCTATATTACGCAACTTACAAGTGAGTACGGTAACAAGAAAATAGGTCTTAATGTCTTTACGACATTATATAAGAAATATGAACAAATAAAGAGAGATAAGATAACATATTAAGATAAAAATTTATTTGAAGTTATTTCATTCTACTCATTCACATATTTTCCACTTTTCAGAGCTGGCCATTATTACATTTCTTTAAGAGTACTATAGTTATTTGTTTTGTTTTAGGATTTAAATGTCAGTTTGGTTTGGGCGCCAGGATTTTCTCCTCAACCTCAGAGCTCAATCAGCTGGAATTGTTGGGTAATCAGAAGCTCAATACTCAAAATGGAGTTGAAATTAATTCTGGGGCATTCTGTACATGAAAAACTATTTCAGAAATTAAGCCAAGATCAAGCAAAAACAAATATTTCTGTACATTAGGGCAATCATTGAAATATTTATGAGTGTACTTAATTTATAGAAATGTCCTAAATGGTATGGAATTGTTTCATCATCTCATTATGTTTTCCATATCATTTTTACTCTGAAACATTTTGGTAAAGGTAAAAGGGATCTTGTAATTGCTCAACTATCAGAGATAACAGATATGTTCATGCATTTCCACTGACTTCGTAGACATGCATTATATCATTTTATTTGCAAGACTAAAAAACTGATTGCCAGATTCAATTGGGTAATTAAAAAAACATAATATTGTACATTGTACAATAGAAAAATGGCTTTAAATATACTTAGTAAATGGTAAGGTTACTTCAGGGTTATTGAGTCTGATATTTTAAATTACTTAATAAAGTTCCAAACAGGTTTCACAAATGTAAGTACTATGCAGCAATATCTACAAGATGTGTTTATGGGATATTCTCCAATAGAAATTCTATGTTTAAATGTAGATGATGTTAGATTTGACAGGATTCAACAAAGGAAATGACTTGGCAGTTGATGATAGTGATGCACTTCCCAATTACCTTGCAACTTTGATCTTGCTATTATCGTACAGTACATATTGTTCTGTCCGTCAGACCAATCTGACACGTCTGTCAGTAACGTTGACAGACAGACAGACAGACTGTGTGACTCTCCTCCTCTCTTTGTCTGACTGAAACAGCAGACGATATCTCCTTCAAGGGAGGTACTGCCTGAGCTGCTTGGCGTCTCTGGCCTGTAGAGAGAGTTATGTATCAGTGTATGCTGCTGCTAGGGCGGCGAGGCAGGCTCCCCCTCGGGCTGCACTAGCAGGCTGGTGCCAGAAAGTCTCACCTAAGCAGGTTAGCCTGGGAACAGGCAGATACATACATACCACAGGAATTTCTTCTACCGAGGGCTTGTTCACTCTCATACATACGGTCACTAGCAGTTCCCACACACATGCTACCATTTCTGAACGCATACAATGTATACATACTTTCTCACAACCCAATTGTCTCATTCCAGGCACTTGCAGTACAGTATATCTTCACACCACTGAGTACACTTATGGCTATATTGGACTACTTTATAAAACATGATTCTGATTATGGTGACATTTTGGGAAGCATTGGATATGTCGAATGATAGAAAATGTGTCTGTTTGATTTCTCAAAGGAAAACAATGTACAGAGAAATGCAGAGAGAAGAAAGAGCACCACATTATATGGTAATCACATACACATTTGATTTTGGAACAGGGCACACTCAGTGAAGGGACCGTACCACCCAGAATGTAAGCTAATGACTCATTAAACACCCATTACAGCTGGAGCTGTAACACTCACTCTATCTCTCACAGTGTTCCCGTACCCGTCCCTCTGATGACTCTGTCACACTTACAGCTTCTTTTGGAACGTGCGCTGTGTGTGTGTGTGTGTGTGTGTGTCTGTGTCTGTGTGTGTGTGTGTGCGTGTGTGTGTCGGTGTGTCGGTGTGTCTGTGTGTGCGCCTGCAAACAGTAAGTGTGACATTTAAATGTCTGTGGAGAACAGTTGCCCTCACGACCCTGTCACACATATGCATATATGTGTGCATGTGTGTATATGCGCACACCTGTGTCATCCATATATCTTTGTTTGTCAGCGCAGGAACACCTACGTGTCATGCCACAGTCATTCATCCACCATGTAAAATCAGGATGCTGAGCTTTGTTGATGGTACATCCCACAGGGTCATAAAAAGATACATTTAAAGACAAGCCCACATCTTGAAATCTGTTTAGGAAACACGCATACAGTACGAACATGTGTTTATGTACGTAGCACGTCATTATCTTTGAATCTTGATGACATTTTCCAATGTTTCTCATAATTATACACCTCAAAAAGTGAACGTGAAGCCTAGACCACCCATTGAGTGACAAACACACACACACACACACACACACACACACACACACACACACACACACACACACACACTCTTATTTTTCACAGAACCATCCAATCAGACAGCACTATCCCCCTCCTCTAAGGATATGTAATACAGTAAAGGGTGAAGTTGCCCCTAGACACTGATCTAAGGTCGGTCTTTCACTTTCTCCACCAATGGTTAAGGTTTAGATATGGGGAGTATAAACTGATCCTAGATCAGAACGGCTAAGGGCAACTAACTTGCAACTAAATGCGAGAACAAGATAATTCAGAATGCTCTATGTAATCATTGTGTTTGGAAAACAAGCTGCACATCAAATGAATCATAAAGGATTTGTCAGCTGTGTGTGTGTGTGTGTGTGTGTGTGTGTGTGTGTGTGTGTGTGTGTGTGTGTGTGTTCTCTTCAATGAGGGGCTGTTGAGACTCTTTACAGAGTTTAGAGTAGACAGTGTGATGTTTGTTTATATGTTCATTTATTTATATGATGTCACTTTTCAGATTAAAACAATGCCACAGAGTAGCAAGAAAGGTAATCTAGGCTAGCACCCTCCTGTGTCAGTGAAGAGAGCTGCATCTCAACATCTAAGCATTCTCACATGCAACTTAATTTTGTCCTGTTTGTCATTCACGGTCCAAATTTTTCCTTCTTTTTGTTACTACTTTATCATTCATTCAATGCAGGTGTATTTTTGGACAATTCATATTCAAATTAATATGTTTCTTTTACAAATATTGTCTCGACACTCGATCTAGAGGCAACATTCAAATTTAAGAGTAGACTAATTTCCACCAAAGAAAATCTGAAGGAGCTAGGAAAATGTTCTGAAGCGTGGAAACAAACATCTTATGCTAGCTGCTTGGAAGCGTGGAAACAAACATCTTATGCTAGCTGCTTGTAAGCGTGGAAACAAACATCTTATGCTAGCTGCTTGGAAGCGTGGAAACAAACATCTTGTGCTAGCTGCTTGGAAGCGTGGAAACAAACATCTTATGCTAGCTGCTTGGAAGCGTGGAAACAAACATCTTATGCTAGCTGCTTGGTAGCTTGGAAACAAACATCTTATGCTAGCTGCTTGGTAGCTTGGAAACAAACATCTTATGCTAGCTGCTTGGAAGCGTGGAAACAAACATCTTATGCTAGCTGCTGCGAAGGGTGGAAACAAACATCTTATGCTAGCTGCTGCGAAGCGTGGAAATAAACATCTTATGCTAGCTGCTTGGAAGCGTGGAAATAGTTTGCAAATGCGCCACACTCTGAGTAATAGCTTGCTTAAGAGGTTGTAAAAGGTGCTTGATAAGTATGTCTCATCAAAGTGATGACTTTCCATTGGGCTATAATACCCTGGGGGCTGGTGCTGTACTTTGGTGACTGTGGTGTTCAGATTTCACCATTTGGAATGAATTTCCTCTCCAATTTGAGTGTGTTGAAATGCACAGTTTATATAGTGCAAAGGACAAGTACATTAGAGTGCACACTGTACATAGATGTTTCTATTGTGTTATAGACTGTATGTTTGTTTATTTTTTTTTATTTTTTTTTATTTCACCTTTATTTAACCAGGTAGGCTAGTTGAGAACAAGTTCTCATTTGCAACTGCGACCTGGCCAAGATAAAGCATAGCAGTGTGAGCATACAACAAAGAGTTACACATGGAGTAAACAATTAACAAGTCAATAACACAGTAGAAAACGAAGGGGGGGTCTATATACAATGTGTGCAAAAGGCATGAGGAGGTAGACAAATAATTACAATTTTGCAGATTAACACTGGAGTGATAAAAGATCAGATGGTCATGTACAGGTAGAGATATTGGTGTGCAGAAGAGCAGAAAAGTAAATAAATAAAAACAGTACGGGGATGAGGTAGGTGAAAAGGGTGGGCTATTTACCAATAGACTATGTACAGCTGCAGCGATCGGTTAGCTGCTCAGATAGCTGATGTTTGAAGTTGGTGAGGGAGATGAAAGTCTCCAACTTCAGCGATTTTTGCAATTCGTTCCAGTCACAGGCAGCAGAGTACTGGAACGAAAGGCGGCCAAATGAGGTGTTGGCTTTAGGGATGATCAGTGAGATACACCTGCTGGAGCGCGTGCTACGGATGGGTGTTGCCATCGTGACCAGTGAGCTGAGATAAGGCGGAGCTTTACCTAGCATAGACTTGTAGATGACCTGGAGCCAGTGGGTCTGGCGACGAATATGTAGCGAGGGCCAGCCGGCTAGAGCATACAAGTCGCAGTGGTGGGTAGTATAAGGTGCTTTAGTGACAAAACGGATGGCACTGTGATAGACTGCATCCAGTTTGCTGAGTAGAGTGTTGGAAGCCATTTTGTAGATGACATCGCCGAAGTCGAGGATCGGTAGGATAGTCAGTTTTACTAGGGTAAGCTTGGCGGCTTGAGTGAAGGAGGCTTTGTTGCGGAATAGAAAGCCGACTCTTGATTTGATTTTCGATTGGAGATGTTTGATATGAGTCTGGAAGGAGAGTTTGCAGTCTAGCCAGACACCTAGGTACTTATAGACGTCCACATATTCTAGGTCGGAACCATCCAGGGTGGTGATGCTAGTCGGGCATGCAGGTGCAGGCAGCGACCGGTTGAAAAGCATGCATTTGGTTTTACTAGCGTTTAAGAGCAGTTGGAGGCCACGGAAGGAGTGTTGTATGGCATTGAAGCTTGTTTGGAGGTTAGATAGCACAGTGTCCAAAGACGGGCCGAAAGTATATAGAATGGTGTCGTCTGCGTAGAGGTGGATCAGGGAATCGCCCGCAGCAAGAGCAACATCATTGATATACACAGAGAAAAGAGTCGGCCCGAGAATTGAACCCTGTGGCACCCCCATAGAGACTGCCAGAGGACCGGACAGCATGCCCTCCGATTTGACACACTGAACTCTGTCTGCAAAGTAATTGGTGAACCAGGCAAGGCAGTCATCCGAAAAACCGAGGCTACTGAGTCTGCCGATAAGAATATGGTGATTGACAGAGTCGAAAGCCTTGGCGAGGTCGATGAAGACGGCTGCACAGTACTGTCTTTTATCGATGGCGGTTATGATGTCGTTTAGTACCTTGAGTGTGGCTGAGGTGCACCCATGACCGGCTCGGAAACCAGATTGCACAGCGGAGAAGGTACGGTGGGATTCGAGATGGTCAGTGACCTGTTTGTTGACTTGGCTTTCGAAGACCTTAGATAGGCAGGGCAGGATGGATATAGGTCTGTAACAGTTTGGGTCCAGGGTGTCTCCCCCTTTGAAGAGGGGGATGACTGCGGCAGCTTTCCAATCCTTGGGGATCTCAGACGAGATGAAAGAGAGGTTGAACAGGCTGGTAATAGGGGTTGCGACAATGGTGGCAGATAGTTTCAGAAATAGAGGGTCCAGATTGTCAAGCCCAGCTGATTTGTACGGGTCCAGGTTTTGCAGCTCTTTCAGAACATCTGCTATCTGGATTTGGGTAAAGGAGAACCTGGAGAGGCTTGGGCGAGGAGCTGCGGGGGGGGCGGAGCTGTTGGCCGAGGTTGAAGTAGCCAGGCGGAAGGCATGGCCAGCCGTTGAGAAATGCTTATTGAAGTTTTCGATAATCATGGATTTATCAGTGGTGACCGTGTTACCTAGCCTCAGTGCAGTGGGCAGCTGGGAGGAGGTGCTCTTGTTCTCCATGGACTTCACAGTGTCCCAGAACTTTTTGGAGTTGGAGCTACAGGATGCAAACTTCTGCCTGAAGAAGCTGGCCTTAGCTTTCCTGACTGACTGCGTGTATTGGTTCCGGACTTCCCTGAACAGTTGCATATCACGGGGACTATTCGATGCTATTGCAGTCCGCCACAGGATGTTTTTGTACTGGTCGAGGGCAGTCAGGTCTGGGGTGAACCAAGGGCTGTATCTGTTCTTAGTTCTGCATTTTTTGAACGGAGCATGCTTATCTAAAATGGTGAGGAAGTTACTTTTAAAGAATGACCAGGCATCCTCAACTGACGGGATGAGGTCAATGTCCTTCCAGGATACCCGGGCCAGGTCGATTAGAAAGGCCTGCTCACAGAAGTGTTTTAGGGAGCGTTTGACAGTGATGAGGGGTGGTCGTTTGACTGCGGCTCCGTAGCGGATACAGGCAATGAGGCAGTGATCGCTGAGATCCTGGTTGAAGACAGCGGAGGTGTATTTGGAGGGCCAGTTGGTCAGGATGACGTCTATGAGGGTGCCCTTGTTTACAGAGTTAGGGTTGTACCTGGTGGGTTCCTTGATGATTTGTGTGAGATTGAGGGCATCTAGCTTAGATTGTAGGACTGGCGGGGTGTTAAGCATATCCCAGTTTAGGTCACCTAACAGAACAAACTCTGAAGCTAGATGGGGGGCGATCAATTCACAAATGGTGTCCAGGGCACAGCTGGGAGCTGAGGGGGGTCGGTAGCAGGCGGCAACCGTGAGAGACTTATTTCTGGAGAGAGTAATTTTCAAAATTAGTAGTTCGAACTGTTTGGGTATGGACCTGGAAAGTATGACATTACTTTGCAGGCCATCTCTGCAGTAAACTGCAACTCCTCCCCCTTTGGCAGTTCTGTCTTGACGGAAGATGTTATAGTTGGGTATGGAAATCTCTGAATTTTTGGTGGCCTTCCTGAGCCAGGATTCAGACACAGCAAGGACATCAGGGTTAGCAGAGTGTGCTAAAGCAGTGAGTAAGACAAACTTAGGGAGGAGGCTTCTGATGTTGACATGCATGAAACCAAGGCTTTTTCGAACACAGAAGTCAACAAATGAGGGTGCCTGGGGACATGCAGGGCCTGGGTTTACCTCCACATCACCCGCGGAACAGAGAAGGAGTAGTATGAGGGTGCGGCTAAAGGCTATCAAAACTGGTCGCCTAGAGCGTTGGGGACAGAGAATAAGAGGAGCAGGTTTCTGGGCATGGTAGAATATATTCAGGGCATAATGCGCAGACAGGGGTATGGTGGGGTGCGGGTACAGCGGAGGTAAGCCCAGGCACTGGGTGATGATGAGAGAGGTTGTATCTCTGGACATGCTGGTAGTAATGGGTGAGGTCACCGCATGTGTGGGAGGTGGGACAAAGGAGTTATCAGGGGTATGAAGAGTGGAACTAGGGGCTCCATTGTGAACTAAAACAATGATAACTAACCTGAACAACAGTATACAAGGCATATTGACATTTGAGAGAGACATACAGCGAGGCATACAGTAATCACAGGTGTTGAATTGGGAAAGCTAGCTAAAACAGTAGGTGAGACAACAGCTAATCAGCTAGCACAACAACAGCAGGTAAAATGGCGTAGACTAGGCAACGGGGCCAACAGATAAAACAAACAAGCAGAATGGAGTACCGTGATTTATGGACAGTCCAGCGTGCATCAGCTATGTAGCCAAGAGATCAGTGTCCAGGGGGCAGCGGTGGATGGGGAAGGGAAGCTGGACTGGCGAGTGTTATCCAGGTTAAAAAAACGAACAATGACTAAATAGCTTGTAGCTAGTTAGCTGGTTAGCTTCTGGAGGTTCTTGAGTGTGTTCTAAAAATAAATAAATAAATTATAGCGATTCCGTATCACATTGGGTGAGGCAGGTTTCCGGAAGGTATAAACAAATTAAAAGTCAAAAGAGATAGAAAGTAAATATGGGTCCGGTGGGCGTTTGGGACGCGGCGATTCAGGCGGTTAGCAGGCCTGTGCTAACAAGCTAACAGTTTGTAGGCCCGGGCTAGACAAGGTAGCAGTTAGCGGACCGGAGCTGGACAAGCTAGCAGTTAGCAGGCCGAATTAGCAAGCAGGGAGATAGCGAGGGCTAGAGAGTTAGCCTTTGGGGGACGTCGCGATGGGGTGAGTCTGTTTATTCCTCTTCATGCGGTGACATCGATAGACCGGTCGTGGGCCCGGGTATTGTAGCTCAGGAGTATGCTACGGTGGTAGCGCAGGCCGGGCTAGCTTCAAGCTAAGTGGGTGGAAACGCTAGCCAGGGGTAATCATCCAGGGTTGCAGTTTAGCTAGATAGCTAGTTGTGAAGATCCAGCGTATTTGGAAGCTTAGGTTTAGCAAAATGTTTTTAAAGGGATAGCTATGTAAAAACGAAAAATATGTTAAAAAAAAAATAAAAATAAAAAAAAACGAAAAATAAACAAAATATAAACAAAATATACAGGGACACGACACGACAGGACGACTTACTGCTACAACTCTGTGTTGTTGTTTTTGTCGCACTGCTATGTTTTATCTTCACCAGGTCGCAGTTGTAAATGAGAACTTGTTCTCAACTGGCCTACCTGGTTAAATAAAAAATTTAAATAAAAATTGAGTGTCTAGTTTGAGAAACAGACGCCTCGCATGTCCTCAACTGGCAGCTTCATTAAATAGTAGCCGCAAAACACGTCTCAACGTCAACAGTGAAGAGGCGACTCCGGGAGGCTGGGCAGAGTTGCAAAGTCTAGGCAGAGTTGCAATATCTTAGACTGGCCGATAAAAGGAAAAGATGAATAAGGGCAAAAGAACACAGACACTGGACAGAGGAAGTGTGCCTAGAAGGCCAGCATCCCGGAGTCTCCTCTTCACTGTTGACATTGAGACTGGTGTTTTGCGGGTACTATTTAATGAAGCTGCCAGTTGAGGACTTGTGAGGCATCTGTTTCTCAAACTAGACACTCTAATGGACTTGTCCTTTTGCTCATTTGTGCACCGGGGCCTCCCACTCCTCTTTCTATTCTGGTTAGGGCCAGTTTGCGCTGTTCTGTGAAGGGTGTTGTACGAGATCTTCAGTTTATTGGAAATGTCATTTCTCAGAAAAAGAATAGACTGATGAGTTTCAGAAGAGAGTTCTTTGTTTCTGTTTCTTTGTTTTTTGAGCCTGTAATCGAACCCACAATTGCTGATGCTCCAGATACTCAACTCGTCTAAAGAAGGCCCGTTTTAAATGAAGCTTCTTTAGTCAAAACAACAGTTTTCAGCTGTACTAACATAATTGCAAAAGGGTGCCTCTGTACGTCTATGTAGATATTCCATTTTAAAAATCAACCGTTTCCAGCTACAATAGTCATTTACAACATTAACAATGTCTACACTGTATTTCTGATCAATTTTATGTTATTTTAATGGACAAAAAAATGTGCTTTTCTTTCAAAAATAAGGACATTGTTAAAAAATGTTGTACTGTAGTGTACATCTACACAAAATAGTGTAAAAACAAATCACTGTTTCAATGAGATGTGCCCCTATCCCAGCTCTGAGCAAAAACAAAGATCTTGTGAGTGATACTCTACAGGTACAGTACAGGAAGCACCAGCAAAACACAATAAGGCATTTATGAATATATACAGTGCCTTAGGAAAGTATTCAGACCCCTTGACCTTTTTTACATTTTGTTAGGTTACAGCATTATTCTCAAATTTATAAAAATTGTTTTTTTCTCATCAATCTAATGACAAAGCAAAAATAGGTTTTTAGAAATGTTTGCAAATGAATTACAAATAAAAAAACGGAAATACCTAAGTATTCAGATCCTTTACTCAATACTTTGTTGAAGCACTTTTGGCAGCGATTACAGCATTGAGTCTTCTTGGGTATGATGCTACAAGCTTGGCACAGCTGTATTTGAGGGAGTTTCTCCCATTCTTCTCTGCAGATCCTCTCAAGCTCTGTCAGATTGGATGGGGAGCATTGCTGCACAGCTATTTTCAGGTCTCTCCAGAGATGTTTGATCATGTTGAAGTCCGGGCTCTGGCTGTGCCACTCAAGGACATTCGGAGACTTAGAGACTTATTCCAAAGCCACTCCTGCGTTGTCTTGGCTGTGTGCTTAGTGTCATTGTCCTGTTGGAAGGTGAACCTTTGCCCCAGTCTGAGGTCCTGAGTGCTCTGGAGCAGGTTTTCATCAAGGATCTCTCTGTACATTGCTCTGTTCATCTTTGCCTCGATCCTGACTAGTCTCATAGTCCCCGCCACTGAAAAACATCACCACAACATGATGCTGCCACCACCATGCTTCACCATAGGGATGGTGCCAACGTGACGCTTGGCATTGGGGCCAAAGAGTTCAATCTTGGTTTCATCAGACCAGAGAATCTTGTTTCTCATGGTCTGAGAGTCTTTAGGTGCCTTTTGGCAAACTCCAAGCGGGCTGTCATGTGCATCTCCATCTCCACAGAGGAACTCTAGAGCTCTGTCAGAGTGACCATCGGGTTCTTGGTCACCTCACTGACCAAGGCCCTTTTCTCCCGATTGCTCAGTTTGGCCGGACGACCAGCTCTAGGAAGAGCCTTGGTGGTTCCAATGATGGAGGCCACTGGGTTCTTGGGGATGTTCAATGCTGCAGCAATGTTGGTACCCTTCCCCAGATCTGTGCCTAAACACAATTCCTTCGACCTCATGGCTTAATTTTTGCTCTGACTTGCACTGTCAACTGTGGGACCTTATATAGGCAGGTGTGTCCCTTTCCAAATCATGTCCAATCAATTGAATTTACCACAGGTGGACTCCAATCATGTTGTAGAAACATTTCAAGGATAATCAATGGAAACAGGATGCACCTGAGCTCAGTTTCGAGCAAAGCCAAGTGTCTGAAAACTTATGTAAATAAGGTATTTCTGTTTATAATTGTTTTATACATTTGCTAAAATGCTTTGTCATTATGGGGTATTGTGTGTAGATTGCTGAGAATGTTTTTATTTTTTAAATCAATTTTAGAATAAGGCTGTAACATAACAAAATGTGGAAAAAGTCAAGGAAGGGGTCTGAATACTTACCAAAGGCCCTGTATTTTTGGCTCCATTAAAGGCATTCTTGGCGCCTGTTCTCTACTCTTTCTCAGTCTCCTCCAGTCCTTGCTTTACCTGAGGAGAACTTGGCACGGCAGCCCAGCCCGCAATGGAAAATTGGAAAATCTGGTGCCCATGGGTGAGAAACAATTATGGGTTTGTGTTCATAACAATGGTGTACAAAGGGAATGAAAATACCAGAGCAGCGTGTTTAACCGTAAAAACGCCGGGAGTGAAATGAATGTAATTAAGACCACAAATATATCAAACTTTCGTAACAGACTTTTACTCACCAGCATGTATGTACTCTACCTTCTTAAATCCTTGAAATCAAGAGCTCGCTTAACTGACTCTGAAATAATTTAAGCAGAACAGAAATGTTTGCTATCTTTTTAATTGACCAATGTTGAGGTATTTTTAACTGAAGGAACATTCTCTGTCCTGTAATGAATTGGACATTTGGTATTACAACTCATTACAGAATTGAGTAACGGACTTCAGAATTCTTCCATTGTACAGCACAGGTATTTTGTCTCTTTGGAGTATAACAAGGTCAATAAATGTCAATGTCATCCATGTAGCACTTCCCCCCCTTGTCTCCCGGCTCTCTATCTCACCCTGACTCCCCTAAACATCAACCCCTCCCCTATCTCCCTTTTCATGCAGTACTCATGTTTATGTAGTAGTTACGTTTTTCTGTGTCCCGATGTTCATGTCTTATTTTCTAGCGCAGGTCTATTTAACTACCATGTGTGTGTGTGTGTGTAAGAAGTTCTATATTGTCACCAACTAAGCTGTAATGCTCGTCTGAAGAAGAAGGAGTGGACCAAAGCGCAGCGTGGTAAGTGTTCATGATTTATTTTCAAAACACTTGAACAAAATAACAAAGAGCAAAACGACAACGAACAGTTCTGTCAGGTGCAGAAACACAAAACAGAAAATAACTACCCACAAAACAAAACAAAAAAAGCTGCCTAAGTATGATTCTCAATCAGAGACAACGATAGACAGCTGCCTCTGAACCACACCCGGCCAAACACAAAGAAATAGAAAACATAGAAATAAAGAAACTAGACTGCCCACCCTAGTCACACCCTGGCCTAACCCTGGCCTAACCTCCAATATGGAGACAGCTCTGGTGCGGGACGTAGACCCCCCTCCGCCTCTGGCTCCCCCCACTTTGGTGGCGCCTCGGGTGCGGGGACACTCGCCGCCGACCCGGACTGAGCACCCTCTTTGCTGGAGGCTCCGGACCGGAGACCGTCTCTGGAGGGTCCGGACTGGAGACCGTCTCTGGAGGCTCCGGACTGGAGACCGTCTCTGGAAACTCCGGACTGGAGACCGTCTCTGAAAACTCCGGACTGGAGACCGTCTCTGGAAACTCCAGACTGGAGACCGTCTCTGGAAACTCCGGACTGGATACCGTCTCTGGAGGCTCCAGACTGGATACCGTCTCTGGAGGCTCCAGACTGGAGACCGTCTCTGGAGGCTCCAGACTGGAGACCGTCTCTGCAGGCTCCGGACTGGAGACCGTCTCTGGAGGCTCCGGATTGGAGGCCGTCGCTGGAGGCTCCGAATTGGAGGCCGTCGCTGGAGGCTCCAGATTGGAGGCCGTCATTGGAGGCTTCCGGCGCAGGATATCCTAGGTCGTAGAGAAGTACTGGAGATCTGGAGAGCAGGGCTGGCACAATCCTTCCTGGCTGGATGCTAACCCTAGCCCGGCCGATGCGGGGAGCTGGGATGTAGCGCAGTGTAATCCTTGGCCCTTTTACCAGCTGCCTCTGCCTTCCTTGCTGCTTCGACCTGTTCCCATGGCAGGCGATCTTTTCCGGCCAGGATCTCCTCCCACGTGTAGGATCCTTTGCCGTCCAGGATGTCCTCCCATGTCCAGTCCTCCTTACCACGCTGCTTCGTCATTTGGAGGTGGGAAGTTCTGTCACGCTCGTCTGAAGAAGATGGAGTGGACCAAAGAGCAGCGTGGTAAGTGTTCATGATTTATTTTCAAAACACTTGAACAAAATAACAAAGAGTAAAACGACAACGAACAGTTCTGTCAGGTGCAGAAACACAAAACAGAAAATAACTACCCACAAAACAAAACAAAAAAAGCTGCCTAAGTATGATTCTCAATCAGAGACAACGATAGACAGCTGCCTCTGAACCACACCCGGCCAAACACAAAGAAATAGAAAACATAGAAATAAAGAAACTAGACTGCCCACCCTAGTCACACCCTGGCCTAACCCTGGCCTAACCTCCAATATGGAGACAGCTCTGGTGCGGGACGTAGACCCCCCTCCGCCTCTGGCTCCCCCCACTTTGGTGGCGCCTCGGGTGCGGGGACACTCTCCGCCGACCCGGACTGAGCACCCTCTTTGCTGGAGGCTCCGGACCGGAGACCGTCTCTGGAGGGTCCGGACTGGAGACCGTCTCTGGAGGCTCCGGACTGGAGACCGTCTCTGGAAACTCCGGACTGGAGACCGTCTCTGGAGGCTCCAGACTGGATACCGTCTCTGGAGGCTCCAGACTGGAGACCGTCTCTGGAGGCTCCAGACTGGAGACCGTCTCTGCAGGCTCCGGACTGGAGACCGTCTCTGGAGGCTCCGGATTGGAGGCCGTCGCTGGAGGCTCCGAATTGGAGGCCGTCGCTGGAGGCTCCAGATTGGAGGCCGTCATTGGAGGCTTCCGGCGCAGGATATCCTAGGTCGTAGAGAAGTACTGGAGATCTGGAGAGCAGGGCTGGCACAATCCTTCCTGGCTGGATGCTAACCCTAGCCCGGCCGATGCGGGGAGCTGGGATGTAGCGCAGTGTAATCCTTGGCCCTTTTACCAGCTGCCTCTGCCATCCTTGCTGCTTCGACCTGTTCCCATGGCAGGCGATCTTTTCCGGCCAGGATCTCCTCCCACGTGTAGGATCCTTTGCCGTCCAGGATGTCCTCCCATGTCCAGTCCTCCTTACCACGCTGCTTCGTCATTTGGAGGTGGGAAGTTCTGTCACGCTCGTCTGAAGAAGATGGAGTGGACCAAAGAGCAGCGTGGTAAGTGTTCATGATTTATTTTCAAAACACTTGAACAAAATAACAAAGAGTAAAACGACAACGAACAGTTCTGTCAGGTGCAGAAACACAAAACAGAAAATAACTACCCACAAAACACAGGTGGGAAAAAGCTGCCTAAGTATGATTCTCAATCAGAGACAACGATAGACAGCTGCCTCGGGACCACACCCTGTCAAACACAAAGAAATAGAAAACATAGAAATAAAGAAACTAGACTGCCCAGCCTAGTCACACCCTGGCCTAACCAACATAGAGAATAAAAACCTCTCTATGGCCAGGGCATGACATAAGCAATGTGTACATTAGTCAAACTCCAAAAGCATCACTGTATGTGAAGTTCCATGAATTTTCTGTGCTTCCTAAAGTACTGAGACAAATTGAGACACAGTAGGAATGATATAATTAAGCAATACGGCCCGAGGGGGTGTGGTATATGGCCAATATACCATGGCTAAAGGCTGTTCTTAGGTACGACGCAACGAGGATTGTCTGGATACAGCCCTTAGATGTGGTACATTAGCCACATACCACAAACATTTGAGGTGCCTTATTGCTATTATAAACTGGTTACCAATGTAATTAGAATAGTAAAAATAAATGGTTTGTCATGCCTGTAATATATAGTCTGATATACCACGGCTTTCAGCAATCAGCATTCAGGGCTCGTACCATTCAGGGCTCGTACCACCCAGTTTATAATATAGTAAAACCTCCCATAAATTATGAATCTGTGTGTCACTCATATGTGCTTTATGTTTGTCCTTGTGTAATGGGGCTCAGTGTGCAGCTAACAGCTTACAGTAGCGTCCTCCACTGTCCAACTGTCCCATACTGGGCTCTAACCAGTGATCCTTTGCTCCGCAACACAGGTGAGCGCCCTCCTTCACAACGTGCAAACCGATTGAGCTATACAAAATGTACCTCATGGATGACTCCATCGTCAACATTTCAAGCTAGCTGTGGAGTGAGCTTACGGTACATTCTTAACGCCAATACACTTGGCTTCTGTAAAAAACACTATTTATTTGAACACATAATTTTAACTCCTGAAAAACCTAATCATAAAGGTAAATACTGTGAGATTATGAAGTCAAATTTTGTTCTACTTTTGGGTCCTGAAATTGGATTTTCCTCTGTATTAAAAGACCGTAATTCACTTTCATTTTCCTACTCTTTTTCAGTAAAATACCTCGTTACATCACGTCATGCCAAAGAAGTAGAAAGAGCACGAAAACGACTGAAAAACGACAACAACAAAAAAAACGACAAAATAAGCTACAAATGTTGAGAAGTTGAGAACAGAGTACTGTCAGAGGTATGTGACAAATGGCATTATTGAAAGCGTAAAAGATACCTCGTTCTGCCCTTTGGCATTTCAAGGCTAACCATTACAGAAGCTGCTTGTGGCTACTCCCCTTGAAGTCAGACTGAAGTCAGCCATCCCGTGTTCTAGGACTGGACTGGGTGGGTCATTGAGTGACAGGTCCAATAAATGTAATTATAGTGGCTGCTGGGGCTAGGTAATGTTGTCTACCGACCCCACCTACTATGGAGCCAGTGCGACTGTGTGAGACCAGGCAACTGAAGGCATCAAGGCCCCATTGACCTACAGCAAATAAACACACTCGGGCAAGACACGGATACTGGGATACACACTCTCCCGCACAGGCTCACAAACGACACTAGCACACATGCACTCACATACACGCACACACGAGCACACAGTCACGGTTGCTCTCTGTCTCACACAAACACATTTGCACACATGCACACCAGGGCCGAAGTTATTTATTTCAAAAGTAAAAAAATGTCTGAATTTTAAATTCAAATCACTTCCTGAATTGACTGCCTTCAATTCGGATTGAGCCCAACCGTGATGCACAAATGCATGCATGCAAGCACACAGACACACACATACACAGGAGTATGTCTCGAACATTTTAGAAAGGCCAGCATTGCTCTCGGATCAGCTTTCTCCACCCAAATTCTGACCTTACTGGGACATGCGTCCGGTAACTGTTCTCTCACGAAGGTATTGCGTAGGCTCACTGCAACATGTGAATGCTTAGAAGGTTTGTGCGTGTATGTGTACGTGTGCGCCGGCGTGTGTGTGTGAGCTGCGTATGAGCTTGCGTGTGTGTGAAACAGAGACAATAGTTGGCGATGCAGGTTAGATATGTTTATGTATCTGAATATGTCTCTTGTTTGGTACGTTTACATGAACAATGCTTGTTATTGTAAACGAAATGCATGCATATCGTTCTGTTCCCGTTGCACGAGTTGGGTTGCATGAACTGCTATGGGATATTCTACATCCTATGAATTTTGTTGAGAATCATCACAGATTATCCATGCTATGTATTTTGTTTACAGTATTGAATTTGTAGAGATATTTTTAGTGGTGTGTTTAGTAGACTGTAAATCAGACCTGGGTTCAAATACTTAGTGAGATCTTTCAGATACTTTCAACATTTACTTTAGCCTGCCTGAAGTACCAGTCGGGCAGAGTTGACAGTTTTGTGACTACACTATTGGTTGCATTGTGCCAGGCAAACTCAATCAAGCCCAACTCAAGTATTTTAAATGATTTCAAATAGTATTTGAATCCAGGTCTGCTGTAAATCTCAATTGACTTTCAGTACCATAACCTCAGGCTATGCCATTTTTTACTATGTTAGTGGAATACTAAGAACAGGGGTAATTGAACCTGTTTACATCCAAACTGACAATTATGTTTAATTACAATTTGACTTAACGACATCGTCTCAGGCCAATTATGCGTATTGTGATTATTTTTGCTCGTCACAATAACCGGGCACTCAAGCTGATTCCTTACCATTACATGGAGTTTGGTGCAATCACACACTCACTGTGTGGGTTTTTATATAGTAGTGGTTGGACCACCTGCCTTGGCTACCCGTATAGACACACAGGATTTTTTTTAAGAGTCTGCAAGACTTTTGATGAAGTAAATATCAGCGATATGAGAGAGATTTTTGGAATTGCTGTACAAAGATACTGTACTGTACTAAAGGAGATCATTCTTCTTTTCACAACTTGAATTTCTTCTCTCACAAAGAGAAAACACAACACAGATTTCAAGAAACGTACTCTGAGCATAGGAGTAATATACTGTATCTAGTCAGTAGACCGTAGCTCAGTCTACCAGCAGTCAACTCACAGACATTGTCCCGATTTAACTTCACAGTGGTGGTAGAGATTTTAACTCTCTGTTTACCTCGCGCCAACAGTTTGAGCATCTCTATAACTTTTTAAATTCTCCCTCACCCTGGCAACCCAGTTGATGTATTTCTCTTTTTTTTATCCATCTCAACAGTTAGATTAACATCTCTTGAACATTCATATATTGTGCAAAACTTCACCCTACCTGGCAACCCAGCAGGCATATTTATTTTTGTACTCCCCTCTACTGTTGACTATTATCTGTATATATTTTTTCAAACCTGGCAACCCAGCCAGCAGGCACACTGTGTTTGAGGGTGAGTTACCGTGGGCTACCGGAATGGGAGGGAGTTCAGGCCCATTCCTCAGTGGAGACAGTCTTGTTTAGAGGCCTGTCCTGTCTGTCTGTGTCTGCTCCTCAAAGGTCACTTTAATATCAGCCCAAGGCCTTGGATCTGCCCTCATGCAGTTCCAGCAATTACTGTCTGGAATATCCCCTCCTCCCTCCCTCACTTTTTGTTGTGTAGCCTGCCTTTCCTGCTGGATAGCATGCACCTCTCCCTGCATCTCTCCTTTTCTCTCTCTCACTCTGTCTCTCTCTCTCTTTTTTTCTATTTCTCTCTTTCGCTCTCTCTCCCTTTTTGTCTCTCTCTCTCCCTATCTGTCTCTCTCGCTCTCTGTCCCTCTATCTGTCTCTCTCTATATCGATTATGTGGAATTTTTTTGTATTTTACTGTCTAAACTGGTTCTGAGTGTACGTGATGTGTTTGTGTTTGTGTGTGTGTTCGTGAGTGTGTGTTTCTGCGCCTCCATGTGAGTGTGCGTGTGGATGTTGTGCTTTGAGGGGATCAGGAGTCCTGAACGGCCCTTTAACTTCAGTCAGAGAGCTGCATCCTGATATCCTGGTGTGACTGGTTTGAGGGGATAATCTGCTCCCCCAGAAATACAGCCTTTTAGAGGTTCCACATGTGCCTTGGCACCAGACAGCAAGACGTCCGGGAGGTTCATTAATTGCAGCAACATTTCTGTAGAGTTGTCACACAGTTTTATTAGTATTAGAGCAGCTTCGGGCCCTGTCATTACCTCTTTCACTCAACCCTTCCTGTTCCTGTCCGCTCATTATACAGATGTCGGATCTTAATTTGGGGCTCCCGAGCGGTGCAGCGGTTTAAGGCACTGCATCTCAAGTGCTTGAGGCGTCACTACAGACACCCTGGTTCAAATCCAGGCTGTATCACAACCGGCTGTGATTGGGAGTCCCGTCCCATAGGGCGCCGCATAATCTGCCCAGCGTCATCTGGGTTTTGCCGGTGTCGGCCGTCACTGCAAATAAGAAATAGTTCTTAACTGACTTGCCTAGTTAAATATAGGTTAAAAGAAAAAGAAATATGTATATATAATTTGGGCCAGTTTGCTACAGCAGGAAAATAATCCTGAAGCAACAGGAAAAGTGAAATATTATGTGGATTATAATTAATGGACATTTTTGTAGGGGTTGATACATTTTTCTTAAGGGAAAATCAAGTCTGAAATTTCAAAGTGGAAATTCTAAACCTCAGAAGCTTTTTTTCAGAAGCCAACCAATCAAGACTCATACCAACCTAGCCATCACTGGACCTATTAGGTGGGATCTATAAGTTAGAGCTCTAACTATGAACATTCTGATTGGTTTAAAAAATTTGAACGTCCTGATAGCATTACCAAACCCTTCATTGATGTCAACTTTAAATATTTGTATTAGCAACCCGTTTCTTCCATTTTGAGGATGGCATTACTCCAGAGCGATCACCACTAAGCAAGAGCAAGAGGTTTTGGAAGTCTTAGATAACAGCTTGACATTTCCGACAGATACTGTATGTTGAATATCTCTCCTTAATTACTTCAGAGATAGTACATGAGATGAAAGGGGAAAGTCAGCGTTTGTTTCTCCTATCAGGTAGCACCTTGTTTGAATGTCAATCACGGCACATGTTATCAATCAAAGTTCAGTGCTAGTGAGACAAAACAATCTCTGCCTCAAGGTTTAGGTAAGAGATACTCATTGGTGGCCAATTGTCTGTGTACTAGATAACTCGCATAGTTTGAACAGTATCTGCTGATTTGTCGATTTGTTTATTTGGATCCCCATTAGCTTTTGCAGATGTAGCAGCTATTCTTCCTGGGGTCCACAAAAAAAACACGAAACATGACAAGTAAGAAAACACCGATACACTGATAGACAAGTATGGTCACACAAATGTAAAATACAACGATATACTAACAATACAGCAACAAAAAATGTAAATGTAATAATACAAACAAACTTTAAAAAAAGATGTGTTTGTGTGTGTCGCCTGTCGACGCCGTTCCATTAGATGTTGTTTAATCTTTTTTTGTTAAAGGTCTTTTTGCTGTTTGCTTGAGTAATTGGAGATGGAAGGGAGTTCCATGCGATCATGGCTCTGTATAATACTGTGCATGGCCATGAATTTGTTTTGGACTTGGGGACAGTGAAGAGACCCCTGGTGGCATGTGTTACGGGGTATGTATGGGTGTCTGAGCTGAATGTTATTTGATTATGCAGACAATCCTGAATTGTCATCATAGTGATATGTCTCATAAAAACTACAAGAGAAGCAGTTAATCTCTCGTCAACCCTTAACCAGGAAAGACTGGCATGTATTTTGTTCATGTTAGTTCTGTATGTGCAGTTAAGGGCAACAGGTGCTGCTCTGTTTTGAGCCAGCCGCAGCTTTGCTAGGTCTTTCTTTGCTGCACTTGACCATATTACCGGACAGTAATCACAATGGGACAAGACCAGAGCCTGAAGAACTAGTACAGTGGATTGTTGTGTCAAAAACACCGATTTTTTTTTTATAACAGATATACCACTCGCCATCTTCACAACAACTTTGTCAATATGACCAGGATAAATCACCATCCAATGTTATACAGTGGCTTGCGAAAGTATTCACCCCCCTAGACATTTTTTCTATTTTGTTCCCTTACAACCTGGAATTAAAATACTGTATATTTTTTGGGGTGGTTTGTATCATTTGATTTACACAACATGCCTACCACTTTTTTATTGTGAAACAAACAAGAAATAAGACAAAAAACAGAAAGCTTGAGCGTGCATAAGTCAATACTTTGTAGAGCCACCTTTCAAGTCTATTGAAATATGTCTCTATAAGCTTGGTACATCTAGCCACTGGGATTTATGCCCATTATTCAAAGCAAAACTGGTCCAGCTCCTTCAAGTTGGATGTGTTCCTCTGGTATACAGCAGTCATTAAGTCATACCACAGATTCTCAATTGTATTGAGGTCTGGGCTTTGACAAGGCCATTCCAAGACATATAAATGTTTCCCCTTAAACCACCCAAGTGTTGCATTAGCAGTATGCTTAGGGTCATTATCCTGCTGGAATGTGAACCTCCGTTACAGTCTCAAATCTCTGGAAGACTGAAACAGGTTTCCCTCAAGAATTCCCTGTATTTAGCCCCATCCACCATTCCTTCAATTCTGACCAGTTTCCCAGTCCCTGCCGATGAAAAACATCCCCACAGCATGATTCTGCGACCACCATGCTTCACTGTGGATGGTGTTCTCGGGGGGATAAGAGGTGATGGGTTTGCGCCAGACATAGCGTTTTCCTTGATGGCCAAAAAGCTCCATTTTAGTCTCATCTGACCGGAGTACCTTCTTCCATAAGTTTGGGGAGTCTCCCACATTCCTATTGGCGAACACCAAATGTGTTTGCTTATTTTCTTCCTTAAACAATGGCTTTTTTTCTGGCCACTCTTCCATAAAACCCAGCTCTGTGGAGTGTACGGCTTAAAGTGGTCCTATGGACAGATACTCCAATCTCCCCTGTGGAGCTTTGCAACTCCTTCAGGTTTATCTTTGGTCTCTTTGTTACCTCCCTGATTAATGCCCCTTGCTTAGTGGTGTTGTAGACTCGGGGCCTTTCAGAACAGGTGTATATATACTGAGATCATGTGACAGATCATGTGACAGTTAGATTGCACACAGGTGGACTTTATTGAACTAATTATGTGACTTCTGAAGGTAATTGATTGCACCAGAGCTTATTTCGGGGCTTCATAGCACAGAGGGTGAATATATATGCACACACAACTTCTCAGTTTTTAATGAATTATTTTTGATTTTTTTAAGTTATGTTTTTAATTTCACGTCACCAATTTGGACTATTTGTGTATGTCCATTACAAAAAATAAATATAAAAATAATAATAATAATATACTATAAAAATATATTTAAATTACAGCTTGTAATGCAACAAAATAGGAAAAATGCCAAGGGGATGAATACTTTTAGAATTTGACAGCAGTCATGACTGGTGACGGCTGGTGTGGCGGTAATAGGGTCACAGTAACTATGGAAATCCAGATTTCAAAAAATATTCCCACATTATGTCGAGATCGCAAACGTATCTCATGATCACGAAATAACAAAAGTTGTTTTGTCAAATCATGAGATAAACTCTATAAATAGGAATGGACGTATTGATGGTAGATTGAAAGTATGTGGATCAGCACAAACATTTTTATTGATTGCTACACTAAGGGGTGCTAAATTTCATGCAAACATCATAGCATGTAAGCAAGTTAAATGTCCCTTATGTTGATCTGAGAGCTGGTGGGGCATCTACAGTTGAAGACCTTAGCCAAATACATTTAATACAATTCCTGACCTTTAATCCTAGTACAAATTCCCTGTCTTAGGTCAGTTAGGATCACCACTTTATTTTAAGAATGTGAAATGTCAGAATAATAGTAGAGATAATTATTTATCTCTTTCTTTCATCACATTCCCAGTTGGTCAGAAGTTTACACACACTCAATTAGTATTTGGTAGCACTGCCTTTAAATGATTTAACTTGTGTCAAACGTTTTGGCTAGCCTTCCACAAGCTTCCCACAATTTGTTGGGTGATTTTGGCCCATTCCTCCTGACAGAGCTGGTGTAACTGAGTCAAGTTTGTAGGCCTCCTTGCTCGCACACGCTTTTTCAGCACTGCCCACAAATTTTCTATAGGATTGAGGTCAAGGCTTTGTGATGGCAACTCCAATACCTTGACTTTGTTGTCCTTAGGCCATTTTGCCACAACTTTGGAGGTATGATTGGGGTCATTGTCCATTTGGAAGAACCATTTGCGACCAAACTTTATCTTCCTGACTGATGTCTTGAGATTTTGCTTCAATATATCGATATAACTTTCCTACCTCATGATGCCATCTATTTTGTGAAGTGCACCAGCCCCTCCTGCAGCAAAGCACCCCCACAACATGATGCTGCCACCACCGTGCTTCATGGTTGGGATGGTATTCTTCGGCTTGCAAGCCTCCCCCTTTTCCCTCCAAACACAACGATGGTCATTATGGCCAAACAGTTTTATTTTTGTTTCATCAGACTAGAGGACATTTCTCCAAAAAGTACGATCTGCGTGGTCCCATGGTGTTTATACTTGGGTACTATTGTTTGTACAGATGAACGTGGTACCTTCAGGCGTTTGGAAATTGCTGCCAAGGATGAAACAGACTTGTTGAGGTCTACAATTGTCTTTCTGAGGTATTGGCTGATTTCTTCTGATTTTCCATGATTTGAAGCAAAAAAGCACTGAGTTTGAAGGTAGGCTTTGAAATACATCCACAGGTACACCTCCAATTGACTCAAATTATGTCAATTAGCCTATCAGAAACTTCTAAAGCCATGACATCCTTTTCTGGAATTTTCCATGCTGTTTAAAGGCACAGTCAACTTAGCGTATGTAAACTTCTGACCCACTGGAACTGTGATACAGTGAATTATAAGTGAAATAATCTGTCTGTAAACAATTGTTGGAAAATGACTTGTGTCATGCACAAAGTAGATGTCCTAACCGACTTGCCAAAACTATAGTTTATTAACAAGAAATTTGTGGAGTGGTTGAAAAACTAGTTTTAATGACTCCAACCATAAGTGTATGTAAACGTCCAACTTCAACTGTAAGCCTTCGTGGGGCATTTAAGCCCTGAACAATGCCTGACAGGCAACCTTTTCTCCCAGGCTGTGTGCCACCCCAAGACCACAGCCAATCGCATGTAAGCAACAACGTAGTAAACTTGGCCCATTTTATGAGCATGCTAGCTAGTTAGTTTGCTAGGTTGTCTTGTTAGCTAGCTAGCTAGCTTGTTATCTATGCCGGTTGTTAGCTTGCATAGCTGATGTGTATACATTGAGTGTACAAAACATGCCATGACAATTCGTCAGGGCATGTCCATGCCACAGGGATGCTGGCCCATGTTGAGTCCAATGCTTCCCACAGTTGGCTGTATGTCCTTTGGGTGGTGGACTATTCCTGATACATGGGAAACTGTTGAGCGTGAAAAACCCAGCAGTGTTGCAGTTCTTGTCACACTCAAACCAATGCACCTAGTACCTACCATACCCCGTTCAAAGGCACTTAAATCTTTGGTCTTGCCCATTCACCCTCTGAATAGCACACATTCACAATCCATGTCTCAATTCTCTCAAGGCTTAAAAATCCCTATTTAACCTGTCTCCACCCCTTCATCTACACTGATTGAAGTGGATTTAACAAGTGACACCAATAAGGGATCATAGCTTTCACCTGGATTCACCTGGTCAGTCTATATCATGGAAAGAGCAGGTGTTCCTAATGTTTTGTACACTCAGAGTAATTGTAAGGGACACTTCATGTTTTGTGGATAATATAAACATGTACAGTGGGTGAGCTCCATTCCTGACAGGCTGATCAGATTCAATTTCACCCTCAGAGGTTGATCAGATTTAATAGCAGACTCAGAGGATGATAAGTCGGGATTCTGCTTCGTAGGCTGTTTCATAGGTAAAGCTCATTGCAGGCAGGTTAGCAGTCAGTGCATTATGTATATGATCCAGAATGAGTGAGCTCTATTCCTGATAGGCTGATCAGATTCAATAGGATGCTGCCCTGTAGGCTGTTTCATGGGTAAGGCTACTACACTACTACATTAATAAAATATTGCCCTTTTGCTTGATGACTAAAACCATAGCGAGACAGTGCAAACCAGCTGTCAGCTCATAACTAGCTACCTAGCTAACAAGACTACCCAGCTAACTAGCTAGCTCACAAGAATAGCCAAATTAGCTGCGTTGCCACAGGGCTCCTTGATGAAGTGGTTATCATGCACCTGAACGGTGGTACTTTTGATTATTTCGTGATCCCGACAAAACAACTTTTGTTATGTAGTGATCATGACATAAGAAGGGAAATGTATTTTTATTAATATGTCCTCTCTAGGCTTCTGTACCATAACAGCCCTAACCACAACAACATTTTACATGAGATCCTCTCTAAGCTTTACAGGAATATGGCTCTGAACATATACCGCAACACCTCCTCCATAGGCATTCCTGTCTTTTCTGTAGATGTTATATCCTTGTATTGCTACTGCTGTATCATCAAAGGAATTGTCTAAGTGAGCCCCCTTGAACTTTGCGACCTTTTGCCACATTTCAGGCTTCAAACATAAAGATATAAAACTGTATTTTTTTGTGAAGAATCAACAACAAGTGGGACACAATCATGAAGTGGAACGACATTTATTGGATATTTCAAACTTTTTTAACAAATCAAAAACTGAAAAATTGGGCGTGCAAAATTATTCAGCCCCCTTAAGTTAATACTTTGTAGCGCCACCTTTTGCTGCGATTACAGCTGTAAGTCGCTTGGGGTATGTCTCTATCAGTTTTGCACATCGAGAGACAGAATTTTTTTCCCATTCCTCCTTGCAAAACAGCTCGAGCTCAGTGAGGTTGGATGGAGAGCATTTGTGAAGAGCAGTTTTCAGTTCTTTCCACAGATTCTCGATTGGATTCAGGTCTGGACTTTGACTTGGCCATTCTAACACCTGGATATGTTTATTTTTGAACCATTCCATTGTAGATTTTGCTTTATGTTTTGGATCATTGTCTTGTTGGAAGACAAATCTCCGTCCCAGTCTCAGGTCTTTTGCAGACTCCATCAGGTTTTCTTCCAGAATGGTCCTGTATTTGGCTCCATCCATCTTCCCATCAATTTTAACCATCTTCCCTGTCCCTGCTGAAGAAAAGCAGGCCCAAACCATGATGCTGCCACCACCATGTTTGACAGTGGGGATGGTGTGTTCAGGGTGATGAGCTGTGATGCTTTTACGCCAAACATAACGTTTTGCATTGTTGCCAAAAAGTTCAATTTTGGTTTCATCTGACCAGAGCACCTTCTTCCACATGTTTGGTGTGTCTCCCAGGTGGCTTGTGGCAAAATTTAAACGACACTTTTTATGGATATCTTTAAGAAATGGCTTTCTTCTTGCCACTCTTCCATAAAGGCCAGATTTGTGCAATATACGACTGATTGTTGTCCTATGGACAGAGTCTCCCACCTCAGCTGTAGATCTCTGCAGTTCATCCAGAGTGATCATGGGCCTCTTGGCTGCATCTCTGATCAGTCTTCTCCTTGTATAAGCTGAAAGTTTAGAGGGACGGCCAGGTCTTGGTAGATTTGCAGTGGTCTGATACTCCTTCCATTTCAATATTATCGCTTGCACAGTGCTCCTTGGGATGTTTAAAGCTTGGGAAATCTTTTTGTATCCAAATCCGGCTTTAAACTTCTTCACAACAGTATCTCGGACCTGCCTGGTGTGTTCCTTGTTCTTCATGATGCTCTCTGCGCTTTTAACGGACCTCTGAGACTATCACAGTGCAGATGCATTTATACGGAGACTTGATTACACCCAGGTGGATTGTATTTATCATCATTAGTCATTTAGGTCAACATTGGATCATTCAGAGATCCTCACTGAACTTCTGGAGAGAGTTTGCTGCACTGAAAGTAAAGGGGCTGAATAATTTTACACGCCCAATTTTTCAGTTTTTGATTTGTTAAAAAAGTTTGAAATATCCAATAAATGTCATTCCACTTCATGATTGTGTCCCACTTGTTGTTGATTCTTCACAAAAAAATACAGTTTTATATCTTTATGTTTGAAGCCTGAAATGTGGCAAAAGGTCGCAAAGTTCAAGGGGGCCGAATACTTTCGCAAGGCACTCTATCTGATGTTAAAAGTGACTGATTTCATGATCCTTATTTCTAAGGCTTTCTGTGTTAATATGGGTTATTCTAGCCATTTCCTGGGTAGCTTGTTGGAGATAGATGTAATATTAAGCTACCCAGCAAATGTCAAGAATAGCCCATATTAACATTATGGAGAAAAACATTGTTTAGATAATAGTCAGTCAATCAGGTGCTTGTGAGTGTCAGTTGGTGTGTGTGTGTGTGTGTGTGTGTGTGTGTGTGTGTGTGTGTGTGTGTGTGTGTGTGTGTGTGTGTGTGTGTGTGTGTGTGTGTGTGTGTGTGTGTGTGTGTGTGTGTGTGTGATGTTGGGCCAAAGCTACTGACCCAGGAGATTGGCTCTCACACTCCTCCCAGGCTTTTGGGAGGGAGGGTGGACAATGCGCTTGTCGTAGCGGAAGTAAGCAATGTCCCCACGCTCTCTGGCAGCTTTCATAGCTGGGATAAGTTCTTTCCACGAGATTGACCCAAATCCTGTTAGCAAAGTCAGCAAAAAGCTCCAACTTGAGAGCCCCTCAATTTAGCCCGTGAAGGGTAATAGTCCAAACATTAATGAAATTGAAATCGCAACACTTACATTTTGGTGGATGACTCGCTTCTGAGATTCAAACAACCGGACCGGCCAGGGTCCTAATATGTACCATCTGACTTGACTTGGAGGCCCTCCTAACCGCTTACAATTTACTAGACAATCATGGATCAAATGTGAACAGTTAAAGTGATTGTATAACTTATTGTAGTTACCTGGAGTCGATTTGTTTGTTATAATAAAGGGCCACTGGAAATGTTTGTTTCTAATAACTTTACTAACCTCCATGTAGGTATGACATTTTCTGTATTTTTCCCACGTTGCCTTTCAAATCACTTTACAGCGAGCTAAGGGAACAAATTGGATTTGAATGATATTAAAGTAGATCGCTACAGGAAACTGAAGTGTTTTATGTTCCATATTTTATGTTTTTTTAATAAAGATACAAATATAACAACAGTATAACTACAATGGTTCAGTGTTACTATTTTTGAGATATTTCAAACAAACACCAAACAACACACTCAAGAAATTCAAATTTCCTAAACTCACCCATAAATAATCTGAAATTACGTTAATTGTCTTGAAAACATATTTATTATATAGAACGATAAAGGTAACCCTAAAGAATACTACTAACGTTAAAAGTCCATTGTAGACTAAACTTGCCAAATTGCATGCACAATTGCTCATACATCACCAAGCAATTACTAAGGTCCTTCTAATAGGCATTTTCACAGTGTCCTATTGCGCCAAACACAACATTAGGTCTACCTACCACCCAGTTAGCATGTCAGCTAGTTAGCTCTGTTTGCCTAAGCCCTCTGTTCTCGGGAGAGAGTTGAGAAGTGAGGAGTGAATGCATACCGCAGCTGTCGTAGTACTGCGGTGGGAGGGCCAAGAGATCAAACTCACATCAGTCAGTGGATGTGGTGGTGTGTCAGCCGACAGAACGACAAACAGTCAAAACAGAACTCCATCTCAGGCAGGGCAATTACCAGTGTTTGCTTAATCTTTGGGAACATGCTGTCGAGTACCGGGTCAATTACGCCCGTTTGACTCTTCTAGCGACTAAGGGGGATTATTTCTCATTAGGACTTCACAGTTTTGTGTTGGGTGACTAGGGGGCTGGCACTCCCCCCCATCCCCCAACACACACACACACACATACACACACACACAGAGACAGACTGACAAGCCGTCAGGATCGCTGGGGGTGGAGAATTTTGCATTTTTCAAACACCTCAAACAGCTTTTTCCTGTCATTTAGAGCCATAATCATTATGCTTGATTCTATATCAAAAATATGTATATTTTTCTGCATATCTAAGCATACCTCTTAGCTGTCTGTATCCTGACTGGTGGTTCTTTTTTTAAATAAACTAAATATGCTTCTCCGCATCTCTGCTAAAATCTGGGTAAAAGATTGAATGGAATGTGAGTGTTATTCAGTACATTTAGTAATTGCTTGCTTTTCTAAAGTCTACCAACCTTGCCAGAAGGCATACCAGTTAATATAGTTAGACAAGCTAGGTACTCTAACTTGATTGATAGCCTGAAATGGCTTCTTGGTAGATAGTTATGAGGTTGGGAGATTGGGAATTTATCTGGGCTAGATAAAACCAACTTCATAAAATTGCTATGTGGCAAGTAGTATTACATTTATTTATTTTTTGGCAGCACAAACCTGAGGTGGCATGTGCCCCTGTGTCCCCTATGGGCATTATGTCTCTGCAAAAAGACAGACAGACAGACAGACAGACAGACAGACAGACAGACAGACAGACAGACAGACAGACAGACAGACAGACACGCTCACACATACAGTGCACATACTGATGGAGCTGATGAACATGAGAGCTCTTTCACTGTTCTTTTGTATACTAGCATGCAACAATGTGTCATTGGAATACTGCATCTGTAATCATGCACAATATGTAACTACACAGTAATAACTGTAGCAAAAAACATACATGTAACATATAGTTACATAGTAACTGCTTTTGCATTTAAATGGTAATCGTTTTTAGCTCTAGGTAAAAGGCATGGTCTTTGAGTCCCCATACATTGTGCTTTTAGCTATAGTGTACATGACCTCTCCATTTTTGTTTGTGTGACTGTGAATGAATCCAACATTCAGCTAAACATTCACATATCCTAAATGGTGTTATCTGTGTAGTGCTTCTTTCTCCTCTGCAATTACATCAATATGAAACTCCAACCACCTGCAGGCCCATTTTACTATACAATTAAGGTGGTGTGACACCCGAGTTTTGTTAGATCTTGATTCCCGTGCCACATTTAAATGACAGTGTAAGAACCCCTCGGAGGCAGTGTGAATGGGTTTATTGGGATAGTTTAGCATTAGTAATTACCTATAGTAATTACCACTAATTCCACCCACTCCTAAGAATCTCCCAGGTTACGTATACAGTTGAAGTCGGAAGTTGTCACGCCCTGACCTTAGAGAGACGTTTTATTTCTCTATTTGGTTAGGTCAGGGTGTCATTCTATGTTTCCTATTTCTTTGTTTTTGGCTGAGTGTGGTTCCCAATCAGAGGCAACTGTCTATCGTTGTCTCTGATTGGGAATCATACTTAGGCAGCCTTTTTCCCACCTGTGTTTTATGGGTTGTTATTTTCTGTTTTGTCTCTGTTACCTGACTGAACTGTTCGCTTTCGTTTTGTTACTTTGTTTGAGTGTTTTTTGATAATAATGAAAATCATGATCACTTTTCACGCTGCGCTTAGGTCCACACCTTCCGAAGACAGGTGTTACAGAAGTGTACATACACCTTAGCCAAATACATTTAAACTCAGTTTTTCACAATTCCTGACATTTAATCCTAGTAAAAATGCTCTGTTTTAGGTCAGTTAGGATCACCACTTTATTTCAAGAATGTGAAATGTCAGAATAATAGTAGAGAGAATTATTTATTTCAGCTTTTCTTTCTTTCATCACATTCCCAGTTGGTCAGAAGTTTACATACACTCAATTAGTATTTGGTAGCATTGCCTTTAAACTGTTAAACTTGGGTTAAACGTTTTGGCTAGCCTTCCACAAGCTTCCCACAATAAGTTGGGTGAATTTTGGCCCATTCCTCCTGACAGGGCTGGTGAAACTGAGTCAGGTTTGTAGGCCTCCTTGCTCGCACATGCTTTTTCAGTTCTGCCCACAAATGTTCTATAGGATTGAGGTCAAGGTTTTTGTGATGGCCACTCCAATACCTTGACTTTGTTGTCCTTAAGCCATTTTGCCACAACTTTGGAGGTATGCATGGGGTCATTGTCCATTTGGAAAACCCATTTGCGACCAAACTTTAACTTCCTGACTGATGTCTTGAGATGTTGCTTCAATACATCCAAATAATTGTCCTTCCTCATGACGCCATCTATTTTGTGAAGTGCACCAGCCCCTCCTGAAGCAAAGCACCCCCACAACATGATGCTGCCACCCCCAAGCTTGGGATGGTGTTCTTTGGCTTGCAAGCTTCCCCCTTTCTCCTCCAAACATAACGATGGTCATTATGGCCAAATAGTTATATGAGGACATTTCTCCAAAAAGTACAATCTTTGTCCCCATGTGCAGTTGCAAACCGTAGTCTGGCTTTTTTATGGCGGCTTCTTCCTTGCTGAGAGGCCTTTCAGGTTATTTCGATATAGGACTCGTTTTACTGTGGATATAGATACTTTTGTACCTGTTTCCTCCAGCATCTTCACAAGGTCCTTTGCTGTTGTTCTGGGATTGAATTGCACTTTTCACACCAAAGTACGTTCATCTCTAGGAGACAGAATGCATCTCCTTCCTAAGCGTTATGACGGCTGCGTGGTCCCATGGTGTTTATACTTGGGTGCTATTGTTTGTACAGATGAACTTGGGACCTTCATGCGTTTGGAAATTGCTCCCAAGGATGAAACAGACTTGTTGAGGTCTACAATTTCCTTTCTGAGGTCTTGACTGATTTCTTTTGATTTTCCCATGATGTCAAGCACAGGGGCACTGAGTTTGAAGGTCGGCCTTGAAATACATCCACAGGTACACCTCCAATTGACTCAAATTATGTCAATTAGCCTATCAGAAGCTTCTAAAGCCATTACATAATTTTCTGGAATTTTCCAAACAGTTTAAAGGCACAGTCAACTTAGTGTATGTAAACTTCTGACCCACTAGAACTGTGATACAGTGAATTGTAAGTGAAATAATCTGTCTGTAAACAATTGTTGGAAAAATTACTTGTGTCATGCACAAAGTAGATGTCCTAACCGACTTTCCAAAACTATAATTTGTTAACAAGACATTTGTGGAGTGGTTGAAAAACACATTTTAATGACTCCAACCATAAGTGTATGTAAACTTCCGACTTCAACTGTAGCTGTGCAAGGAGAGAAACTCTGTCACCACATGCCCTAGTGAAGCCTACTACTGGCCTAAAAAGTATGCTAAAATATACAAAAAAGTGACTCGTACTTTGATGGTCATGTTGTGTCATTTTCCTCTAGCCTGATGTCATCTCTTTTTAGCCACCACACCCTCTCTTATTCATTCCTCTTCCTGCTTCTCCTCTTCTAATAACTAGTCATCTTTTGACTTGCTTCTCCCTCTCCCGTTGCCCCCCTTTCCCTCTCCCGTTCCCCCCCCCTCTCTCTCCCGTTGCCCCCCTTTCCCTCTCCCGTTGCCCCCCCCCTCTCTCCCGTTGCCCCCCTTTCCCTCTCCCGTCCCCCCCCCTCTCTCTCCCATTGCCCCCCTTTCCCTCTCCCGTTGCCCCCCCCTCTCTCCCGTTGCCCCCCTTTCCCTCTCCCGTTCCCCCCCCTCTCTCTCCCGTTGCCCCCCTCCCTCTCCCGTTGCCCCCCCCCCCTCTCTCCCGTTGCCCCCCTTTCCCTCTCCTGTTCCCCCCCCTCTCTCTCCCGTTGCCCCCCCCCTCTCTCTCCCGTTCTCTCTCTCTACTTTTCTCTCTCATCTCTTTCTCTTTCTCGTTTTCCTTCTCTTTCTCTGATCTGTATCATCTGTTCAAGGGTGGCAGGTATCCTAGTGGTGAGGGCATTGGACTGATAAGTGAAAGGTTGCCGGATCAAATCCCTGGGCTAACAAGGTAAAACTCTGTTGTTCTGCCTCTGAACAAGGCAGTTAACCAACTGTTCCCTGGTAGGCTGTCATTGTAAATAATAATTTGTTCTTAACTGACTTGCCTAGCTAAATTATTTAAAAAAAGTCTCTACCATATCTCCTCTCTGACTATCTTGTGTTCATGTTTTGACTTACCAGGGGGTTGACAAGAGACTTCCTGCCAACAGGCTCAATCAGACAGGATGTCAGTGCACAGTGGGAGGTTGCTAACTAGGGAGAACATCAAAGAACGACTAAATCATTTCATTCTGATGATTTGCTTACAAGTAATTACATTCCTCTAAATTTAACATTAAAAATATGTAGGAACAATGTTGGCTCTGAACAGACTTAGATCTCATTAGAAATATGTCAGATTGTTGACATTTAACCATACTAGTTATATGTCACTTGTGGTGACATATAGGAACATTGTTTTCTCTGACCCGGTAATGAAAATATGTAGGACATTTTAAAATATTTAGCCTTAGAAAAGTCTTTCTCTTAGTTGTCTGTTCTGCTTGCTGTTATTGCTCATTATTGCATAACTTGACAATTACGGAGATGACAGGTGAATTTGACACCCCCAATAATATACCATGATGAGTTTGAATGATTTGAAAACATTTCCCTACTGTAAAGCACCAAGGAGCTACTAGCTTCAGGCACGTGGACAGATAGGGGTCTAGCCTACTTGTGCCGAGCACCTGCCCCTTGGCTCTCCCACCAAGTGCCAGTATAGATTTTTGTTGCTGTTCTGATCCCATTGCCCCCAAGTCGTCGTGATATCGTCACATTTTCCACCCCCCATCCCTACCCTGTCCGTTGGTCTGTTCATACAGAGCTCATATTCCATGTTGTGCCTTTTTGCCAGTCTGCTTGGTATCCAAACATGCATGGCTTGAGATGCCATCCCACCTGTCAAGTGTGTGTAGCAAGCTACCTAGTGTAAATATCAACAGTACTATCACAGCAGCAAATCATTTGATTAACACTTGATAACACTTGATTTATATCATCATCGATATTCGGTCCGGTTGGCTGATACAGGCAGCAGAGAGAGGCAGAAAGACATTGATAGGAGCAGCTGCCTCAACAACCCTCGCTCTGATCCAACTCAATTCTTTCCTCATTTGGCAGCAGCAACACAGGTAGTCTAGTCTCGAGCTAACTAGCATATACTAAAATATCCACAGAAACCACTCGTCAGCCATATACAGTGCCATGAAAAACTTACTTGCCCCCTTTCAAAAAAATATATACTTTTGCATATTTTTGATACTGAATGTTATCAGATCTTCTGCCAAAACCTGATATTGAATAAAGGGAATCTGAGTGAACAAATAACACAAAAATTATGTACTTATTTAATTTATTTTATTAACATAATTATAAAACACCTAACACCCCTGTGTGAAACTGTTATTGTCCCCTTACACTCAATAACAGGTTGTGCCACCTTTAGCTGCAATGACTCTAACCAAACACTTCGTGTAGTTGTTGATCAGTCTCTCACATCCCTGTAGAGGCATTTTGGCCCACTCAGGTGGAAGCACCTGCTTTTAATATGCATTGTATCCCTCATTTACTCAAATGTTTACTTTATTTTGTCAGTTACCTGTACATTTATGAACAATGAACTGAATATTATTCCAATGTTGTCCTTATTAGAGCATTTTTTAAATGTGAATTTCTGACTCAGTTGACAGCCCCGTTAATCGATTTCAGCAGTAGGCCTACTCTTATTAGCCTTCTAAATCACCATGAAGGAGAGTAGAGTAGACCCATGTTGGCATATCAAAACATAAAAATAAACTAAGTGTTTTAATTTGGGACATTTCCTCTTCAGTCTGGGACGGTTGAAATTGCACATTTCATAAAATTTCCAATGTTGTTGTGTAAGTAGTGAACTATTGGTAATGAGACAATATTGTGTAAAAATAGTTTTATACCGAGTGACTCAATGCTAGGTTGGCTATTTTAGCTAGGCTAACCTTAGCTAACTAGGTAGCTAAGCTAGCACAGTGTCTGAATCTTCACCTTTTCCTTTTCAACTGCAGTTTCAGATGAGCAGAATCTAATTTATTGTTAAGGCCAGCCATTTTTGTAATATGATAATGGAATTTGGTCATATGATTATGGCAGAGTAAAAACTAAGAAATGAGTTATTCAAGACCATGTACTAGCCAAGCATGGTGAGGGTACACAAATAGAATAATGAGTTTTACATTTAAATGTAGTTAAAGCAGGGGTGTGGTGGTGATTTTTTTAAACTGTTAAGAGTAAGAACACAGTTGAATCCTTAACCTTTTACTGCAGTGGGCTAAATGAGGGACACAAATAGTGATTCTTGGTATTCTTAAACAAATCTTCTTTGAAACAAAAGCATACACCTCAATTAATAAGATAACTGTACCATGTCAGATATAGTGTTTAAATGGGTTACATTTTCAGTTTGTATCCCAATGTTACACTTTACATCTATCACAGAAGACTAAAATATAACAAAAGTGTTTGATATAGAAACACCCGATTTTCGCCAGTAAAAAAAAAGATTTTAAAATAATAATAACATTCCACCCATGAGGAAGAGCGCGCTTTTGGTCATTGACTGTAGGAAAGGGCTACGAGTCTATTGATGCATCATCCATCAGTTTAAGCTAGAGATGTTTGGGGGTTTTCATGGGCTGCATCTCAATCCATCTGCGGTGTAAGGTGTTCGAGCTACAGCGGTGTTTGTCGGACCATGAGGCATCCCGAAAATCAGTCTTCTCACGAAAACATCTGCAGCGTTCGAACGGTTTGGCAGAAGCCCCGCGGGACTCGTCTGAAGTTGGTAGAAACTGATGTGCCAACTTCTGTCTGAGGTGCCCAAACCGCTTGGGCTACCACCCCCTCAAGTGTGCCAAGGTAACCCATGCGATTGAGGTAGTTTTGTGCCAACAAAAACAAGGGGTTAAATGTGTCCACAAAAAACTGAGCTTTCAAAACTGTCACACCCTGATCTGTTTCACCTGTCTTGTGCTTGCCCCCACCCCTCTCCAGGTGTCTCCCATTTTCCACATTATCCCCTGTGTATTTATACCTGTGTTTTCTGTTTGTCTGTTGCCAGTTCGTCTTGTTTGTTCACGCCTACCAGCGTGTTTTTTCCCATGCTCCTGTTCTCTCTAGTCCCTGTTTTCTAGTTCTTCCTGCTTTGACTATTCTGCCTGCCCCGACCCTGAGCCTGCCTGCCGTTCTGTACCTTTCTGACTCTGCCCTGGATTACTGACCTCTGCCTGCCCTGACCCCGAGCCTGCCTGCCGTTCTGTACCTTTCTGACTCTGCCCTGGATTACGGATCTCTGCCTGCCCTGACCCCGAGCCTGCCTGCCGTTCTGTACCTTTCTGACTCAGCCCTGGATTACAGATCTCTGCCTGCCCTGACCCCGAGCCTGCCTGCCGTTCTGCACCTTTCTGAATCTGCCCTGGATTACTGACCTCTGCCTGCCCTGACCCCGAGACTGCCTGCCGTTCTGTACCTTTCTGACTCTGCCCTGGATTACGGATCTCTGCCTGCCCTGACCTGTCTTTTGCCTGCCCCATTTTGGTCAATAAACATCTGTGTTTTGAACTGTCTGCATCTGAGTCTTATCCTGAGTCGTGATAGAAAACCTTATGATTTTATATTTTTTTTGCCATTTATTAATGGGTTTTTCAATGCGCTTCTATGAATATAGTAGTAAAAGCCAAATGCAATATTTTATCAAATAATTTGTTCATATTTTTTTTACAACTTTTTTTTATTCCTAAAATTCAAAATCAAATAGCCAAATTATCCATGGTATGATCATCTTAAAACATTTCCATATGTTAGCTTAGTAGAACCCCCCACCCCCTTAATAGGTTAAAGTAATATAAAAAATATTGGTGTTTCAGCTGTGATTGGGGTATATTGACCAAGTCATGAGGACGTGTTTGTAGTATTTTCCTTGCAAAATTAACCAGAAACAACAATTTCACAGCATTTTTTTTATTATTCAGAAATCCCCCGAGAGATTGACACCAAAACCTAATGACCCTGAACCTCAATATCCAAAAGAAATGTACGCCCTTGCGAAGTGCAGCGTTGAGTCAGGAAAACTGCCTTTGAAATCCTACTTATTTGAACCTCTGTAAGCCAGGACATCCCACTGAGTAGACTCTGAATATGATAGCCTGGGTATGTACGGCATGTCTATTATTAGTTCTCTGTCCACATTATCTTTGCTACCAAGTATCACAATTTCAATCTGAGGTCCTTTCTACATTATGTCATATAGGATAGAAACGTGTAATCTCTTACAGATGTAATCTAACAGATGTGTTGCTCAGCACTTCTGGAAGTGTCTGAAACAGCTGTAAAGGATGTGATAGATGTGCATACATTTTCTGTTCACACTAGACAGTTGTTAACAGATGATTGTGGAATCACAGGTCTAATTTAGCTTGTCTGCCTGTTTTTACCTGTGAATTTCAAAAGTATTTGTAAAAAGGAGAGAGAGAGAGAGAGAGAGAGAGAGAGAGAGAAAGAGAGAGAGAGAGAGAGAGAGAGAGACAAAGATGAGTGTAGTGCTTGTCCATTCAAGTGTGTGTCATAATTTTTTGGCCCAACACCTCGTGAGAATTGACTTGCATTTGACCACAACCCTTTTTGTTCACACACCCTTCAATCCAGTTCTTCTATCCTGCACTCATTGCTTGCAGTGTAGACACATATATCATTGCTCCCTTACCAATGGTCTCCAGCGCTACAGCTGTCTTCACTTTGCACTTTATTGTGTACCCTTTTCATTGGCCTGGCAGCCATAGTACACTAATAGCCATCAGGCTGACTTTACACAAACCGCCATTCTCAAAATCATATATAACACTCAGCGCAAAAACTGAGGGCTCCATGGACTCTCACCCCTTTTGAGTTGCATAGCGAAAGTAGCTGTAGACGCGAAAAATATGTATTTATTTGGTGACAGCGTCTTTCTCTCTGTCTGTATTCCCCACAATTCAAAAAGTGACATAATAAATGGTCAGATGAAAGTTGTGAAAAATAGACACTGAAAGAGATGTTCTACTGCCAGACGTTCCACAATTCTCAGCCATAAAACTGAATTATTATGCCTCAAAAACATCTCAGAAATGACCTTGACTTGATCTGCTGTGGTGTGGACAGATACATTTGAAGATTTAACACATCTGGGACACTGAAGTGGATATCAGGGTTGTGTTGTTGTTGTTCTGTATACAGTTGATCATTATCGCTGTCATATATGACGCAGTCAGGCAGTGCTTTGACAACACCAGCCCCTCCCCTTCTCTTACACATTGAAACCGTCCCTAGGTGTGCGTGAGTAAACATTGACTCTATTTCATTGGCCCAGAGTTATTCGCCTCTCTGTTTCATAGCCTCGTCATTGTGCCCCACTGCCCCTTCCTTTCCCATTCATTCCAAACGACCCCTTATGACTTTGTCCCACCCCCCAGCCCTTTAAAGTCCTAAAGTCTCCCCCCACTACCCCCATGAGTCTGTCAAGCACTGAACAGGACCTGCTTTGACTGTCAGTTAATTACACACCGTTTTACTCTGCTGTTTACCAGTCAAAGGTAAGGCTGGCGGGGGCTGCATGGGGCCTGCGTGGCATTCCTTCTATCAATGTCGGCAGGCCCACAAAGGCCACAATGGGGATGAGTCCCTTAAAGCCGTGGCGTGTCCACCGCTCAAAGCCACCCATTCCTAATTGCCTTCAGAGATGGCTGATAATACCTACTTTGAAGTGAAAATGGGCCCTAATGAGAGGAGAGGGAGAAGGGAAGAGGAGGGAGGGATGGAAGGAGAGAGGGGGGTATCCAGTATCATGAAGTGAAGGAGTGGAGGAGGGGGAGGCAGGGGGCGTGGAGGGAGAGGGAACGGTATAGGGACACTGTCCTGCTTGCAGCCCCCACTCTGTGCTCATGGGAGCGCGGAGGAGTCGAAGACGGGCCCCTGAGACGCACTCCCAGCGGGGGTCCCTCTCCATCCATCTTTCGGGCCCCTGTCAGCCCCTGTCTCCTGCCATGGCCCACAGGCGCCTGAACCCCCCCCCTCCCCCCGCCATAGTTAGCAGCGCCTCTCTCTTTTCTCTCCCTCTCTCTCTCCTTCGGTCCCACCCTCTTCCTCCTGCCCTCCCGCTCTCTGTGTGAAAGCCTCAGAGGAAAGGGTGACAATAGCACTGCCACTAGGTCTGGCGACTGCAGTTCCCATCAGAACTACATTCTCTTCACCGTCTTGCACGGTGTTCAGGAGCCTTGCAGTTGTAGACTGCTGAAGTTGCATGCATCGCATTTTTTATCCTCACACTTCGTTATCAAGCTCTTTGTCTGCTCTTCTTACCTTGTTGTTGTTCTCATTTAGCCCACTCTTTAATCTTCTCTTTTCATCTGATTTGGTTTAACTCTCAATAAAAGACTATGCTTATCAACATAAATCTTCCTAATCTTCCCAAAGCATATCCTTACACACAACAGATACAATTGAGTGAGATGACAAATCCTACAGGTTTAACATCTACATTTTCCTAACGTTAGACCTACGAAAGGACAACAGAGTCAAAACATACAATACATGTACAACCGCCGCTTTCTAACCTGATACAACCCAACAATAGGGTTTCATGGACTGTGTGGCAAGATGCAAGTCATCCCCCTTTGAACAGGGAGTATTTGGCAGTTAAGGGCCTCTGTGTTGCGACCTGCCCTTGTTACGCCATAAAACAGAACTTGTTTGGACAATGAAAAGACTCAGTTAACTATAATCTCCCTTTATCAGGCAAAATCAGCCATTGCGATCCACCTCGGGTTGTGTTTTCCTATGGCCTGCCAATTCAAAGGAACTCTCTGCTCAGACAAAGACCAGAGCCACTGGGTTTTAAATGACAATGCTTTCAAGAATCAGTCAGTATTTACTACCGGAGCAGTACAGTGCATTAAGGCTCAGGCCTGATTGTCTGCTCTGTTTGCCTGTACTAATTGCTTAGAAAGCAGTAATCAGAAGGAAGGAGAGGAGAGGGAGGCTTACGGGGGAATGTATGCTGAAAACTTGCAACCGCATAAGGCGTGACCCATACAGAAGACAGAGCCCGAAACAGTTCTTATACAAAGGTAGATGCGTCAGGCTCCAAGGTGTGTAACCCCAGTTCATTGCATGCAGAGGGGAAGCGTGGAGGTGAAGCATAATGCCTATGATGACGCATGCGTCAATGCATGCGATTATGAGACCCAGTGGCCATAACAGGCTCGGCGTTTTCTAACACTGGCCTGACAAAGCAGATGTATGCTGTAAGTAGGTCCTCAGAGGGAAGGTCAGAGGTGATATTATCCTTACGACTGTGCTTGGTTTCTGTAATGGGTAATTCAGTGAGAAAACCATAAGTTGCCTTCTGAATCATTATTCTTCATACTTCATAACTCAATAATTTACATTAGGACTGAATGATAATATTTTCTTTCTCTGTGTGTTGCCTTTGCAACACTTTCAGGGGTCCCTTGTAGTCACATGCCCTGTCCTTCAGGAAACCCTTAGAGGTTGTCACGTCAAAACATGAAGAAAGGGAAACAAACGGCCAGCGGACCTGGTTCCATCTAACCACTAGGCTCTAGTCTAGTTGGTAATCAGGACAAGCTGTGCGAAGACTTGGCCAAGATCCATAAAAGTCCAACCACAATTTCTGGCTCCGGGTGGGAAGATGAGGAGAAATAGTAGAAAGAAAACAGTTGGAAAATAGTAAAGAATTATGCTGGAAGAGCAGAAAAGTAGCCATTCTTGTGATGTTTATGGAGAAGGCAAGCCACAGGTCTAGACTGGGGAGGTGGGGTGGTATGGAGACGTGCATCAATTCATTTTTCTTGCTGACGCAAGCCCCTGGAAAACAGAGAAGCTACTCATCAGATTCTAGGTCAGAAAGAGCCCAAATTGACTGTGTGACATACAGTGAAGGGTAGAGATGGGGGGGGGAGGGGGCGAAATAAATCTATGCTAAAGCCAAAAAGGCGGGTTCCAAAATGGTCATGGTTGAAACTAGTATTCACAGCGAATTTCCGGCCACAGTGCCATGTCTAAGTCCCCTGATTATTTTCTGGTTCAGAGGTTGCTTCATTTCAAAGGCCCTCTCTACCCTCATCTACAATTTGGTATGTTTAAGGGGCCTATAATTCATTGGAGAAACACACAGAGAGACTAAATTAAATTAAAAGTGACTATCAATCACACAGGGTCCACTGTACTCAGTTGCGGTGCAGTGTATACCTCAGTTCACAGTCTGTCTAACATATACTAATGCAGGTATTTGCTGAGTGGGGTTTTGTAAGAGAGAGATATAATATATACATACAAAGGCTTAAATTCAACCATGTCACATTTTCTAGTTCAAATATTCACTAGTGAGAGGGGTGATATATAAAGCGTGATATAGAGCTTATTTCAGAGGATAAAAAAAAATAAAAAATTGGCCCTATCAATTTAGTCTATTCAGACCTAGGGCCAGATCAGTGGCAGTCGGTGCCGTTTAAGATCAGGTAGGACAATTCTTTTTTTTATGAGCATGGCCTTATTTTAGGGTTAGTATCACATTCAATACTGCCTTGCACACTCTTGCTTGCATCTAGATGATCTAGGGTGTAACCATTAGACCAACAGTTGCAAACAAGAGTTTCTATTGGACAAATTCAAGTATGTTCATCCCCGTTTCGTTCCATTTGCTTCTGTTTAAGAAAAGCTTTTTTTAAACAGAATCGGCGGAATGAATACACCTTTGATCACACGCAAACAGTTCACTTTCATAACCACATACAAACAGCTTGTTGTCTTCCTTCTCGAATATACGCGTTCTCCTCTTCTCACCTTTCCCTTCGCTTGTGGACTTTAATGCACAACACATCAGCTGTCTGTGACCAGGTGAAAAAACCTTTCCAAGCCAATCCGTCAAATCATAACCGCTACCCACAGCCAGTCCAACTGGCCGTGCTGCTGCTCCAGTTTCAACTGTTCTGCCTGCGGCTATGGAACCCTGACCTGTTCACCGGACGTGCTACCTGTCCCAGACCTGCTGTTTTCAACTCTCTAGAGAGTGGTAGAGATACTCTGAATGATCGGCTATGAAAAGCCAACTGACATTTACTCCTGAGGTGCTGACCTGTTGCACCCTCGACAACTACTGTGATTATTATTATTTGACCCTGCTGGTCATCTATGAACATTTGAACATCTTGGCCATGTTCTGTTATAATCTCCACCCGGCACAGCCAGAAGAGGACTGGCCATCCCTCATAGCCTGGTTGTTCTCTAGGTTTCTTCCTAGGTTCTGGCCTTTCTCTGGAGTTTTTCCTAGCCACCGTGCTTTTACACCTGCATTGCTTGCTGTTTGGAGTTTTAGGCTGGGTTTCTGTACAGCACTTTGTGACATCAGCTGATGTAAGAAGGACTTCATAAATACACTTGATTGATTGATTGACATCGTTGTCACCATATTAACTAAAGTAACATCATAGTCAACATACCTAATATAACTAATATGTTAGTAAACCTGCTACAATCTTGCAGTACAGTGTACGAAGTTCAGCAGTTACACCGACAGGTCCCGGTGGCAATACATTTGAAAAACCAAAAGCTTACCTTGACTTGGAAGAGTTCCAGTGTTGGATAGTCAAAGCCAGCTAGCCAACATAGCATCCCTCTATTTGAGCCGGGTGTTTGAGTAGGCTAAACTAGCTAGCTGCATTTGCTAGCTAAGTAAGTGATAGTGAAAGTTTTTAAAAAATGACGAAATATAGCTACATATCTCTCTTTCTCTCTCTTCACTCTTTTTATTATTTATTATTATTATTTATTATGAAATTCACTGAGGAGGATGGTCCTCCCCTTCCTCCTCTGAGGAGTCTCCACTGAGCCAGATTCAATCCAATTGCATTTTGTCTGCTATGCATATTCATGGTAAACGGTAATTCATGTTTTCTGGCTCAATCGGGAAAATGACCTTTAAATGTCAATCGTGCTATAACGCGATCTTCCGTGGTCCGGATTGAATCTAGGCTCAGTATTGCCACTGTAAAATTTGTAGAAGTGAAAAAAGGGCAAAGGAGTGCTAATTTGTTATGGTTAGAGATTGTCTTTCTCCAAAGGTCATCACAGGGTAAAGGTCATCAAGTCATCAAGAGATAAAATGACAAAAATGTGCCATTCAGATGAAGGTGGCAAAGTCATTTCCTCCTCAGATCCCACATGTACTTTTAAAATCATGATCACTATGTTCTTTGCCTAGCCACGGACTGACCTTCTCCGCTTGCAGTCTGTTCATGAATGACTCTGACATGACACAGAATGGAGATTGCTCAGCTCTGAGGGACGACCACGCTATATTGTCACAAGATTAGTTACTTTCTTACCAATACCCATATGGTTCTAGTCACATATTCATTCGGGTTCCTCTCCACTCTCTGCCTATTTATAAATACATTGAGTCTCTAGCAAATATTTAGCCTTGGCCAGAGGGGGCCGGCCTGAGGTTAAGAATGAGAGAAATCATGTAAACACAAATTAGTTCTAGTTAATTTCCCTGTGCTGCAGAGGTCTTTGGTTTTGCAGCAAGCGATTTAGTCGAAAGTGCCCATATAACTTTAATATCAGTCACTGTTTTCTTAATGTTACTTAGGTCATTTTTCATTAAGAGAAGCCTACTGTGCATTCGCGGAAACAAAAGAGTCCTACTTTTACTGACCTCAAAATGGGCCAGTTGTAGTCGTGGTAGATTGAAGTGCTGAAGTGACTGTGCTGTTCAGCGTCATGTCTTGACATGTCTTAACTTGTCCCGTCTGCTCTAACGGATCAAAGACTCAACATACAGTAGCTCATAAGAGGGGTGGCAGGTAGCCTAGTGGTTAGAGCGTTTGGTCAGTAACCAAAAGGTTGCTGGATTGAGTCCCCGAGCTGACAAGTTTTTAAAAGAAATTTCTGTCCCTGAACAAAGCAGTTAAACCAACTGTTCCCTGGGTAGGCTGTCATTGTAAATAAGAATTTGTTCTAAACTGACTTGCCCTAGTTACATTTTTTATTTTAATAGAATAGTATTCCATTATCAGAATAGATATAGATTTTTATGTGCACCTTGTGCTCTGATGTTTGACTACAGTCATACTTTCTGTATGTACTTTGTTGCAGCCATCAATGCACTGTACACTGTAGCTACCTTTTCTTTGTCACATACACGCAGTGAAATGTGTTGTTTTACAGGGTCCGCCATAGTATTACGGCACCCCTGTTGCAAATTAGGATGAAGTGCTTTGCTCATGGGCACATCGACAGATTTCTGACCTTGTAGGCTCGGGATATTTGAGCCAGTAAATTTCCGGTTACTGGCACCATGTTCTAACCAATAGGTTACCTGTTTCCCATTGACTTCAGTAAATAACCGTAAGTGCCTAAATGAGTTCATATTTCAACTATTTGTTTTATGTGAAAGCTGTCCTATTATGGTGAGGCAATGGGACAATCTATGATCCATTCTGTACATTTTTCTGTAGAACAGTTTTCCCTCTAAGGGTATTTTGTCATAATGAATAAACACTGTGTGCTAATTTAGTTGTTACAGGTAGCTCACCAGAGACCCGTTAAGACGTAGCTGCCCTCCAGGAAAAAAATGGATTGAGTCAACATTGTTTCAGCATTATTTCAGCTCACCTTAGTGAGGCTAGTTGGTGAGAATTTGCAAGTCATCAACGCACACAGGTTTTGTTTAAATGAGATGTCAACCACAAATAAACAATAGGGTTTCAAAGAGAGGTTGTAAGCATGTAGAGGTCTGTAGTTTTTTATCATAGGTACAGTTCAACTGTGAGAGACGGAATCTAAAAAAATGTGATTTTCTGGATTTTTGTTTTAGATTCCGTCTCTTACAGTTGAACTGTACCTATGATAAAAATTACAGACCTCTACATGCTTTGTAAGTAGGAAAACCTGCTAAATTGGCAGTGTATCAAATACTTGTTCTCCCCACTGTAGCTAGCTATCTCTCTCGCTCTTGCTCCCCCTTCATTTTTGAAATGTATTTGTTCAAAACTGTTCAACTATTGTCTTTTTCTCTCTTTGAGTCAACTACTCACCACATTGCATACACTACAGTGCTAGCTAGCTGTAGCTTATGCATTCAGTACTAGATTCTTTAATTGGGTGGACAGCATGTCAGTTCATGCTGCAAGAGCTATGATAGGTTGGAGGATGTCCTCTGCAAGTAGTCATAATTACTGTGTAAGTCTATGGAAGGGTGTGAGAACCATGAGCCTCCTAGGTTTTGAATTGAAGTCAATGTACCTAGAGGAGGTTGGAAGCTAGCTGTCCTCCGGCTACACCTTGGTGCTACCCTACAGAGTGCTGTTGAGGCTACTGTAGACCTTCATTGCAAAACAATATTTTTTAATAAATTATTTGGTGACATTAATATATTATGTATAGTTTCACAATTTTTATTTTTATGGAATTCACTAAGAAGGATGTTTTTCTCCTTCCTTCTCTGAGGAGCCTCCGCTGATCTGATGGTGTTATTTTTGAACATGTGTGATATGTGACATAGTCAACATATTGCACATAGGACCTTTCGTAGATTTATTTATCGAAAGTTCCTAGAGTAAGATGTGTAGCAGAGGAAAAAATCATGGTATGATCTTCAGGGTTCTTAATTAAACATGGGCCATTGTAAAGTTTGTATTCATATTAAGCATTTTGTTTGTGCATGTGGTAAGGCATAAAGACACAACCAATCAAGTATAGGCATACTTTGTTGTATAACCTCGTGAAGGTTTTCTTTCATTACATTTTTTTTTCTCCTATTCTTGGCTGTCACTGGGGCCAACAAACAAAAAAACGTATAAATTACAGTTAACCCGGAGAGCGACAGCAGTGCGCCTACAGTCTATTGGTAATGTCTACTATCGAAGTAAAGCTAAGCATTTGTTACAGACACCCTTCAATGGAAAATCCTATTTGTGATTGCAACATCTGCTAACCTAAATGGTTAAGCTACAGATTCTTCGTTCATCTGAGCTGCTGAGCGACATGTCTTTTCCATTCAAATTTTTTACAGCACACTGTATGTCGCTGACCTTGCTCGCAGAGATTTGTCATACTGTACATGCAAAACACGTCCCAGTTATTGTGGCATTACGCATTATATTATTACATTATACAGTATCATACATTATTGAGTTGCATTATATTACATTGAAAAACATGTAGACATGCAACAACTGGGAAAACAACTCACAATTGGTCATACACTTTGTTTAAAAAAATAGTAATCAATGTGTCAATATGAACAGTTTGGGAGTTTACAGGGATTGGTGTCTGGGTACCTGACAGCTATGCTCGTGCCAACTCATTTCATCTATGACCTAACTCTCTGAAATGACTACCATGACTTCCTTTCCTCATCTCCTTGCTGTCATGACAGTTGATCTGAGGGGACTATAGATGGGTTAAATCCCATGAAGGCAGGGCGGAGTCACCACCCCCGCTCTCACCTGTCAAACACTGTCAGACCATGGGCCACGAAAGGAAGCAGACAGAGAAAGGAGGTCATTGTAAGACTATTGGGACTAAACCAAGAGTTGATTCGTCAGTCGCTGAGGCTGGAGGGGTGTGGCGACTAAGCATCCACCTCAAAGTCAGTTGCCTTACCAGGTAATCGGTTACCATCAGATCTAACCGCATGGAATTCTTCAGGAGCTTGCAGAAACTTAAGGAAGCCATTAACTCAAACCAGGGAAGGTGTTGGTTATAGGGATCACTGTCTGCATTCCAGCAAAGGTCTTTGAACACCCATTTCAGTCTTATGGATGAAGAAGAAACTCAACTTAATCCTGGGTTTAAATCGTTACCATTGTTTTAGCTATTATCAGGGATTGAAAGGTGACAATAGTGTTTTGGTTGAATTCGTACTTTATTCCCAACTCTACCTCTACCTGCTAATGTTCTGAAGTATGTCTTCACACAATTACATATGATGCATATCCAGAATATGAGATGAACCAGCAAACAATATCCATCCCAAAACGTTGCGTTCAAATCCTGAAACCATTCCAACTGGTCAGAAACAGGAGAATATAGCTGCAGGGACAAAAGATAAGGGCCTTTGATATGATCTAGCCACGTTGAAACAGTCAATAGATGAGCCCTCTGAAGATAAAGTGGCCAGGACTGACAGGCCAGATAATAGTCCAGACAAAGAGAAAGTGAAGATTAAGGGTAGGAGTTAGGGCTCCTTTTCAGTGAGTTAAGTGGTCTGCCCAGAGGACACTCAACAACATGGCTCATCTGTCACAGAGAGAGTGACTGAATACTATGACCAAGCTACGCTTCTCCCTCTTGTCAAAATAAAGATATACATCAGAGTATTTCTCTATCAAGCATATCACCTACTTTTCTTTTTGGCAGTTTGTGGATTTCATGTCACATGGTACTGTAAATCAGTCCCACTCAAACCTCGTAGAGGACCATTTTTGTTTGGGATTTATATGAAGATACTAGAAGGTGCAATTGATAGAATCCCTTTCTCTATTCAGCGAATCTGCAGTTGATAGCCTGTATATTGAATGTAATAGCATATCTTGATATCCTGCTCTGCAATTCATCAACCTTCTTTACTTAGTCATAGACATGACAAGGCGGAGGTTGTATGTTGTCATTGTCAGAAATACTTTGTCTGCAATCAAGTCAGATAATTAACAATGGTACAGTAGGTTAGGCTGCCAGTGCTAATTTGTTGCCAAGCTAACCACCCACCCTGACATATAGCCTATCATGACAGAACATAACTGCCACATCTACTATGCTAATGTCAAGCAGCCTTGAAGTTGGAGTGATCATGTAAATAGTTTTCTTTTCATTTTTGTCTTTATATTCCAGGATGGTTATTTCTCCGCTGGGCATTCTTGACACCACTGAATGGTCAAGGTGGCTTAGCAAGAACTACCATGGCTCTTAAAGAATGCATGAGTTTCTTCTATTTAGAATGCCATGGTTGGATACCCCTCCAATGAACATATTGGGGGTCAAACCACCAGTCTTGTCACAGTCTTGTGTCCATATAGCCTCGGTTCATTAAAGGACTATCTCTTTTAAAAGCTCTGGTTTTCTTTCAATATTTAAATACTTCCTTTTTATGTGTTCAAAAGCATGACATTCAAAAATGTAAATTCAATCTAATATACTTGGTTTCGTTTACTCCGTTTTCGTAATATTTACTCTCAACTTAAAAATTGTACGTTTTTGCAACAACTTTCCATGTGGCTCCGTTTTTAGAGGGTTGTGGGTAATTCAACATTTTTAGACTTTACTATACTTTTACACAATGTTATGTGCACGTTTGAAGAAACAAAAGCATACTTCTATATCAGTATTAAGCAGAATGTGTGCTATGAGGCAGTGTTGTATTACTCGAGTCCTAGACTAGGCCTCGAGTCCGTCTCAAGTCTCGATTTTCATGACTTTTGACTTTTGGTGACTCGGACTCACTCGCCTTCCCGTGACTTGTATTTGTACTTGGACTGGATAGGCTACAATGATAAACAGAATATTAGCAGCAGTGGGGTGTGCAGCAGAGCAACAAGGGTTCTGTTCTCTTGCATTCATCCCTTCAAAACATCATTAGGCTACCGTTCAAAAGTTTGGGGTCACATAGAAATGTCCTTTTTCAAGAAACAAAAAATAAAATAATTGTCCATTAAAAAAACATCAAATTCATCAGAAATAGACTGCAGACATTGTTAATGTTGTAAATGACTATTGTAGCTGGAAACCGAAGATTTTTTATGGAATATCTACAGGGGCCCATTATCAGCAAAAGCCATATCTCAGACTGGCCTATAAAAATAAAACATTAAGTTAGGCAAAAGAACACAGACACTGGACAGAGGAACTCTGCCAGCATCCCGGAGTCTACTCTTCACTGTTGACGTTGAGACTGGTGTTTTGCGGGTACTATTTAATGAAGCTGCCAGTTGAGGACTTGTGAGGCATCTGTTTCTCAAACTAGACACTCTAATGTACTTGTCCTCTTGCTCAGTTGTGCACCGGGGCCTCCCACTCCTCTTTCTATTCTCGTTAGAGCCAGTTTGCGCTGTTCTGTGAAGGGAGTAGTACACAGCGTTGTACGAGATCTTCAGTTTCTTGCTATTTCCCGCATGGAATAGCCTTCATTTCTCAGAACAAGAATAGACTGACGAGTTTCAGAAGAAAGTGCTTTGTTTCTGGACATTTTGAGCCTGCAATCAAACCCACAAATGCTGATGTTCCAGATACTCAACTAGTCTAAAGAAGGACAGTTTTATTGCTTCTTCAATCAGAACAACAGTTTTCAGCTGTGCTAACATAATTGCAAAGGGGTTTTCTATTGATCAATTAGCCTTTTAAAATGATAAACTTGGATTATCTAACACATTGGAACACAGGAGTGATGGTTGCTGATAATGGGCGTCTGTACGCCCATTTAGATATTCCATAAAAAATCAGCTGTTTCCAGCTACAATAGTCATTTACAACATTAACAATGTCTACAGTCTATTTCTGATCAATTTGATGATATTTTAATGGACAGTGAGCCCAGTGACCTCAAACTTCTGAATGGTAGTGTAATTATATTAAAATAAAATGTGTGTGAGCCTGTGTATGAAGGACTTCTTTGTTTCATAGGCTATTATTTGTTTGCGGGCAATTATGACCAGAGGAAAATCTTTGCTTGACTTCAATGGTCACATAAAAATCTTCCCGCTAGCCCACCACTAGTCTTTGCTAAGCAGATTTTCTCTACCAAATCCAGGCCAAATCAATAAAAGTGTGAATTTAGAAACAGACAAGCATCGAACCAGCAAGCCGGCAGTATAAGCAAACAAAAAAACAGCAGTAACAAAACTACCAAATATGTCTAAAGTACACAGAATCAGTTGTTTTGCTTCCAAAAGTAAAAAAAGATATATATGTGCACACAAACCAATGCTAATATGGTATTTTTTGTTAAACAGACCCAGTGACTCAGACTTAAGCACTTGGACCACTGGGACTCGGACTTCAGCCATAGAGACTCATGACTTGACTCGTGACTCGACCATTGATGACTCGAAATTGGACTCAAACTTAACTCGGACTTAGCCATAGGGACTCTTGACCCGACTCGAGCACAGGAGACTTGGGACTCGACTTGGACTGGAGGTTTAATGACTCGACTACAACAATGCTATGGTGTAACGGGTCATGATGAATGGATATCAAAACCATCCGGCAAATTGACATTCAAAGATGAGACCCCCCAGTCCCACCATCAACAACAAGCTCATTGGCACAACCGCACACAACCTTTAATGCTAAAGGCACATGCAGCATCTTAAAATGCTTTCAGTTCTACCTCCACTGACTACTAGTGGAATGAGAGCTGTGTTCAGCAATGCCTGCTTAAGTGGGGGAAAATAGCAAATAATTGAAGACAAACATTTTTTTTTACAAACATTAAGACATGATCACTGAAATGAACTGATCAAAAAGACGAAGTAGATGTTATGAATAATAACAATTTTGGAATTGATCAAATTAAGTTGGATCTCAGCTCCAACAACAAATATGCTGGACTCAATATATTAGTGTTTGTGTATATTATACACAATGAACACCTTATGTTGGAAATACTCAAAAAGCTGATACAAATTGTTACCTAATAAAAAATAAAAAAAATAAATTAAAACCAGCAAAATGTTTTTTTACAGTGCAGACTCCTTTAGGGGGAAAAACATCTGAGATGTAAGCAGCTGAGTGCTGAAGCTGCAGAAGAGGAGACAGTCGCACCACTCTACTGTTTGGCACAACACTAACAAAGGAAATGAGCAAACCGCACAGCAAATAACAGTATTTTATTCAACACGTTGAGCTCCTACACTTACATCTAGGTGCCAACCCAAGTGAGAAATATTATATACAAATTACTACATTCCTCTAGACAGGACATTATTTTAGTTTTACTTAACCTGGTAGCGTTGTAGTGTTATTTTTTAAATAAATATCTGTATTGGTGTATGTCAAACATTTACAACGTCCAAATATGCCCTTAAGTATACATCACATACCTTAGCAATTAAATGACTTCAGCATTCAAAATTCTACAGTGTACTTAGGTAAGAATCCTACAGCAGCACTGAAACTCTTTGTCAATTGCCTGAATTCCTAGCCTGGTAGCCTGGTAGCCTGGTTGCCAAGCTAGCAACAAACTGGTTACCATGTTCTCAGAACTTAAGATATTAATGTTCTAGAAATGCTTCATGGGTCATTTTGAAAGAACATTTATTTGTCCAAATAAAAGGTTATTATACATCAGGTCTTGTTACTGGTAATACACTGATCTATTCATAGCTCCTTGTCAATACTCAAACACAGTGCTTTTTACTTACATTGTGTATGTATTTATTTCTCACTGTGTCCATCCCTGGGATTTGAACTCACAACCTCTTGATTCACAGTATTCTGAGCTTCCTGTTTAACCACCATGTCCATGTATCAGTTACTATTCTCATCATTGATTTGATTGACTTATTTCAGCAATTGAGGCGCTTTCTGTATACTGGTCTAATGTTGGTGGGGGATATGAACCTGTTTAAATGACACTCCTGAATAAATAAATCAATAAATCAATAAAATATTTTTTTCTGGGGTGTTCTTTTACAGTACTTCAATTTACAGTACTTCAAAGTGCATTCTCCCTATTGCTTGCACCTATCAAGTTGTTTCAGATCTAAACAAGTGCCTAAGGAGGATGGTTTCTGGTTTCTTCTGGTTAAATATAGTTAAATAAAGGTTACGTAAAAATAAAAATAAATACTGGCCCAATAAGCACAGGGCTTAGATATACGGTGTCCCTTATTGGGACAGTGGTTAGGGTGTTTGTTGTTGGTTCTGGTGGCCTTGGTTCAAGAGCTATGAGGGGAGTCTCACATTTTGATTGTTTATCTGGAAATATTATTTATGCATCTTTGTTTATTAGCATAATGTGTATAGATTTATCTTTTTTTTATGTATATAACACGCCGGTAGAGATATGCATCTGAAAGTAATATACGGGTTACTTGAAAAAGTAACTAATAATATTACAATATTTGAAGACAGTAACTCGTTATAGCTCTGTTACTCATAAAAGTAATATATTGCCGTAATATATTCTGTTGCAATTTTGTGAAACTCTGTGTTGTGTATTGTTTTGGTATAACTGGTATCATCATTGCTTAAATGGCAAATGTGAGAAAGTACAAATATGCTACTGTAAATGTACACATTTCTGGTATTCTGAGAATATGGCAACCATGTTCTGGGTATGTTTCTATCAGGAAGACACACTACAACCTGGGCCATGTTTCGGCAACAAATTAGGAACGTTACAGATAGAAATGCAATAACGAGAGCTGATGATTCCTTGAGACACATGTTTGTTCTCTGTGGTATTTGTGGTGTGGATTTCTTTTTGAAATCCACACCACCACAGCTATCTAAAATTCTACCAATTCCCATTGTTTTCAATGAGAAACCATTTGAATTATATCAGATAGGTGTGTTGTAACTGTTGTGAAATAATGACATGAACATACAGTATATTGCTAAGAATGTGAGAGTAGGGTGACTCAAACCCAGGCCAACAGCCCCCATGACAAACACCATAACCACTGTGCCAATAAGGGGTATCATTAGGGTATGTGCTTCTTGGGCCAATATAGTGAGGCCCTGTCCAGTATTAACCCTAACCTCTACTCCTTGGGCACTTGTGTAGATATGAAATAACTTGATAGGTGTAATCAACAAGATGAACGCACTTTTAATTCAATCTCAGCTCTGTTAAAAGTACATTCAATATTTTTATCTTCTGTATTTTATTAATGTTGAATAATAATGACTGGATAAATGAACATGCACAGTGTAATCACGTGTCAAAGTCTGTCAAATATGTGTGTGTGTGTGAGTATCCCTTGCCAACAGACAAAAAGAGCTGTGAATAGATCAGTGGTTCACAAATCAGGGCTTGGCAACAGTAACAAGATGTGATGTGTAGTGAGTTTTTCGGGGGGGGGGGCGTTTCTTTGGGACCATCAGGCGACGTTCTGACAACTGATACACAGAAATGTTCTTGCAACATTCCCACGAAACATGTCTATTCTCAGAACATTGTAACCACATTGTAGATAAGTTCGGCTTGACATTAAGGCAATGTTCTCCTAACTCTAACACCAAAACCTGCTAAAAAAGGTTCTCAGAAGGTTTTTAGCTATCATAAATAGAATGTTCCCCTAACTAACAGAAAACTGGAGACTCAAACATTAGGGGAACATTACAGATAACATTACAAAAACATTATCTCCCTAGAATTGTTAGCTTGGTCTATGCTTTAGTAAAATGTATTCATACGTTTTAAAATGTGGTTAATGTACATTCTAAACATTAAGACCACCCTTGCAAGACCACGTTGCGTCAGCAACTCTTCCACATAATATTGGGGTGAAATACATGCTATTCATTTTATTATTTTTCTGTTGCACTTTTGATCCCTCGATAGTTTTACTGGAATGCTGCACACGTGTCAAATATTTTTTATAACTCATTGTTCTACAGTATCTGTGCTTAATTATACAAAGGGTGGTTCTAATCCTGAATACTGGTTGGTTAAAACCACATTCCCGCTTATTTACTCTGTTCCATCTGACTGCGCAATCCACTGTCTCATCAGCCCAGCCAGGCAATTTATAAACTTGATCTCCACTATAAAAAGCATCTAAACATTATCTCACATTGCACACTAACATTTAGTTTTCAACAGTGGACATTTGTGTATAAACCTTGCTATCTGTCTCTCCGACATTTGCAACATTGTTTCAATATTCAAATTTGATCTCCAGCTGTCCCATAGTAATGAACGTGTAGGCAGTCTGGATGAGACAGGCATTTTTATGGATATATACAAATAAATGTAAATTAAAAAAGGTCAAACAAAATGAAGTGCAGCTAGTTTGCATTCTTTCCAGCTTCAGTTTGAAGTGATTGTGTTAGCTGTGTTGTTGGCTAGCTCCTCTGAAAAATAGTGTCCTGATGAAGGATCACATTTTCTATATCATGCGAAATTGCGCTTCATTAGCTCATTGTAATGGATGCGTTGAAATAAATCTCACTAGAAAACAGGTTTAAACAAATGCAAATGCAGCTACTGTTGTTATTCTGGCTGCACTATTTGACATGACTGTAAATTAACTGTAGTTGGCTAGCTAGCAAGCAAGGGATAAGAACGTTGGCAGCCAGCATGGCAATGGAACATTTAGAACGAATGACTGGGTCGTCGTCCATAGATACAGAACAAAAAGACTGAACAGCTCTGGCAACTGAATCGATAGAACGAATGGCTTGGGTAGCAACCCTAAATTTGTGCCAGGACTGTATCATGTGGAAGGATAAAATACAATGAATAAATTCAACAAAATAACATTTTTTTAATGAAAATATGTCAATCATTATTTGAATATGTTGGTAACCTTTTGTATAAAAGTAATAATGCCCTCGAACCCGGTGTTTGGAGGATATATTTGCACGGTTTGCCGACCATCGACTTAGTCTCGAGCCTAACAACATCCTGCCAATATATCCTCCAAACACCGGCATCTCCGGCATTGTCACTAAAGTGGCCAACCATGCATGTTTCGAACGCACCCATACGTCGCAAAAATATGACGTTGAATGTGGTGACGTGTCGCTGTTGACAGTGGCGTGTGCTGCCGTGCTACTGACAGAAATGGCTGTTGATATAACTGTACTGTTCAAAGCCAGTGTCAAAACGGTAAAAACACGAAATAAAGCTATCGGAGTAGGGTTTGATTTGCCTAAAGATGAAATCTTCAAGAAGAGCAGACCCAAACATGGATTTTCTCTCAAGGCGAAGGAAGTGGTGAGTGGCATTCACTGCACAGGCTAACGTTTGCCTTGCTAGCTAACGTTAGTTAATGTAGCTAATTTATTTTAATAACAGTTGTGTAGTAATGGAAATTGATAGAGTTCTCGTGCCGTTAAAGCTAATGGTAGCTAGCTAGCTCGTCAGTTAGATAACGTTAGCCGAGTCAGAGGCTAGCGTGCTAACGACATTAGTCAAATGTATCTGGAAGTCATGAAAGTTAATACCTAACGTTAGCTAACAATTAGCCAGCTATCTAAAAAGGCCTAGGTCTATGATGTGCTCACTACTTATATCGACCTCTAAGTAAACAATAATACTTTGCTCAAACGTTCAGAACTTGGCATGTAACTTAGCTAGCCATCTACTACTTTTTGCATTTGACAGGTTAGTGGTGCGTTCCAGATCGCTTACATACCGTCAGTGTATTCTACTAGCTAGATAGCTACACATTTTCAGCGCAAAAGTGGACAGTCACAGATTGTTGGACTGTTGCCTCATGTCGTTATGGTTCATGAGACTAACATATTATTGAGCACAATTCGATTTACTGAGTACCACTCTCCATATTTTCAAGCATAGGTGTGGCAGCATCAGGTTATGGGTATGCTTGTAATCGTCGCGAATAAAAAAAAAACGGAATGGAGCCAATCACAGGCAAACTCCTAGAGGAAAACTGCTTTCCACCAGACACTGGGAGATTAATCCAACTTTCAGCAGGATAATAACCTAACACATAAGGCCAAATCTACACTGGAGATGTAGAAGACTGAATGTTCCTGAGTGGCCGAGTTACAGTTTTGACATAAATCTATTTAAAAATCTATAGCCAGACCTGAAAATGTTTGTCTTGCAATGATCAACAACCAATTTGACAGAGCTTGAAGACGTTTGAAAATAATAATGGGCAAATATTAGGCTTGGGTGTATTTGGAAATAGCCACAGGATGTTTTTTCAATACTGTTTTGAAATGTTTCTATACATTTTACTACTTGTAGCTACTTTTTTTTAGGAAATACCTGCCATCAACTTGTGCAATATGTTAGAAGATAAAACCGATTGGTTTCTTCATTTCACCTGTCACATTATTTTGCATTATGAAGCTTACCATAGTTCCCCAGAACAGTTGAGCCAGTCACGTGTTTGTTTGTAAATAGCACAACTGGGGAAAGCAGGAGCAGTCGAGTCCAGCTGTGTATTGACAGGGGTCACATTTTATATTGAAAGTCGTGTTTTTTTGTTGTTGCTTCAATAGAGGTATCGGATGTACAACTATAGTTTTTCTTCACAGAAAATACTTTAGTGCAAGCACAAAATGTGTCTGATGCCGAGCAGAAATTACAATAAGAAGCATTTTAGATCTGCGTTTACAAAACGCAGCAAGATATGTATTATGCGTTTAGAAAAAAAATCCTGCATGAAAAATGAAGAATTCTGCGTTAACATGACCCCTAAATGTTTTACTTACTAGTTAACTAAGTAAGTGGCTGAATTAATAAGGTGTCAGGGCATCATATTGTCGTCTTTTTGACGTGTTTGAGAAAACTTATCTAAAGGGATTTGACATCTTTTGATTTCCTTCTGTTTTTTTCTCCTCTCCGTTCTCTGCCCATCTGCTCGGCTGTAACACAACAATATGGAATAAGTGGACGGTATATGAGTACTTTTTGAATGCACTGTAGGTAGGGGTAAAGTGACTGGGCAACAGGATAGAAAATAGACAGTACCAGCGTATGTGCGGAGTGGGAAAGTGTGTGGAATCAGTATGCATATGTGTTTGTGGGCATACAGTGCATTCAGAAAGTATTCAGACCCCTTTATTTTTTCCCACATTATGTTACGTTACAGCCTTGTTCAAAAATTGATCAAGTTGTATTTTTCCTCATCAATCTACACACAATATCCCATAATGACAAAGCAAAAACAGGTTTTTAGAAATTTTGGCAAATATATAAAAAATACAAAATAAGTATTCAGACCCTTTACCCAGTACTTTGTTGAAGCACATTTGGCAGTGATTACAGCCTCCAGTCTTCTTGGGTATGACGCTACAAGCTTGGCACACCTGTATTTGGGGAGTTTCTTGCATTGCTGCACAGCTATTTTCATGTCTGTCCAGAGATGTGCGATGGGGTTCAAGTCCAGGCTCTGGCTGGGCCACTCAAGGACATTCAGCCACTCCTGCATTGTCTTGGCAGTGTGCTTGGGTCGTTATCCTGTTGGAAGGTGTACGTTTACCCCAGTCTGAGGTCCTAAGCGCTCTGGAGCGGGTTTTCATCAAGAATCTCTCTATGCTTTGCTCCGTTCCTTTCCCTCGATCCTGACTAGTCTCCCAGTCCCTGCTGCTGATCCTGCCACCACCATGCTTCACCGTAGGGATGGTATTGGCCAGATGATGAGCGGTGCCTGGTTTCCTCCAGATGTGTCACTTGGTATTCAGGCCAGAGTTCAATCTTGGTTTCATCAGTCCAAAGAATCTTGTTTCTCATGGTCTGAGAGTCTTTAGGTGCCTTTGGGCAAACTCCAAGCAGGCTGTCATGTGTTTTGGTACCCTTCCCCAGATATGTGCCTCGACACAGTCCTGTCTCAGAGCTCTACGGACAATTCCTTCGACTTCATCAACTCTGGGTCCTTATATAGACAGGTTTGTGCCTTTCCAAATCATGTCCAATCAATTGAATTTACTACAGGTGAACTCCAAGTTGTAGAAACACCTCAAGGATGTTCAATGAAAACAGGAAGCATCTGAGCTCAATTTCGAGTCTTATAGCAAAGGGTCTGAATACTTATATAAATAAAGAATTTGTTTTTTAAAATATTTAATACATTTGCAAAAAATTCTTAACCTGTTTTCACTTTGTCATTATGGGGTAATGTGTATAGATTGCTGAGGATTATAAAAAAATATATATATATATTTTTTTTAGAATAAGGCTGTAACGTAACAAAATGTGAAGGGGTCTGAATACTTTGCCGAATGCACAGTATGTAGTGTGTGTTGGGTTGGCAGGGTAAGTATGTGTGGGTCGAGTCCAGTGTATGTGCATAGAGTTAGTGTAAAAATTGTGTCAATGCAGATACTCCGGGTAGCCATTTAATTAGCTATAACCTGTCTCGTTTGGTAGTCTTATGGCTTGGGGGTAGAAGCTGTTCAGGGTCCTGTTGATTCCAGACGTAGTACTTAGTGCATTAGTACCGCTTGCTGTGTGGTAGCAGAGAGAACAGTCTGGCTTGGGCGGCTGGAGTCTGAAAAAGTTTTGGGCCTTCCTTGATTAAAGCCAGTTCCAATGTTAGCCTAATATGAAACACCCAGTGATGGACCATCCTGATGAGAGGCTGTGTTTCCACCCCCCCACACATCTTCCTCTTTTTTTCTTACATGTCATTCAAATGCATTAGGTTGGGGATAGATCCGTGGATCTAGATCTGTGGTCTTCCCGGACTTTCAGACTCTCACCACCACATAGTCGCGACCCATCATTGGTGTAGAAATAAAGAGGACTCATTGAAAGCGACTGGCAAATAGAATAAGTGCGCCACATGCAGCGTGACCACTATGCAGAAGTGAGTATCATGGATACAAGCCCTATCAAAGGCACCTTGAAGAACTCCTCTGGATTTCCCCAGGGACATCAGCTCTTGATCCATACCTGATGTCCCCACCAACCATAGCCAGGAGAAACAAGCCCAGTCACTCAGCTCCACACAACTATGCTTTGTTATGCCTCTCGCACCCCTGTTGCAACGATATTGGAAATGATGGTTTAATGAAAGCAGGGATGCTGATTTGAGGAAACTCAAACCTAGCCTGTGGTGCCCACCCCCCGACCCTGGGCCCCCACCCTCCCGCTGTCTCCCCTGTGCTACCGATATCATCTGAAACGATCTTGGTGAACCAATGTTTGGAGAAATTGAAATTTTGGAATGTCCTCACTGCATACAGTTATGTGGTGGTTTTCATCTGCCCCCACCCCCTCATCCTTTTCTCTGTAAGACTTCAGATACAGGATCCATTTTTTTTCTGTGTGCGAGCCCTCTCTTCACATGTTTGATTCCATAAACATGCTGCAATAACATTTTCTTTCAGCTTTCTAACAATTTCTTGAGGAAAGCCGATCCTCCCAAGAGCCAGTGATTAAAGGTGGAAGATCAAAGCAGAGAAAACATTAAATTAGGTCCCAAGTAACAATGTTGACGGCCGGCCCCTAATGCTGAACATATGTGGGCGCCCTCCAAGACATGCACTGCCTTCTCAGTTCCCAGTGACACTTCACAAAACAGATAGGGAGGAAAAACTTCAAAGTAAACAAATATAAAGTAGCATGTATGGGTTGTTTTTTTTCTCTTAAAACTTTACCATTTGCAGCAAGTGAACCTTTTTTATGGCGAAGCAAAATGCTTGATGGACTAGTAAGAGCGGCTAGTAAGTGTCTGGGGTGCGGTGATCGGGAGGGAATCTTTTACCTCAGGGGTCGGTTTGGGGCACTGTGATCTCAGTTTCACCGCTCTACTCCTCATCTCCACAGCAGGCTGCTCTTCTCGTGTTTAAATGCAGGAGGTCACCCCGAAATTGTTCAAATCAGGAGCGCCGTTCCACAATGGACTGCTTTTTACTGTGTTTTCTTTGAATGTCCGAAAAGTGAGGTGATCAGTCAGCACTTAGAAATATGTGTTTATTACCCAACTTGAGCGAGGTAGGGGTTGCCCTCTCATGGCGTATTTTGAAATGGAAATTATAATCTGGTATATTCTCAAAACATTGAGTTACATTTTGATAACCTGGGTGCATTTTCAGACTTTATTTTTCTGTTCGCAAGTGAACTGTCAATGTCTGAGAAATTCCCTAAAACAGTCTCTCCTATTGGGGGAAGAACACTTTCTGTCAAAATCTAAGGATTTGAAGTGCTTACACAGGGCAGTAAATGTGATGCTTTGATGGAATGTAGCTGCTCTAAAAATAGAAAGCCATAGTCTAACTGTTAGGCTAAGAGATAAGGTACAAGCCTAGGCTATATTTGTTGGCCCCATTACCTGAGAATCACACACCTAATTTGAACAAATCTCTTCACCCCATTTGCTTCCTCTTCTCCCTTTTGACACAGAGCAAGTTTTTGCATGTCACCCCACAATAATTGCCATGAACCTGCATCCGCTGTCATGATCAGTGATTTAGGTTTTGTAGTCTCACTAGTCTCATCTCCCACAAAGTTTTTATTTTGTATTTTTTATTTTGTATAAATATATCTATATTTCTCTCACTCACTCAACTGCATTCTATCACCATCAGGTTGGGATTTGAGGGGATTTACCTGATCTGAATGTCCTGCTAAACACCGTCTTTACCAGTTGGTTTAATCTCTGCTCTGTTTTCGCACGGAGGCCAGGAAAATATAATTTTGAGGCATAAAATGCAAGTGCAGAATACAATCTTATCTAGCTTTTCCCCCACAGACATTTCAAGAAAGGGGATTTTGCCAGTTTGGTAAAAAAACTAATTAAAAAAAATAAAGTGTAAAATATGGAGACGTAAATGCACAAACACATGTCTGTGGACGAGTGTCAAACTTAGGGGGCAGCGAGATGAAATCCAGATACTTGGCAGACTAAACAGTGTAATTGTAACAAAAATACTGTACTGCTTCAGAGACACAGGCTTTATAGGCAAAATTCAGATTGATATGAGCCATAACGTCATTATTTAATTAAGCAATGAGGCTCATTCCTTGACAAATAGGCCTAGGTCACATAAGACAATAAGTAATCAATAGGATAATTGATTACTCAAACATTCTCAATTAGGTTATTATTTAACATATCTGTATTAAAATAGGCAGAAAAATTTCCTCAATCACAAACTAGGGAACATCCACTCTCAGGCTCAGGGACAACCAGAACAAACCTTAGAGGGGAAAGTGTCTTCTCAAAACAATTGTAAACTTTTTCAGGGCTTTTGTAATAGGACAAACAAAAAGGTGTTGCATAAAAGCTTACTTCATTTAAAAAATATATTTTCACCTCATCACTTGTTCCGTACAAACCTTTTTCACAAAGACACGATAAACATTGAACATGTGTCAAAGAATTAGGCAAACCTAATTACCAGTTAACAATTGCATTTGGGTAGCCTACATTAGTTTAATCTAGTCTTTTCTACCGTGGGCACCATATACACAGGCCTCGAGGGGAATGTGTCCATCTGTGTGTTTCATCAATGAATCCCTGAAGTGCAACAAAACCAAACATTAGTGTTGCTCAACTACCCAACAAACAACACAACATTCAGGTTTGTTAGTCATGTTTTCCATTAAAGTTCAAAACAAAGACTGGGCTAAAATAAGTGAAGGGGTAGAGGTTCTGAGGGGATGTCTGATGTGTTCCCAATTCCTTTCTTTCTCAATGAAGCTCGAAAATTGACATTGTTCGCATCCATTGTAGTCGGGAGAGAGCGCTGCTTTGAACAGGATTAAACCTCAGAGCCTTTGTTCATCAAGTGAACACGTTCAAAAGGAAAATAATGTTTTTAAATACAGTGATGTGCACAACTTGGATGCATTTGCAAAACAATATGCTGCTGTTGAGTTTTCAGAAACAATTTACTTGTCGAGGGCAAAAACTCTACATCTGACATTAGAGCAACAGGAGAACGACAGTGGTCTCCTCGTTAAACTTATACTTTGTTCTGCGTTTGTGCTGCGTTGAAGTATGTAACTCAAAAAAGTCGGATTGGATGGCATGAAAACTCGTGGACTACCGTACGTTTCTTGGCAGTTGGCCTGGTTAGCTGGTTAGAAGAACACGCTAACTTACGGCCAACATTTTTAACTGAATAAATAAAGCACTTTGAACCACAAAGTGGACCCAGTGGATGGTATTTTGTGGCAGAATTTGCTGTCGTCATCTCATTGAAAACAGTGACATCCGGTATCATCCTGCCGCCGTGAGTCTGCTATGGGAACACCGCAGTATTCATAGGCCTAGTTTTAACTAAAACAATAAAACTTATTTTGGTTTTAATGTATTTTTCTCTATTTCTTTTGAAATCTGAGATGTTTAGGAATGTTTGCTGTAGTCCAGATTATTACCCTACAAAATGCACATTCTTTGACATTTTTTTTTTTAAAGCTCCTAGATTGCCTTTGAATGCGAGTGTAGATTATTGACTGCGTTGCTGTGACTGACCAGAAATCTCAATTTCTAATACTCAAGAGTAAATGCAGTGAAAAAAATCTATGTGGCGACGTCCCCTCCACTGCATAGAGCTTTAAGTGTTTCTCATAGTGTCTTCTTTGAACAATTAGGCTAGTTATAGTCTATAGATCTCAAATCAGATTTGGACAGGCTTCAAAATGGACAGCTCGGGGTCAAGCAATGGAGTCTGGGTGATCATTATCAAATTGTCTCAGTTACCTGGTTTTAGTCAAATAAAGAGCCTACCCAGACTGACTTAAGAAAAAATATTTAACATTTTTATAATAATGCACTGTGATGGTTTGTTTGCGCTTCGTACAGGCTGAGGGGCAGGAGAGAGTGAGAAGATAAAGTGGGGGTCCTTGATGATGATGAGATTAGATGTAGCCCGGCAGACTGTCTCCTCCTGCTGCCTCGCTCCAAACACAACATACGCGCACAAGCACATTTCATATACATTCGCATACTTTGGCAGGGACACACACGCACTCTCCTCCAGCCGCAAGCACAAGGCTACCCCCTTCCTCATTGTTTAGGTATTACTAGCTCTTTAGAGTCTTAAGTTACAAGAGCAATTGATCCCGGTGACCCCCTGCAAACCCTGGAGGTTGCAGTGGGAATCTGAGCCCAAATGTATACACACAGGAGACAGATCAACCCCCCCCCCCCCCAAACCAGCACTCTTGACATCTTCTCTCTTCTCCTCTGTTCTCTCCTGAAAGCCAGTGGGGATCCAATACTGGCAGCCTATTGCTACCTGCTGGTGAGAAGGTGTGATACAAAAGCAGAATGTAGCCCATTATTTCAAATAGCAAATTAGTAATCTAGTGTATGCCAAAATAGCATGATATGGGTTTATAGCTGCGATTTATATAGTCAGTGTCTGGGAGAAGAGGAAAATAAAGACACTCAGGCCCCTGAGGATTGGAGTTGCCCATCCCAGACAGGGCATTCATCTTGAATCTAACGACACAGACAGCAGACAACAACACAGACAGCAGACAACAACACAGACAGCAGACAACAACACACTCCTGCCTTTCAACCATGGGAACATTGTGCTTCACTCAACCCCTTCACAAGTGCTCTGAACAACGATTAACTTTTGACCCCTGATAATTGTATTATTACAAGGGTCGACTCACCGCCACAGCCCTTTACTCGGTTATCTTAAACCTGCTCTGTTCTAATTGCTCTGAAGCAATGTCACACCTCGAGTCATCTATGCTTATTTGCTTCCTAGGAGAGGTGATGGGTTTCAAGCAAATTGTAGCTCTGTATTTATTTTTTTATTTTTAACCTTTTCTTTTCAAAGTCCTGTCGTTTTCTTCTCGTTGATATTTTTAGAGTCGCCATTAGAGACCAAGACCCAGGTCGTGCTTTTACCACTGCAGCAATTTGGTAATTACGGTCATTAGAAGAAAAAAACTGGACCGAAGACGGCGTAGTTTGGCTTTAGAAAAATAATCCCGCTCACCCTGGGTCTCTGTCACAGTCGAACTCATTGTGTCATTTTCAACATGGCGCTTGTCTGGATTCTCTCATAAGAAAAAAAGACCTATATTTTCACAAACAGAGCCTGCTGTGTGTGTAGTCTGTCCTTCTTGCGCTCCACTCTGTGGATGGGGAAGCAATTAAGGGTTTTTCGATGTTAACCGAATTATAGGAGCAAATATTGGATTCCACAGAGTTTCCTCTGGTTTTCCTGTGCACACATCTTCCCGGACATTTTATCTGTGATACATAGTCGACAGATTCTACATTTCAGGCGTATTTAAATGTTTTCTGTCAGGGAGCAACAGTGTATAGAAGAGTATAATTTTATTTACATGAGCTAGGCTAACAAGAAAATTGGCAGTTTGAATTTGGTATGTCCTGCGGTAAACAAATATCAATTTGTAAAATTCAGAATGGATAGAGCGAGACAGATGGACAAGGTGGCCTGTCACAGTCAATGACTGCTAAGTTTGGTCATTTTAAAGGAAGGCCTAACTTGAGACATGCAAGCAGGGCCTGAAACGAACTCTTTGGTCTACCAGTGAATGAATGAAATCCACCAACCTCTCAGACGTCTTTGCAGCATTCGGCTGTGCGAGACATATAATATTGTCATCTTCAACCTAGCGTTGTTCCTATGGATACACTCATAATGGCTACCAGTCCACCCATTATGCCATTATTGACTTGAATGGGGACACCCGTTCTATTCATTCTATTTCTATGGCAGCACATGCAGTCAGGAGCGGAGAAAATGTGTAAAAAATTATTATTATTATATACATGCATGCATACAGTACCAGTCAAAAGTTTGGACACACCTACTGAGTCAAGGGTTTCTCTTTATTATTTTTTTACTATTTTCTACATTGTAGAATAAAAGTGAAGACATCAAAACTATGAAATAACATATATGGAATAATTTAGTAACTAAAAAAAGTGTTAAAACAAAATATATTTTGTATTTGAGATTCTTCAAAGTAGCCATCCTTTGCCTTTTTGACAGCTTTGCAAACTCTTGGCATTCTCTCAACCAACTTCATGAGTTCGTCACCTGGAATGCATTTCAATTAACAGGTGTGCCTTGTTAAAAGTTTGTGGAATTTCTTTCTTTCTTAATGCGTTTGAGCCAATTAGTAGTGTTGTGACAGGGGTGGTATACAGAAGATAGCCCTATTTGGTAAAAGACAAAGTCCATATTATGGCAAGACCAGCTCAAATAAGCAAAGAGAAACGACTGTCCATCATTACTTTAAGACATGACAGGGACAACATCATGAAGAGGAAAAGAGATGTGGCCCACAAATAGAGAGCGAGACATGAAGACATTGATAGACTTCTCTAATGTGTTTTCTCTTCATTTTGACAGATCTCCAACATCACCAAGCTGAAAGACTTTCTGCTGCAGCACAGGAAGGACTATGTGAATGCTGGAAGGTAATCCTCGTCTCAGGTCACCAAACCCTGCCCTTTTTACTGTCTGTTTTCAACGGTGACTTTCATGTGGCTATAAGATGTAGGGCTAATCCCTTTTCACATGTTTGTCTTAAAGAAAATCCTCCAGGAAAGGTTCAGCTCGGCCTCCACGTGGATTGGGATGTATCTAACCTTTTGACAACTTGATTGAGCTTTTTCCTCTTTGAAACATCAGTCTCATAAAGGATCCAAAAAAGGTTTTAACCTTCTCAACCCTAGAGCCTTCATTGTCAAAGAAGTAGATGGCATTAACTAATCACCATAAGCCTAAGCAGTAGTTATATAGGCTTAGGGGCCAAATTGGGCGGAGCGTCTGTCTTGTCTGGTCTGTCTGTCTCTCTGTCCTGTCTCTCTGTCCTGTCTCTCTGTCCTGTCTCTCTGTCCTGTCTCTCTGTCCTGTCTCTCTGTCCTGTCTGTCTGTCTGTCTGTCTGTCTGTCTGTCTGTCTGTCTGTCTGTCTGTCTGTCTACAGAGTTGACTGCAGGCTGTGTTGCAGGCTCTAAGGTCTGACTGGTCTAATTGAGGTGGGTGGTTGGGAAAGGCAGGCGCTGGCACAAGGTCAGTAGCGAGTGGGGTGGTCTTTTGGAGACTCAGTCTAATTGGGTGGAATAATTGAGCTGCAACCAAGTGAAGAGCAAATCACGCCCTGGGACTAATCATAGGCTTCATCTGGTCAAGGCCCCGAGGGCAGTGTGTGCGCGCTCGCAGGGCGGGCCTTGAAAAACGTTTTCACATTTTCTTGCCTTAGTTTAGAGCCATCAATTTGGATCTATTAGCCCCCCCCCCAAAAAAAGAATTGTGACTAAAAACCTGTCACGGGCATTAAAAATGTAATAAATTAAAACATATTAGTTTACATGGGAAGAAGTACATTATGTGATCTTCCCATAGAATTGACTTAAGTATTTATTTGGATTTTTTTAATTTATTAAACACTGCAAACACAGGAAAGGTCTGGGTGCCTTTTTTCATGTTTCTTTGACAGAAAATGAAAAATGAGCATGTCAGTCATCCTGAACTGAGGGAATGATCTATGAGCTGTAAATTAGGAATCCACTAGAGGGCAACATAGGCTTAGCACTTTGATTTAACTGTAGAGAATCTGCAGACCTTCATTACAGCAACCTGGGTCCAAATATGATTTGTTTCCTTTCAATTGCTTTGTGTGTTTTGTAGTCTCATCTCGTCAGACCTAACCCGGATGACAGACAATGAGCGAGACCAGATCGACCAGGACGCCCAGATCTTCATGAGAACCTGCTCTGAGGCCATCAAGCAGCTCCGCTCTGAAGGTGTGTGTGTGTGTGTGTGTGTGTGTGTGTGTGTGTGTGTGTGTGTGTGTGTCCATTGGGTTGCATGTACTGGACATTTTTATTTTATTTATTTATTCTACCTTTTATTTAACCAGGTAGGCAAGTTGAGAACAAGTTCTCATTTACAACTGCGACCTAGCCAAGATGAAGCAAAGCAGTTCGACACATACAACACAGAGTTACACATGGAGTAAAGCAAACATACAGTCAATATTACAATAGAAAAATAAGTCTATATACAATGTGAGAAAATGAGGTGAGGTAAGGGAGGTAAAGTTTAAAGTTTTTTTTTTAAGGCCATGGTGGCGAAGTAAATACAATATAGCAAGTGAAACACTGGAATGGTAGATTTGCAGTGGAAGAATGTGCAAAGTAGAAATAAATAAATATTTCAGGGGAAGAGGTAAATACAGTAGGGGAAGAGGTAGTTGTTTGGGCTAAATTATAGATGGGCTATGTGCAGTAATCTGTGAGCTGCTCTAACAGCTGGTGCTTAAAGCTAGTGAGAGAGATAAGTGTTTCCAGTTTCAGAGATTTTTGTAGTTCGTTCCAGTCATTGGCAGCTGAGAACTGGAAGGAGAGGCGGCCAAATGAAGAATTGGTTTTGGGGGTGACCAGAGAGATATACCTGCTGGAGCGCGTGCTACAGGTGGGTATGTTTGGCAGCATGAGTGAAGGAAGCCAATTCTAGATTTAACTTTGGATTGGAGATGTTTGATGTGAGTCTGGAAGGAGAGTTTACAGTCTAACCAGACACCTAGGTAGTTGTCCACATATTCTAAGTCAGAACCATCCAGAGTGGTGATGCTGGACGGGCGGGCAGGTACAGGCAGTGATCGGTTGAAAAGCATGCATTTAGTTTTACTTGTATTTAAGAGCAGTTGGAGGCCACGGAAGGAGAGCTGTATGGCATTGAAGCTCGTCTGGAGGGTTGTTAACACAGTGTCCAAAGAAGGGCCAGAAGTATACAGAATGGTGTCGTCTGCGTAGAGGTGGATCAGAGACTCACCAGCAGCAAAAGCTACATCATTGATGTATACAGAGAAGAGAGTCGGCCCAAGAATTGAACCCTGTGGCACCCCCATAGAGACTGCCAGAGGCCAAGACAACAGGCCCTCCGATTTGACACACTGAACTCTATCAGAGAAGTAGTTGGTGAACCAGGCTAGGCAATTATTTGAGAAACCAAGGCTATCGACTCTGCCGATGAGGATGTGGTGATTGACAGAGTCGAAAGCCTTGGCCAGGTCGATGAATACAGCTGCACAGTAATGTCTCTTATCGATGGCGGTTATGATGTCGTTTAGGACCTTGAGCGTCCTAAACTGAGGTGCACCCATGACCAGCTCTGAAACCAGATTGCATAGCGGAGAAGGTACGGTGCGATTCAAAATGGTCGGTAATCTGTTTGTTAACTTGGCTTTCGAAGACATTGGAAAGACAGAGTAGGATAGATAAAGGTCTGTAGCAGTTTGGGTCTAGAGTGTCACCCCCTTTGAAGCGGCAGCTTTCCAATCTCAGACGACACGATAGAGAGGTTGAACAGGCTAGTAATAGGGGTTGCAACAATTTCGGCAGATAATTTTAGAAAGAGAGTGTCCAGATTGTCTAGCCTGGCTGATTTGTCTGGGTCCAGATTTTGCAGCTCTTTCAGAATATCAGCTGACTGGATTTGGGAGAAGGAGAAATGGGGAAGGCTTGGGCGAGTTGCTGTGGGGGGTGCAGTGCTGTTGACCGGGGTAGGGGTAGCCAGGTGGCCAGCCGTATAAAAATGCTTATTGAAATTCTCAATTATAGTGGATTTATTGGTGGTGACAAAGTTTCCTATCCTCAGTGCAGTGGGCAGCTGGGAGGAGATGTTCTTATTCTCAATGGACTTTACAGTGTCCCAGAACTTTTTTGAGTTTGTGTTGCAAGAAGCAAATTTCTGCTTGAAAAAGCTAGCCTTGGCTTTTCTAACTGCCTGTGTATATTGGTTTCTAACTTCCCTGAAAAGTTGCATATCACGGGGGCTGTTCGATGCTAATGCAGAACGCCATAGGATGTTTTTGTGTTGGTTAATTGCAGTCAGGTCTGGAGAGAACCAAGGGCTATATCTGTTCCTGGTTCTAAATTTCTTGAATGGGTCATGCTTATTTAAGATGGTGAGGAAGGCATTTTTTAAAATAACCAGGCATCCTCTACTGACGGGGTGAGGTCAATATCCTTCCAGGATACCCGGGCCGGGTCGATTAGAAAGGCCTGCTCGCTGAAGTGTTTCAGGGAGTGCTTGACAGTGATGAGTGATCGCTTGACCGCTGATCCATTACAGATGCATGCAATGAGGCAGTGATCGCTGAGATCTTGGTTGAAAACAGCAGAGGTGTATTTAGAGGACAAGTTGGTTAGGATGATATCTATGAGGGTGCCCGTGTTTATGGCTTTGGGGTGGTACCTGGTAGGTTCATTGATCATTTGTGTGAGATTGAGGGCATCAAGCTTCGATTGTAGGATGGCTGGGGTGTTAAGCATGTCCCAGTTTAGGTCACCTAGCAGCACGAGCTCTGAAGATAGATGGGGGGCAATCAGTTCACATATGGTGTCCAGAGCACAGCTGGGGGCAGAGGGTGGTCTATAGCAGGTGGCAACGGTGTGAGACTTGTTTATAGAGGTGGATTTGTAAAAGTAGAAGTTCAAACTGTTTGGGTACAGACCTGTATAGTAGGACAGAACTCTGCAAGCTATCTCTGCAGTAGATTGAAACACCGCCCCCTTTGGTCATTCTATCTTGTCTGAAAATGTTGTAGTTAGGGATGGAGATTTCAGAGTTTTTGGTGGTCTTCCTAAGCCAGGATTCAGACATGGCTAGGACATCCGGGTTGGCAGAGTGTGCTAAAGCAGTGAATAAAACAAACTTAGGGAGGATGCTTCTAATGTTAACATGCATGAAACCAAGGCTATTGCGGTTACAGAAGTCATAAAAAGAGAGCGCCTGGGGAATAGGAGTGGAGCTAGGCACTGCAGGGCCTGGATTCACCTCTACATCACCAGAGGAGGAGTAGGATAAGGGTATGGCTAAAAGCTATGAGAATTGGTCATCTAGGACGTCTGGAAACAGAGAGTAGGATGTGAATACAGTGCAGGTAAACCTAGGCAGTGAGTGATGATGAGAGAGATATTCTCTAGAAACTTCATTGAAACCAGGTGATGTCATCATGTGTGGGTGGTGGAACTGAAAGATTGGATAAGGTATCATGAGCAGGGCTAGAGGCTCTACAGTGAAATAAGCCCTCGGGCAGATAACGTCGGTATTCCAGTCGTGAAGGCCTGGTGGGGCTCCGCGTCCGTAGTAAAACGAGTCCGGATAGGTGATTGTAGCCCAGGAGTGGCAGATGGAACTCTTCTGCTGGCTAGCTCCGGAATAATTGATGTTTGCTCCGGGACCGACGTAAGCCAATAGTCACTCGGATAGCAGCTAGCTAGCTGCAAGATCCAGGTGTAAATGTCCAGAGCTTGCGGTAGAAATCCAGGGATATGGAGAGAAATAGGTCCGGTATGCTCTGGTCTGAGTCGCGTTGTACCAAACTGGTGATAGCTTTTTGAGCTAAAGGATAGCTGATGACCGCCAACCGTGGTTAGCTGAATACTAACGTTTGCCAGTGAATTGGCTAGCTTCTGTTGTGGTACACTTCAAATATGACTGACAAAATGAGAAGAAAAAAATCCAGAAAATCACATTGTAGGATTTGTTATGAATTTATTTGTAAATTATGGTGGAAAATAAGTATTTGGTCAATAACAAAAGTTTATCTCAATACTTTGTTATATACCCTTTGGCAATGACAGAGGTCAAATGTTTTCTGTAAGTCTTCAGGTTTTCACACACTGTTGCTGGTATTTTGGCCCATTCCTCCATGCAGATCTCCTCTAGAGCAGTGATGTTTTGGGGCTGTTGCTGGGCAACACCGACTTTCAACTCCCTCCAAAGATTTTCTATGGGGTTGAGATCTGAAGACTGGCTAGGCCACTCCAGGACCTTGAAATGCTTCTTTACGAAGCCACTCCTTCGTTGCCCGGGCTGTGTTTTTGGGATCATTGTCATGCTGAAAGACTCGTTTCATCTTCAATGCCCTTGCTGATGGAAGGAGGTTTTCACTCAAAATCTCACGATACATGGCCCCATTCATTCTTTCCTTTACACGGATCAGTCATCCTGGTGCCTTTGCAGAAAAACAGCCCCAAAGCATGATGTTTCCACCCCCATGCTTCACAGTAGGTATGGTGTTCTTTGGATGCAACTCGGCATTCTTTGTCCTCCAAACACGACGAGTTGAGTTTTTACCAAAAAGTTATATTTTGGTTTCATCTGACCATATGACATTCTCCCAATCTTCTTCTGGATCATCCAAATGCTCTCTAGCAAACTTAAGACTGGCCTGGACATCTACTGGCTTAAGCAGGGGGACACGTCTGGCAGTGCAGGATTTGAGTCCCTGGCGGCGTAGTGTGTTACTGATGGTAGGCTTTGTTACTTTGGTCCCAGCTCTCTGCAGGTCATTCACTAGGTCCCCCCGTGTGGTTCTGGGATTTTTGCTCACCGGTCTTGTGATCATTTTGACCCCACGGGGTGAGATCTTGCGTGGAGCCACAGGTCGAGGGAGATTATCTGTGGCCTTGTATGTCTTCCATTTCCTAATAATTGCTCCCACAGTTCATTTCTTCAAACAAAGCTGCTTACCTATTGCAGATTCAGTCTTCCCAGCCTGGTGCAGGTCTACAATTTTGTTTCTGGTGTCCTTTGACAGCTCTTTGGTCTTGGCCATAGTGGAGTTTGGAGTGTGACTGTTTGAGGTTGTGGACAGGTGTCTTTTATACTGATAACAAGATCAAATAGGTACCATTAACACAGGTAACGAGTGGAGGACAGAGGAGCCTCTTAAGAAATAAGTTACAGGTCTGAGAGCCAGAAATCTTGCTTGTTTGTAGGTGACCAAATACTTATTTTCCACCGTTATTTGCAAATAAATTCATTAAAAGTCCTACAATGTGATTTTCTGGAATTCTTTTCTAATTTTGTCTGTCATAGTTGAAGTGTACCTATGATGAAAATTACAGGCCTCTCTCATCTTTTTAAGTGGGAAAACTTGCACAATTGGTGGCTGACTAAATACTTTTTTGCCCCACTGTATATACACGGGACACGACAAGACGAGGACAAAGGGCGTCTGACTGCTATGCCATCTTGAATGATGACGAGACATACTGTATAATACAAAATAATAAGAACCCTTTTGTCCTTTATTGTCGCCCTTCCAGCCGAGAAGCAGGTCATACCGACACAGATCAGAGAGCACAGGGGGGCGGTCCTCGACCTCATCGAGATATATTTGAGAGGTGGGCTCATTGGCGACGTCACAATATATTTGACGTCAGTGCATATTGTAAGTACTTTGTAATAATGTCGACAATGTCGGATTTGTGTTGATCATTCCTGTTTGCAGGAGTATGCAAGCTTTACTCCGAGCAGAGGGCTATAAGAGTGAAGAGAGTGGTGGACAAGAAGAGACTGTGAGTGTTTTAAAGTTATTTATTTATTTATTTTTTATTTAAAGTTTAACAAATTGCAATGTAAGGTTAAAAGTAATCACATCTATTATGGAACAAAATACCTTGAGTTATTAATTTATTGACAGAATTCTTGATTTCGGGGACCGTTGAGTTGAATTCTGACAAATGTATATTCATAACACATCGTTTATTTGTGAATGATTCTTCATTCATTGACAACATTTTGGCAGTAAGCTATCTCCATAATATATGCTGTGACCTTGCCTTGTGTTTTTTTCGGGGGGCTTTTAGGAAGCCTGACCTTGTCTTTGGTGTTTTGATATTACTCCAGGTCCAGACTAGAGCCAGAGCACCACCACAGTAGGGTGGCGGTAGAGAGAAGCTCACCGGCGGAGCAGCACAGCGAGGAGAAAACAGCTAAGGAGGAGAGCAGCGGCAGCGGTGGTGGTGAGTACAGAGACCAAGACGAGTTCCCAAAGAGACTCTGGATGGAAAGAACATATATTTTGAGTCACTACAGCCGACTATTTATATGGTGTTTTGTCTTTATCTACAGCCCCACACATCTCTACATGTAACATGTTATTCTCTGATGGATTTTCATTTATTTACTACTGCCGGTATAATCATTTGACATTTAGCGCTATTTGCAAGTGCCTAAAACTCAAATGTTTGAATGAAAATGGTCGACTTCTGTATTTAAAATAAAGCAAATTGGATAGAGGTAAAGGGATGGTTATGAAAGGAGTGGCTTTGTGTGATAAAGGGAAATGGATAGAGGTAAAGGGATGGTTATGAAAGGAGTGGCTTTGTGTGATAAAGGGAAATGGATAGAGGTAAAGGGATGGTTATGAAAGGAGTGGCTTTGTGTGATAAAGGGAAATGGATGGAGGTAAAGGGATGGTTTTGAAAGGAGTGGCTTTGTGTGATAAAGGGAAATGGATAGAGGTAAAGGGATGGTTATGAAAGGAGTGGCTTTGTGTGATAAAGGGAAATGGATAGAGGTAAAGGGATGGTTATGAAAGGAGTGGCTTTGTGTGATAAAGGGAAATGGATAGAGGTAAAGGGATGGTTATGAAAGGAGTGGCTTTGTGTGATAAAGGGAAATGGATAGAGGTAAAGGGATGGTTATGAAAGGAGTGGCTTTGTGTGATAAAGGGAAATGGATAGAGCGAAAAGTAAATGGCTATGACAGTCACAGGAGTGACTTGAAGTTTGTGTGAGTTTGAAGTGAAGACGGGGTGTATTTCTCCCTTTGTGTTTTCTCCCTGAAGAGCGGAGCGTGACGGAGGTACCGGAGAACAACATGAGCCTGTGGGAGGAGGGCCAGGGCCGTGTGGAGGACGAGCTCTCGCCTGAGGAGATGCAGATGGTATGGAACTATGGAACAGAGATGTTGTGTATGCTTCTATGTGCTCTCCCTCTCTCTCTCTCTCTCTCTCTCTCTCTCTGTGTTACTTATATTATTGCCTTTATGTTGTTGTCTGATGGGTCAGATTCTACACAGCATTTACAATACATGCGTTTCACTCTGTCTAGTTTGAACAAGAGAACCAGAGGCTGGTGAGTGAGATGAGCAACCTAGTAGATGAAGTCAGGTGAGTGTCTAATCAGTCCTTCAGACCATTTTTTTTTACGACTACATTTCTAGATATGACTGAGGTGAAGCAAAGATGAAACAAAGGTGAAAAAGATGAGTCAATCTCCTCCCCGAATGTCTTTCAGGCAAATCGAGGGCAAGGTCGTCGAGATCTCGCGACTCCAGGAGATCTTTGCGGAGAAGGTGCTAATGCAAGTGAGTGACCTCCATTTGGCCATCCCTGAAGGAAAATGCCTCTATTGAAAAGAACGCCCATCCCACTTAATAAAGTGTTATTAGTGTGTGTTACTTATTTCCTGTCGATGCATTGTTCACAGGAAACTGAGATCGACAATATCCATCAGCTAGTTGTGGGAGCCACTGAAAACGTTAAAGAGGGAAACGAGGACATCCGAGAGGTAATGGCAGGTTATGCTAAACAACCCCAGTAGTTTGCCCTACTCATTATACTGTATATTGTTGTATTTATAGATTTCCATTGGATATAACTTTTATAACAATTTTTTTTAAACCAAATATTCAGAACTGACTCTTGAGGTTGCTCGACACAGCCAGTGATCTGTTTTAGCTCTGTATGTTTCATTGTACGCTTAACTTGTTTCCAGGCCATCAAAAACAATGCTGGATTCCGTGTCTGGATCCTCTTCTTCCTTGTCATGTGCTCCTTCTCTCTGCTCTTCCTGGATTGGTACGACAGCTAACCCCCTGAACCTGGCAGAACCAGGAAGTGACATCAGCCCGGGCCTAGCCCTTCATATTGAAGTATATGGTTGGATGGACAGAGTGTTGGGTATAGGACCAGCTTTTCCTAAACCCCCCCCCCTCCCCCAGAAAACTGACCCCAGACCAGTGCTTTGATGACGACTTCACTACATGTCAACCGTACGCGAGCCACTAGAAGTCAGTGTAAATGCATGTTACTAGGTAACTCTTCCTGTTCAGCAAAGCACGCTTTTGGCTGAATACAAAGTGCTGTCATCCACCTGCACTGTGTATATATGGGCAGTCGGTATCGCATACATACTGACCACTACGCTTGTTATTGCATCAACAGCAACTGTCCTCTGCTGTCTTTCTCAAAGGATGGAAGTGGTTTCTGAACTATTAGTCTTTCTTTCTGTATTGAGATCTTGATATTGTACTTATGCTTTGTTGAGATGAAGAAAATGTTTTTTTAAACCCTTGTGGTCTTTCATATGTATTTATTTCAATGGTATGTACACATTTAGAAGATATGAGATAATTAAGCAATAAGGCCCGATGGGGTGTGGGATATGGCCAATATACCACGGCTAATGGCTGTTCTTATCCACGGCGCAACGCGGAGTGCCTGGATACAGCCCTTAGCTGTGGTATATTTTGTCATACCACAGCTTTCAGGGCTCAAACCACCCGGCTAATAATTACTAATATACCATGAGTTAAGGCTAAGCTTTTGCAGATGGGATATTTTCAAGAATAGTTATTGAGTTACAATGAGCGTGTAAGCCTTTTGTTTGTGTGAAGATGGTGGTTATGATCAATCAATGGGAGTATTTGTGTTGGTATAACTTCACATTGCACCTTACACTGCTTGTGTAAAAACCTGGTCCGATCACCAATAAAATGAAGCACTACTTAAGAATGACATTTTCCATTTTTCTTTTCTTATTTCCCCAAATTACAGCAAGAAATCCACACTTTCACTAGTTGATATATTATATGGATTGTACTTCAGCCATTCTCTAGTCTAGACCATGGCAAAACAATAGTATACAGATCTAGAAATCTGGGCCTATGGCATGAACCACAATCCAAATAATTGGCTTTGGAAATGAGCATGAAGGAACTTCATTGCTTTTTTTTAACATATGATGGATTACTCCAAGGTTGATGTGAAATGTGTGCATTTTAATAGATATTTGGTGTACAGTTCAAAGCCAATCCATTTTCCTCAATTGTCCCCAAAAAAACAGCATCAAATGTACTTCTGTTTAAGTCATTGTATCGTTTTTTTTTTAAGCAATGAAGATTTCTCCTGTCAAATATGGTGCTTTTAGAGTTGCACTGCACGCATCCCTCACTCTGGTATATCTGTATGACTTGACTGCCTTTTAGGGTGACTGACTACTACAGAACCCTATTCAATGGCATTACACGTTACATTCAAGAGCAATGCAAAAACATTCAGTATCAACAACAAGACATGGGATATGCTATGCAGTGACAATAAGCATTCACATGCTTTCTGAAGACCTTGACATAGTGCCTGATCAAACAGTGTCCACAATAAAGGTGAGCTCTACAGTCATATGGTGAGCGTCATATTAGGGCCGTGTTCAGTATAGCACAGCGTTGCAAAGTGTTTTGAAACGGAAACAGAAAATGGGCATTTCTTATTGGATAAGTTTAGGTAGTATCTCCCCGTTTCAAAATGTGATCCCCTGTTTCATGCTTACTGAGCAAGACCCAGAATTAAAACTCATCTACACATTGGAGTCATTTGACTTCCAAATAGGACATGATTTTTGATCATCAAAATGCATCTTCAAGTGAGTCATACCCCATTCATCCACAAATAGGGGAGGCAAAACGGTATTTTTTTTTATCAGTCATTTTAGCTGGATCTCAAGGGCTAAACAGGACATTCTCTGACAGTACTTCATGTGTATTTTTGTAACAAAGACAGTCTGCTTGTGTGAAATGCAGAAGCCTTGTAAAGTCATGCGTGCATGTGTGGTTAAACCAGCTCCACAGACACTAGATGGTTCAGTCAGTTTATATTTGGGTTACTGAGATTTTATTCCCCATTTTACTTTGTGTAAAAATACGTTTTGTCAACGAGTATGTGGCAAGACGTGTTTGTGTGCGTGTTCTCACCTCAAATAATTTTAACTAACCGCGGATGCTATTCAAGCAAAACCAATATCCCTCCAACCCCTGTTCCAGTCTGCTTACACAAAGGCATCTGTAAAATAATTGAACTGATTTAAACAATACTTTTTCTGATATATTGCAGTTCTACAATAACAATTAAAACTGGTGCAGCTCAGGAACAATCATTTTAGCTCCAACGCTTTTCCAGATTTGGAGTTTTTCACAGGGCTAGATGGTGATCCTAGTACAGAAGGCTGCAACGTTACAGAACGCTGAGATAGAAACACATTTTGTAGCACACATATGATTAGCGCTCATGTAGAATTGGGCATCAGGTCGGCTCTATTCATTGCAATTGTATCTGTAGCATTCTTAACGTTTCACTTCTCTGAATACAGCCCAGTGGATTAGGCCAGCTTCTGGTGGGTCTCGGTCTCCTGCTGGGTGATCTTCTCCTCTGACATGACGGTCATCCACGGGGACACGGACCGGGTGATGGTCTGCTTGGCCATGTTGTAGTGGTTGATGATGGTGAAGAGACGCCCGCGACCACCAGGGGGGTAGTAGCCGTATATCCCCGCCGGCATGCACCGACCTTGCTGCAAGAGAGAGAGAGATTTTAGCATAGGAACAAGAGGCAGAACTCTACAAATGTTGACAAGATAAGACCTGGAAGTGCTTGTGAAAACCTGTCGCTGAAAAGAAGATAACATCAAGGTGCCAATAATATTTTTAAAAAGGAGAATTGATTCAAGTTCTGTCTTGCAAGTGCAACTGTATGCTGCATTTCTTTTGAAAGAAGGTCTTCATTGGTACCTACAAGAGGCATCCCACTGGGCAAACACGGGTTGTTTCAACATAATTTATCAATGCATTGTGGAATCAATGTGGAAAAGTACATTCGATTTTTTTTAAATATAATCCGGCAGCACCTTTTTCATTTTATTTCAACCAGCGTCGTAAGCATTGAAATAAGAGTAAAACGTAATTATATTGACTAAACCTGACGAACAGGTTGTTACGTCAATCTAATTTCAACATAATCTTCAGAACTATGTATACATTGAAACGTTGGGTGGTTGAAGTTGTTTCATTTTATATTTGATTAGACATTTTATTTGACCATGTTTCAATGTTGAGAGTCAAATTGTATGTTTTAATCAACGTCATTGTTTCCATCATTCTTAAATGGAAGAAGTTTGGAACCACCAAGACTCTTCCGAGAGCTGGCTGCCAGGCCAAACTGAGCGATAAGGGGGGGGATTGAACTCTTTGGCCAAGCGTCACATCTGAAGGAAACCTGGCATCATCCCTATGTTGAAGCATAGTGGTGGCAGGATCATGCAGTGAGGATGTTTTTCAGCAGCAGGAACTGGGACACTAGTCAGGATCGAGGGAAAGATGAATGGAGCAAAGTACAGAGAGATCCTTGATGAAAACCTGCTCCAGAGGACTCAGGATCTCAGACTGGGAAGAAGGTTCACCTTCCAACAGGACAACAACCCTAAACACACAGCCAAGACAATGGAAGAGTGGCTTTGGGACTCTCTTCGGGACTCTTCGACAAGCCAGAGCCCGGACTTGAAGCCGATCGAACATCTCTGGTGAGAACTGAAAATAGCTGTTCAGTAACGCTCCCCATCCAACCTGACAGAGCTTGAGAGGATCTGCAGAGAAGAATGGGAGAAACTCCCCAAATACAGGTGTGCCAAGCTTGTTGCGTCTTACCCAAGAAGACTCGAGGCTGTAATCGCTGCCAATGGTGCTTCATCAAAGTGCTGATTAAAGGGTCTGAATACTTATGTAAATGTGATATTTCAGTTAATTTTTTGTGTAAGTTTGCAAAAATGTCTAAAGACCTGCTTTTACTTTGTCATTGTGGGGTATTGTGTGTAGATTGATGGCGGGAAAAACAAACAATTTAATACATTTCAGAATAAGGCCGTTAACGCAACACAAATTGGAAAAAGTCAAGGGGTCTGAAAAAGTCAATACTTTCCGAATGCACTGTATGTACCCTGCTTGGCTTGGGAAACAAGCTGTGTACGTTTCGGCTGAGCTATCATGCCAAAATGTTCAGACATTGATCAGCTTCCATACTCATTTGCATAGACTACCTACATAACATTGAATAGTTAAAAGTAACTAACTTTTCTTACACAAGTGTATGGGGGCCCGAGGCAGAGAATAATAATTTTAAAAACCGACAGGAGTCCACTTTCAATGTTCAAAATACAGCAGAGAGCATAATTTTGTTTCTAAAACATTATTTTTTTTTAAATAACTCTGGATTAAATCTTATGACAAGCACATACAGGTAACAACCAAAAAAAAGAGCCCCAGAGCCTATGATTTCTTAATCGGGCCACTTATAATGAATACCAGAGATAATATCCAAAGGTAAAAGTTTTTTACTAATATCATGCATTTGGCATCCCATTTATAGGGCTAATGGTAACTACTTCGAACGATCCAATCATCCATGGATCATCCATATGCCATGAACCAATGATTGTCCTTTGGGCAAATCAGATGTCAATGTAGCCTAGATAAACCCAACATCACTCCGAATTTACTTTCACATACAGCTTGTGTAAGAAACGTTAGAAAGAAACGTAATTCTCGGTGACCGATAATATCCGCCGATATTAACCTTTTACCGATGTATTTGTATCGCCGTTTAATCCACCGAGAATGACCGATATTAAATGCGAAGAAAAGTTCTTATTTTTTTTAAATATAATTAAATTCTTGTTGTTGTTGCATTTTATTATTTGTCCTGAAGAGGGCACTCTTTGCATGGCTATAAGCCTATCTTGCTTTGGTGCGCTACAGCAAGACAGGACACTACCACCCTACACAAAGTTACAGCCCTTTAGTGAAGCCAGCGAAATCTGGTGTTATATTTGCTCTTTGCAAAGGGTCTTCCTCAAGATCTGTCATTCCAATTTTTTTAGAGACACTAAAAAAAACATAGCAGGTTACAAAGTAGCGCTTCGTAGCTACGTTTTGATGTATGGACTCATTGTCACTTGATAGGCACTGGTTCAAATTCACGTTTCACTAATCGCCATTTCCATGACGTGTGCTAACTAACTAGCCAGATAACTAGCTGTGTACTTGACGGCGTTCATGGAGGGTTAGTGATATCTGGGATCCTTAGGACATACATTCGTTAAACCCGAACCGTAACCATTTTAAATGTCAACTTCAATGGAGTAGGGACAACCCAAGGATGCCAGATAGCAAGGACCTATCACTGAGGCAACGCTGTGCCAGCGGCGCATTTTGTGATTGATAGTTTTCCTTTCAAGTGACAACTACCAGAATTCAGTGGCAATAGCCTTACAATTGATGAAAACATAGCTAAATAAATAATACATTGAAAATGTGTCCTATGTCGTTTCCCAGCATGAGGCAGCTCAGTTTTCAGAGCTTTGTGAAAAATAGTTTTGCTGGAATCAGTGCAGTTTATCCTCCTTTCACTAGAGTAACAGTTTTTCCATTAAATAATCTCAGCTTTCTGGTGCACCTAAATTCTGTGTGGCACTTACATTAATGTCATTTCCTCAAATTTAAGAAATCAGCTTTCTGAGTATTGTCAAAGGGCTGTTTTAAGCACAATCCATACAGAAAATATATATATTTTTATTCTAGCTATAATAATAGACATATTGGCAGATATGGGTTATCTGCGAATATTTCCACTCTAAAATTTGAATCGTTATCGGTTCCAAAAATCCCATATCGTTCATGCTCTATTTTCAGCTATGCAGGGTCATTTAGGTTGTCTACGCAAAAGAGTATGAAAGCTGATCATTGTCTAAATGTGTTAACATTATAGCTCAGCTGAATCGAACACAGCTTGTTTCCAAAGCTAAACAGGAAACATAGAGGTATGAGTCTGGATGGTAGACTTATTCTCACTGAAGTGCATTACTCCTCATATTCCAGTAGGAGTCCCTGTTCAGTCAGGAATTATTGGACTGTGGCTTCACATTTGATTTAAATATATCTATTTATTTCGGTTGATAGAATGATGTTGAAACAATGACATTGATATAATTTTACTATCAACAGTGAAACAAGGTCAAATGTCGAATCAAATATGAAATTCTACAGAACTTCAACCACCCAATATATATTGATGTATGATTTTTTTTAAATAAACATTTCTACATGGAATTGTCAATGCAATTTCTACATATACATAGTTCTGATGATTATGTTGGAATTAGATTGATGTAAAAACTTGTTAATCAGGTTAAGTCAATGAATTTAAGTTGACGTTTTACCCCAATTTCAATGTTTACAATGCTGGTTGAAATGAGATGAAAACAATCCTGGGCCCGGTTTTCCAAAAGCATCTTAAGGCTAAGTTAATCCTTAGAACTTCTGAGCCGTTTCCCAAAACTGTCTTTATTAACGCTGTACTTGAAATTGCTCGTAATCTAATGCCTGCCTCAGACCCCTCGTAGAACAGCTAAGTGCATCATTAGATCACCATTTACCCACTTTACACATAGAAAATCTCAGCTAAACATAGAATGAAGATGTTTATCTGTCTCTCTGTGACCGCCGAAAACGTCATCGTTGAATGGCCTAAAAAGTGTGCAATGTTTTAACCAAGCAAAGCAAAGATGAATTTGCTTTTTTAATGAAAACTGAAATAGCATAATAATCTAGCTATTATATATTTAGGTTAAATGTTTGACAGCACTTTCGTGTGCAATTGATAGACCTACCTAGCATTAAGCCATTAGGCTACACCTGAGTCTATTCCATATTCGTATCTATTAGACCTATAGACTACTATTATCTAGAAGCTGACGCATTTCGTTGTAACCTAACCAATAACCTAAAGGTCAACATATTAGGTCTATAGCAAAGTCGCTTAACTTGCTACTTCGTGTTTAATTATTCTATTTGTTTAATGATTTAATTGTAGAATATCTGTTAGGCCTACTTGAAGCCCAATTCCTGCCTGCCATTAGGCTACAATGATTTGTTGAGCAATTACGAAAAACCATTGTCATCATATCCTATTTTTAGGTCAAGCTGATATTGTCTATAGCAAACAAACAACTTTTATTCATTCTTGCTCACAGTTTAGACAAACTGAAAAATTCAGATTTTACTTAATCAAAGATTGCTTACAAAAATGGTACGAGTAAACACTTATAACACATGACAAACATAATACAAACACTTACATACATAATAGACTACAGAACATTTATTGTCATGGTGGGAAAGCTATTGTGTAAAAAAATTTAAGAGCAACAGGGAGCTCTTTAGCCTATATTCTGGAATCATTTTCAGCACAATACAGCTCCTGAAGCAACTCAGTTAAGTTGAACTTTGTAACGAGTGCACTGCGTGGTGTTTTGGGAAACGGGTGTGACATCTTCAGAAGTTATTTTTATGATGCATAGTTAAGCCTAAGGTCCATAAGCCTAAATTTCATCACTATCGGGAAACCGAGCCGAGGTTGATGACTTTTTTCAAATCCAATGCATTTTCCACATTGATTCCACGTCACAATACGCTGACAAATTACATTTAAACAACGTTGATTCAACCAGTGTGTGCCCAGTGGGATGCTTACTGTAGTAGCTTACCGTGTACATGAAGCCATCTGGACAGGGCTGCTCATACTGGTAAACTTTATAGACCACCAGAAACATCACGCAGACCAGAAATGCCAAAGCACAAATCACCAGCAGAGTGACCTAGGAAGATGAGAGACACAAACATAATCTCTGGGTTACTGATAGGTCACACTATGCCCAAGCCCAAATCAATCCCTAGACGGCTAGCCACTAGATACTACTCTGTGGTAGACTACTGAACTAGATGGGTGTAAGAAATATGACAGAATCTGCATTTGCCGAACCACAGGGATAGGCGGAGTTATTACTATTTTGCCTCTACCAATCCAATTATTTCATGGCCCGTATTTATAAAGCGTCTCAGTATAAGGAGTAGGCATGCTGATCCAGGAACAGTTTTCCCTTTTAGATCATAATGAATACGTTTACATTGACAGGGGGTGATCTGATCCTAGATCAGCTCTCCTACTCTGAATCACTTTATGAATATGGGGCCAGAGGGCTAATTGCACCTATCCTATTACTTCAGCTCTACTGGGACTCATCAAGACATGTCTAAGGGTTTGATTAGGGAATAGGTATTGGACGTTACACTGAACAGAGTGAGACTCATGATGTCTTTAAAAGAGTAAAAGTACATTGCACTGGCATCTCCAGGGTATTATGCAATGGCTACAGGCGTTTCAAGGAACTGAGGAGGCGGGGAGTGGGAGAGAGTTGTCAGGAAAATCACTTTGTCAATTATGCCAGCCTCAGCTATGAGGCCAGGGCCCATATTCTTAAAGCGTCTTAGAGAAGGAGTGCTGTACTAAGACCAGTGTAATAAAAAAGGCAAAACTGGTCCTAGATCAGCAATCCTACTCTGGAACACTTTATAAATATGGGACCTGATTTTGTCTTGATCACGGGCCCAAACTTAGTGTATTATATCATCGATTTTTATTGACACTGAGGTTTACTAAGAGTTCCTTCTGATTTTCCAGGATGTAGATGATGTCATATTTCTCTATTAGTAGAGTTAGAAACATCTTGCGGAAATCATTAAAGAATTGATATCAAGGGCTGCTCTGCAAAACCAGCATGGAGCCAGACAAAAAAGAAACCAGGTAGGGAATGTCCCTTTCAACTACAGTGTGCATATTGCCTACAGAAAAGTAAATGTCTTGCCCTATCTGATAACAGATTATGCCTTAAGACTTCACATACAAAGATATCAGCATAGCGAGCTGGAAAATACCACAAAGAGCATTTGAGCACTACAGATATAGAAATCAATTGTGCTATGGGATGTCATGGTGTTTTTGATGGACCACTCTTAGATAGTGAGCAGGTGTGGCTTCTTCGGGTGATCTGTAGCCTAGCAATTTGCTTCTCAAAGACCTCGATGTAAACTCATCTGTTGCTGCCATGCTATGTTGTTGTCTTAGGTCACTCGTTATGTACTGTTATGTTGTCTCTCTTGTAGTGATGTGTGTTTTGTTCTATATTTTGATTTAATTTATTTTTAATCTCAGCCCCCGTCCCCGCAGGAGGCCTTTTGCCTTTTGGTAGGCCGTCATTGTAAATAAGAATTTGTTCTTATCTGACTTGCCTAGTTAAATAAAGGTTCAATTTTAAAAAAAACTGAGAAAAAAAAACTGAGTGAGACATGACAATTACAAGACCATTGCCATGGCAACAGTTGAATTAATCAAGGGGGGCTTGGGTTTGGGTGAAGAACAAGACAACATATCTTACTTTGAGTCGCTCAGATACCCCTTCAATGATGCTTATTGAGAAAGCTGCTATCTTGGGTGTGTGCAGCTTGCTCTTCTTGTGCTCCCCATCATAGTCTGTTTTGGTCTTTACCACCACCTGAAACACAATGGCAAATGCCAAGATGTAAATAAATAATGCTGATCATAGGCCTGCACGAAGGTGTAACATTTGTAGGCTATATCCTTCATGTGTGTAATGGTGAATAGATTGATAGATTTTTATTTGAGGCTATTGACAAAATAGTGGTTACGTTTATTTCTATTGGATCCTTAGATGGTCACATTCATATTATTTCATCCTGTAAAAAAAAACTCCATAAAAACATTGACGATGGGTAGAGTAATACTGCACCAATAGGCTTTCAATTCACTCGAATAAATATTACCTTGTCGAGTACAGGGAACTGCAGTTGACTGGCATCTAAGGGTGTTATGAGGGGAATGGTGTCGAATCCATCTTCTGAGACGGTTTTGGCGTTGTTTTTGTCACTTAAATTATTCCCCAATTTAACCATTTTTCGAGACGATAGGGTGTAAAACCTGTTCGGAGAAGGACATGGCGTTCAATAGTGATTGTATGATGAATACATGTAGGCCTATGCGCCGTCTAAATTATGAATGGCATATGATTGTTTTAGTTTTATCTTAACGTAGCCAATCATTTCTGACCTGAAACAAAAACACGCCTGCATTTCAAACCCACTGCAATTGATAACATAGATATGGAACGTGGATTATTTGGTTAATTTCATTATATGATACCAGAAGGAGCGCTCGCAAATAAAACATAATTTGTAGTATCCTTTGGATGTTACTTTCAATTAGCACTTTTTATCATAATAAGAACGATAAACTTGTATATGGCATTGACTAATACATCAACCCTTACCTGCTAACGTTTTTTTTATTTTAATCCTTGTTGATGGTCGTATTTTATTGTTATAACTGAGACCGCCGGTGTAGGTGTGACTCAGCCGATTTAAGATGTTGTATATGCACAATATGGACAAGCTCTAGCTGATGCTCCTCAAAGGCGGACCCTCTGAGCGGATGCTGCTGCTGGCAGCCAAGTGATGTAACAACATTAGCCTACATCCCATGCATAGGCTACGCACGAGATAACACATGGGAGCAGGTCTAGGGAGATAATGGTTTTACATCTAAACTTTGAAAGACTATTTTAAATCTAATCAAAAGAAAGAAACATTGATACTGAGCTGAACATTTAATTTTAAAAAATTCCAATGCCTCGCAAAGAAGATCATCTATTGGTAGATGGGTACAAAAAAAAACGTTTTTAACCTGACAATTAATTGTAACGCTTGTCGTCTGGGGAAGGAGAGGAGGACCAAGGTGCAGCGTGGTAAGTATTCATATTATTTAATGAAATATGCAACACTAGACAAAACAACAAACATGACAGACAGACAGACAGACAGACAGACAGACAGACAGACAGACAGACAGACAGACAGACAGACAGACAGACAGACAGACAGACAGACAGACAGACAGACAAACAAACAAACAAACAAACAAACAAACAAACAAACAAACAAACAAACAAACAAACAGTCCTGAAAGGTGAACCAAAAACACTAAACAGGAAACAACCACCCACAAAACACAATGGAAAACAGGCTACCTAAATATGGTTCTCAATCAGGGACAACGATTGACAGCTGCATCTGATTGAGAACCATATCAGGCCAAACACGGAAATAGAAAATCATAGACAAATTAACATAGACAACCCACCCAACTCACGCCCTGACCATACTAAAACAAAAGACAAAACAAAGGAACTAAGGTCAGAACGTGACATGAATATCACTTTGAGCATGGTGAAATTATTAATCAAGCTTTGGATGGTATATCAATACACCCAGTCACTACAAATATACAGGTGTCCTTCCTATACAGTATCAATTGCCGGAGAGGAAGGAAAATGCCCAGGGATTTCCTTGGTGACTTTAAAACAGTTACAAATATCAATGGCTGCGATTGGAGAAAACTGAGGATGAATCATAACATTGCAATTACTCCACAATACTAATCTAATTGACAGAGTGAAAAGAAGGAAGCCTATAAAAAATATTCCAAAACATGCATTGTGTTTGCATCAAGGTACTAAAGTAATACAGCAAAATAATTGGCAAAGCAATTCACTTTTTCTCTTGAATACAAAGTGTTATGTTTGGGCAAATCCGATGCAACACATTACTGAGTACCACTCCCATATTTTCAAGCATAGCGGTGGATGCATCATGTTATGGGCAGTGGCGACCTGTCATTCAGGGCAGGTGGGGAATATTATTTTGGCATTAATACGTGTCACATATCAGTTTGCAAAAATACAAACATGGTCTCTTTTTTGTTTTACTGAGTAAGGCAGCTCCAAAATGCAGGTGTTTCAGCCTAGCTCTGTGCTTTCTGTGGTGGTGGGGCAGCCAGTGGAAAATACAGAGCGTATGTCACACTTGATCTTTTTCACCTGTCTTTGTGCTTGTCTCCACCCCTCTCCAGGTGTCGCCCGGTGTCTGTTGCCAGTTTGTCTCGTCAAGCGTACCACTGTTTTTCCCATACTCCTGTTTCTTGTTAGTTCCTGTTTTCTAGCTCTCCCGGTTTTTTACCATTCTGCCTGCCTTGACCCTGAGCTTGCCTGCTGTTCTTGACCTTGCCCTGGATTACTGACTGTTGTTTGCCTGCCCCCTGTTTTGTAAATAAACATTTGTTATTTTGAACTGTCTGCATCTGGATCTTATCCTGAAGTCTGATAGTACGGACTGGCCATGACGGACCCAGCAGACTCGGACCAGCTCCGCAATGTCACCTCCTCCCAATGAGTCACCATTGGAAGGCATGAGGAGTTGCTTCGTGGTGTCATGGAAGGTTTCTAGAACTTGGCCGAACGCCATGACCTGGTGCTGGATACATTGCTGGAGCAATTCTGCGGGTTGTCTGTTAGGCAGCCTACCACGACGGGTAACCTCCTAGCCCCTCAGTTATCCAGCTGTCAGCAGCGCACATCTCTCCCGGCCACCCCGGCTTCCCGAGAACCCCGCTTACCTCCTCCGGAACGCTTCGCTGGATAGTCAGGAACCTGTCAGGCATTTCTCACTCAGTGTTCCCTCATCTTCAAGCTGTAGCCCTCCTCCTTCCCCTCGGACCGCTCTAAGATAGCATACCTCATCACGCTGATGTCCGGGAGGGCTCTCGTCAGGGCTACAGCAGTGTAGGAACAACAGTCTGCCGTATGCTTCAGTCTGGAGCAGTTCATGGCTGAGGTGAAGAAGGTTATCGATTCTCCATTGTCCGGGAGAGAGGCTGCCCAGAAGTTACTCCAGCTTCGGTAAGACTCCCGCAGTGTGCCAGACTATGCAGTGGATTTCCGCACATTGGCGGCTGACAGTGCCTGGAACCTGGAATCGCTGTTTGACACGTTCCTGCACAGATTATCGGAGGAAGTTAAGGATGAGCTAGCAGCCCGGGAACTACCGACGGATCTTGACTCACTCATCGCCTTGACCATCCAGATTTATGGGCGGCTATGGGAACGTAGGACGGAGAGGAGGACTGATTCCACCTCACCTCCGAGGCATCCCGGAAATCCCCGACCTCTACATTTCCGCAAAAATCCGATGCTACCCAAGTTCCCCTGAGAGTCTCTAAAGTCTGCTGATTCGCCTCTTCCCGAGCCGATGCATCTAGGCAGAGGTAGGTTGTCTCCAGACGACAGTTTACACAGGCTTAACACGAAGAGTTTCCTGTATTGCATGTCCAATAAAAGACCAGGCTCACAAGTAGGGGTGAGTACTCTGGTAGGCCATACGGAGAACTTTCCCTCTCCGCTTACTCGCACCCCTCTCCACGCCATCCTGCTGTGGGGGAAGCAGTCGAAAATTCCCCGGGTACTCATCGACTCTGGGGCCGATGAGAGTTTTATTGACGCCACACGGGCATCCGAGCTGGGCATCCTCACTCAGCTCCTCTCCATTCCCATGGATGTTAGATTGCTGGATGGGTTGTCACGCCTTGATCTGTTTCACCTGTCCTTGTGATTGTCTCCACCCCCTCCAGGTGTCACTTATTTTCCCCGGTGTATTTTTCCCTGTGTTTCCTGTCTCTCTGTGCCAGTTCGTCTTGTTTGTCAACCAGCGTGTTTTTCCGTGCTCCGGCTTTTTCCTTTTCTGTTTTTGCTAGTCCTCCCGGGATTTGACCCATGCCTGCCTAGACTCTGAACCCACCTGCATGACCATACTGCCTGCACTGACCTCGAGCCTGCCTGCCACTCAATACCTTCTGGACTCTGACCTTGTTATGATCTTTTGCCTGTCCACAACCATTCTCTTGCCTACCCCTTGGATCATAATAAATATCAGAGCCTCAAACCATCTGCCTCCCGTGTCTGCATCTGTGTCTCGCCCGACGCTCTATAGGCAGGGTCTCCCACAATACCACTCCTATCAACCTATGAGTATCAGGGAATCACAGTGAGGCTATCCAATTCATGCTTATTAACCCTTTCACATGTACCATCACACGGGTGTGATCATTCTACAGTGGTCCCTGAAACGTAAGATCACCCCCGTGTGATTAGAACGCTTATTTAGAACGCTTATTTAGAATGGCCAGTTTCGAATGACGCAACAATCAGCATTTGAGCTGACCACACTTGTTTTCAGAAACTATTTACACAAACACAGTCCTTACAAAGTTATATCCACAATGTGAGCAGTTTATTTTTTGGATGCAGTGTTCAGATGTTCACAGAAGTATCTATAGCATAACACAATCATCCAAACCGGGGAAAGAAAATGTAGGCTACATTTGTCCTAGCGCTGAGGAAAGATTGATGCAACACACGTGGTCATATTTGTATAACTCTCAGCTGACAAACTACAATATGAATTAGCTAATAGCAATTACTATTTATAATTCATCACATCGCGGGTGAGCTCACCATTGATCAAAATCATCTAGTAAAACACTTTCTAGAAATCGAAAGTAATTCGACGATTAGTTTCAGTGCACCGCCATGCTTTTTTTCCTCACAGAAACCAAAGATAATAAGAGAAGACAAGATGAGTTTGGTCTGTTTATAGTATGCATTTTGAAGGGGTGTGTTTGCCATCGTTCACATCTCACCATTCACTTCCTGAAGTTCTCAAAAAATGAGTGAACCCTTACTCACCTAATTTTGTTATAGCATCTTTGGTCCGACAGAGGATTACGTGAAACCCAGAATGCATTGTATGCCAACAAACATGGCTCCACACACATAGCTGGAATTAGCTTAGCTCATCATAATCAGTACAACCTTCAAAAAATAATTTTACACACATAATACAGTGGGGCAAAAAAGTATTTAGTCAGCCACCAATTGTGCAAGTTCTCCCACTTAAAAATATGAGAGAGGCCTGTAATTTTCATCATAAATTAGGGGAAAATATCCAGAAAATCACATTGTAGGATTTTTAATGAATTTATACTATGTTTGCAACTCCCTTCTATTGTTACTATTGTTTGTACAAGCATTTGTAAATTGCTCCCAAGGATGAACCAGACTTGTGGAGGTCTAAAAAGAAAATTCTGCAGTCTTGGCTGATTCCTTTTGATTTTCCCATGATGTCAAGCAAAGAGACACTGAGTTTGAAGGTAGTCCTTGAAATACATCCACAGGTACACCTCCAATTGACTCAAATTATGTCCATTTGCCTATCAGAAGTGTCTAAAGCCATGACGTAATTTTCTGGCATTTTTCAAGCTGTTTAAAGGCACAGTCAAGTTAGTGTATGTTAACCTCTGACCCACTGGAATTGTGATATAGTGAATTATAAGTTAAATAATCTGTCTTTAAATGTAACGACTGTTGGTGGAAGAAGGTGAGGACCAAAGCGCAGCGTGGTACGTGTTCATGTTAGTTTATTGAGACTGAACACTACATACAAAAATAACAAAGGGAATAACCAAAACAGTCCTGAAAGGTGAAAAACACTAAACAGAAATCAACTACCCACAAAACCCATGTGGGAAAAAGCTACCTAAGTATGGTTCTCAATCAGAGACAACGATAGACAGCTGCCTCTGATTGAGAACCACACCCAGCAAACAACAAATAAATACAAAACATAGAAAATGAACATAGAATGCCCACCCTAGTCACAGCCTGGCATAACCAAAATAGAGAATAAAAGCCTCTCTATGGCCAGGGCGTGACATTAAACAATTGTTTGAAAAATTACTTGTGTCATGCACAAAGTATATGTCCTAACTGACTTGCTAAAACTATAGTTTGTTAAACAAGAAATTTGTGGAGTGGTTGAAAAACAAGTTTTAATGACTCCAACCTAAGTGTATGTAAACTTCCGACTTCAACTGTATTTATATTTACATTTTCTTTTTAATCCCTTTACGTTTGTGTGTATAAGGTAGTTGTGAATTTGTTGCATTATTTGTTAGATATTACTGCACTGTCGGAACTAGAAGCACAAGCATTTCACTACACTCGCATTAACATCTGCTATAGTTGCTTGTGAACGTATTCACCCCCCTAGGCATTTTTCCTATTTTCTTGCCTTACACCCTGGAATAAAAATAGATTTTGGAGGGTTTGTATCATTTGATTTACACAACATGACACTTTGAAGATGCAAAATATGTTTTATTGTGAAACAAACAAGAAATAAGACAAAAACAAAAAAAACTCCACATCTAGCCACTGGGATTTTTGCCCATTCTTCAATGCAAAACTGCTCCAGCTCCTTCAGGTTGGATGGGTTCAGATGGTATACAGCAATCTTTCAGTCATACCACAGATTCTCAACTGGAATGAGGTCTTGGCTTTAACTAGGCCATTCCAAGACATTTAAATGTTTCCCCTTGAACCACTCAAGTGTTGCTTTAGCAGTATGCTTAGGGTCATTGTCCTATTGGAAGGTGAACCTCCATCCCAGTCTCAAATCTCTGGTAGACTGAAACAGGTTTCCCTCAAGAATTTCCCTGTATTTAGCGTTCCTTCAATTCTGACCAGTTCCCCAGTCCCTGCTGATGAAAACATCCCCACATGATGCTGCCACCACCATGCATCACTGTGGGGGTGGTGTTCTCGTGGTGGTGAGAGGCGTTGGATTTGCGCCAGGCATTTTCCTTGATGGCCAAGAAGCTCAATTTTGGTATTTTCTGACCAAAGTACCTTCTTCCATATGTTTGGGGAGTCTCCCACCTGCCTTTTGGTGAACACCAAACATGTTTGCTTATTTTTTTCCTTAATTAAGCAATGGCTTTTTTTTGGCCACTCTTCTGTATAGCCCAGCTCTGTGGAGTGTATGGCTTAAAGGGGTCCTATGGACAGATACTCCAATTTCTGCTGTGGTGCTTTGCAGCCCCTTCAGGGTTATCTTTGGTCTCTTTGTTGCCTCTCTGATTAATGCCCTCCTTGCCTGGTCGGTGAGTTTTGGTGGGCAGCCCTCTCTTGGTAGGTTTGTTATGGTGCCATATTCTTTCCATTTTTGATAATGGATTTAATGGTGCTCCGTGGGATGTTCAAAGTTTCTGATATGTTTTTATAACCCAACCCTGATCTGTACTTCTCCACAACTTTGTTCCTGACCTGTTTGGAGAGCTCCTTGGTCTTCATGGTGCCACTTGCTTGGTGGTGCCCCTTGCTTTGTGGTGTTGCAGACTCTGGGGCCTTTCAGAACAGGTTTATATATACTGAGATCATGTGTCAGATTATGTGACACTTAGATTGCAGACATTTGGACTTTATTTAACTAATTATGTGACTGATATTACTGTTCTAAAACATGTTCTTGGGTTTAAAATAATAAATACTGAAACTTTCAAATTAAGTTTGTGAGTGAGTAAAAAAATTGCTTTCATTTGCTTTTTCTCTCACTGCCCTGAGTTTGGCTGTCTTGGAACTACGAACATTTCCATGAACTTTTTGCTTAAGGAGAAACATAAGAAACAGCGCAACTGACAGTGAAGATGCATTAGAGGAGGAAGTGTCAGAAGTTGAATGCAATACCGAATATGATCAAGACTAAGAGACTATACATCCAAGCATACGTGTGTCTCTTGATTTTGGCTGGTTGGTACAGATCCAGAAACTAATCTACCACCAGTTTATGGGATGCAGAGTCTGGTCGGGCAATTTTTTGTGCCACTATGTCACTCCAGACATTTCACGTGTTGTCACGGGTGATTCGCTTCGACAACCGTGACACAAGACCAGGCCTCCGTCAACAAGACAAGCTGGCAGCGATCAGAGAGATTTGGCACAAGTGGATGGAGTGGCTGCCACTCATCTATAACCCAAGTCCAGATATCACAGTGGATGAGTGTCTGGTCGCTTTTAGGGAACACTGCCAATTCAAACAGTACATGCCAAGCAAACCGTCAAAATATGGAATAAAGATATGGACAGCATGTGATGCCAGGACAAGTTATGCCTGGAACATGCAGGTTCACACCGGGATACCTGCTGACGGTGTTCCCGAAAGGAACCAGGGGAAGCGGGTGGACCTGGAAATGACTGCAGGTCTCCAGGGGCACAACATAACATGTGACAATTTCTTCACCTCATATGCTCATGGTCAGGAGCTACTCCCCCCAAAAATGACCATGGTGGGCTCGGTCAGGAGGAACAAGCCTGAGTTGCCTCCTGCCTTATTCACTACCAAGGACAGGGATCGTTTTCCCTCTAAATGTACCTTCACCGATACACACACTCGTGTCCTACTGCCCGAAGAAAAATAAGAACGCGCTTCTGATGACAACTCTGCACAGGGATGTCGCTGTGAGTACCAGGGAGGACAAGAAGTCCAACGCTGTCCTGGATTAGAACAGGAACAAAAGAGGAGTTGACAAATTTGATAAGGTATGTTACTTTTTATCTTTCAAGTCTCATGTACTTTTTTTCCTATTACCAGATTGTTTTATCTGCACCATAAAAAATAAGACATGTTGTTGTTTGGTGAAATGCTCGTTGAATTTGTGAACAATATGGAGTGAATTCTATTCATTTGAATATGTAAATATTCGCTTGATGCAATTTTTCACGTTACCATGCAAGACAAAGTAAAGTAACAATTGCATGTAGTAATTATTTTATTTACTGATTGTTCCACTTTTACAGGTTACTGACACATACTCTTGTAAGAGGATGATGGCACGTTGGCCCATGGTGGTGTTCTTCAACATCCTAGATGTGTCGGCCTACAACGCGTTTGTGGTGTGGATGAAGGTGAATCCAGGCTGGAAGCAGGGGAAATTCTTCAAGAGGAGACTATTCCTTGAAGAGTTGGGGAAAGCCATGGTGGCACCCCTCATTCAAAGGCGTCAACATCTTCCTCAAACACCATCCTCGGCTGGATTGGTGAGAGATATACAAGGGCCAGAAGCAAGACCTATGGCCACCAGAGACAGAAGAGACAAAAGGAAGAGGTGCAAAAGAGATGTCAAAACGAGCATTATGTGCCATAAATCCAGTGCATATATTTGCAAGGCACATGCAACAACCACCAGGGATTGTCCAACATGTGCATGAGAACACACAAAATGTAACCACCATTGATTGACAGATTGTGAACATTTGAATGTTTTTGTTATTGTTAGTAATACTGTTATTGTTACTGTTGTTCTTTAATGTGTTCAGACATTCATTTTGTAATATGGTAAAGTTTTCATGTGTAGTTTTGGGCCTATGTCCTTTCTTTACTTATAAAATCATACCGGTCAGTTTTGACCGTGAACACAACAGATGTTATTTTGTGCCACTATTTAAACATTTGAAATGGTTTCAAAACAAATGTCCTTATTAAACGTTGACATAATGAACTGGAACTTCTCAAAACCATCTGCCGCCTTTCCGGAAGGTAAATAATGTAACACTTCCTGGCTTGAAAGAAGTCGCGTGTTTTAAAACTTTTGCACTAACGAACCTACACGGGTTTTTTTCCCCAACGTCTTTGTATTGCTACTACAGCTAATGACCTGTGTAGTAGCTTCATATAATTAATATGACACAATGTTAGTTTGAAATGCCGTTGTAACTTAGTAAGTAACAAGCTTGTTCCTTGATTGACTAGAATAAGCTAGCTAGCCGGCTAACGTACGCTAGCTACCGCCCGGTAAGTTAGTTCAGGAATTGTTGGCCCATGCCATGTGTCTCACTCTGTGTCGATTAAAACGTATTTTGGCATAGTATATAGCAAGCAAGGCAACGTTGTCCAAAAGGAATTTGTTTTGTTGAGTTCATTGACTTGTGTTAGTTGGTAGTATTCATTGAGACTTAAAAGAACGGTAGTATCAGCTAACGTTAGTCCAACATGGTCTTCTTCACGTGCAATGCGTGTGGTGAATCACTAAAGAAAGCCCAAGTCGAAAAACATGTGAACATGTGCCGTGGATGTGAAATTTTGTCATGCATTGACTGCGGGAAAGACTTTTGGTAAGTGCTTGTGAATGCTTTTTTCCCTTCTTGCTGTGTTGGGTACATCGCAGTTTGGTTGCTTGCTTTGCATAGCCAACATTGAACCAGTATCTGTCTGTGCGTTTAGACACCTCTAACGCCCAAAAGGCTCAGATTGAAGCTCTCATTCACTAGCTGTGTAAGCGTTATAACGTTAAAATACGTTCGTTGATCACTCCATATGGAGTTTCACAGAGTAACTATCTTAATTCACTCCCGTTACGGCTGATATGTACTTTCAAAAAAGGTCTAAAAAAATGTATGCATTGGGGCTGCCGAAGATGCACTTTTTTAGGTTGCTTGTGCATTTTTATTTAGACGTTATTTGGAAGTACATAAAAGTCTAATTGCATTCATCAAATACTTCGTAAAACACAGATGTAGACTAACAGTGAAATGCTTACTTACGGGCCCTTCCAAACTATGCAGAGAAAGAAAGTATACGAAATAATAGAAAGTTAATAACATGTAATAATAAATACACAATGAGTAACGATCACTGGCAATATACACCAGGTATCAAATTAAGCTGTATTTATACAGCACATTTCAGACATGGAATGCAAAGCAATGTGCCTCACAGGGGAAAAAATTAAGGGGGGGAAAAGCTCTATTACCTCAACAACAAACTTAATAAAAAAAAAAAAACGTGACATATGGAAAGCAAAGCTAAACAAGATGAGTTTTAAGATCTCTTAAATATTTCCAGTTTTGTCCCCCCCTTAGGTTCTCTTGCAGGTTATTCGAGAGGCTGAGGGCATAGTAAGTAAAGGGTGCCTTGTCGTGCATTTTGGTCCTAGGCTTTGGGATAGTTAAAAGGCCAGTGCCAGAGGGACCTACTGGGTGCATAACTTAAAAGCATATCTGACATGTATTGGGTTGCACAATAGTGGATTGATTTAAAAACCAATAGAAGAATCTTACAATTAATTAACTCACAGGCAGCCAGTGAAGAGACCTTAAAACTGGTGTAATGTGTGCTCTCGGTCTGGTCTTGGTCAGGGCACTATTATGTCCACTCTAGGGAATGGGAGACTGTCACAAACACGATGGTGTGTCACGGGACTAGTCTGAAGGTAACCGCTACTGGTTTAAAAAACAAACAAATGGAAGTATGAAGGCAATGTTGTGCTACCTTAAAAAAGGGTTAAATATGTGTTAAAAAAATATGTGTATATGTTAGAGGCCGACCGATTTTTCAATACCAATACCGATTATTGGAGGACCAAAAAAAGCCGATACTGATTTAATCAGACATTTAAAAGAATAATAATGACAATTGCAACAATACTGAATGAACAATGAACACTTGTATTTTAACTTAATATAATACATCAAATCAATTTAGTCTCAAATAAATAAGTAAACTTGTAAAATTTGGTTAAATAATGCAAAAACACAGTGTCGGAGAAGAAAGTAAAATTGCAATATGTGCCATGTAAAAAAGCTCACATTTAAGTTCTTTGCTCAGAACATGAGAACAAATGAAAGCTGGTGGTTCCGTTTAACATGAGTCTTCAATATTCCCAGTTAAGAAGTTTTAGGTTGTAGTTATTATAGGACTATTTCTCTCTATACCATTTGTATTTCGTATACCTTTGACTATTGGATGTTCTTGTAGGCACTATAGTATTTCCAGCCTAATCTCGGGAGTTGATAGGCTTGAAGTCAAACAGCGCTGTGCTTCAAGCATTGCGAAAAGCTGCAGGTGAACGGAGGAAAGTTTGGTTTGAATGAATGCTTACGAGCCTGCTGCTGTCTACCACCGCTCAGTCAGACTGCTCTATCAAATATCAAATCATAGACTTAATTATAATATATAATCACACAGAAATGCGAGGCTTAGGTCATTAATATGGTCAAATCCGGAAACTATCATTTCAAAAATAAAAAGTTTATTCTTTCCGTGAAATACGGAACCGCTCCGTATTTTATTGAACAGGTGACAACCCCAAGTCTAAATATTGCTGTTACGTTGCACAACCTTCAATGTTATGTTATAATTATGTAAAATTCTGGCAAATTAATTACGGTCTTTGTTAGGAAGAAATGGTCTTCACACAGTTCGCAACGAACCAGGCGACCCAAACTGATGCAAATACCCTGACTCTGCTTACACTGAACGCAAGAGAAGTGACACACTTTCAGGCACCGCATTGATTATATGCAACGCAGGACAAGCTAGATAAACAAACTAGTAATATCATCAACCATGTATAGTTAACTAGTGATTGTGTTAAGATTGATTGTTTTTTATAAGACAAGTTTAATGCTAGCTAGCACCTTACCTTGGCTCCTTGCTGCACTCGCATAACAGGTAGTCAACTTGCCATGCAGTCTCCTCGTGGAGTTCAATGTAATCGGCCATAATCTGTGTCCAAAAATGCCGATGACCGATTGTTATGAAAACATGAAATCGGCCATTTCGATTAATCGGTCGACCTCTACACCAGATACTGGGAGATTTAATTCAGCAGGACAATAACCTAAAACAAAAGGCCAAATCTACACTGGAGTGAATTGTTTTTTTAACCTAAATGTGCTTGAAAATGTATGTGAAGAGTTGAATGGTTTTCTATCCATGATCAACAAATATGACAGGATAATTTTAAAAAGAATAATGGGCAAGTATTGTATAATCCAGGTGTGCAAAGCTCAGAGACTTACCCAGAAAGACTCACAGCTGTAATTGCTGCCAAAGGTGATTCTAACGTGTATTATCTTGGGTTCACATTGTCATTATGGGGTATTGTGTGTCGTTGGGTGAGGGAAAAAAATCTATTGAATACATTTTGAATTCAGGCTATAACACAACAAAATAAATGTGGAATAAGTCAAGGGGTATGAATACTTTCTATAGGCACCGTATAACTAGGACTAAACTGATTAGGTATTGGGATAGATACCGGCCGTAATTGGAGTAAATTAAGATGGCTGCTTAGTGAAACTCCATATTTTGCGATCAACAAACGTGTTTTGACGTAACACCTGCAGAGCTGGTGAATGGGAGTTTGAATCTGTGCTTTGTCTCAAACACATATACTGGTTCAAGCCAACATCACACGTTGAACAGGTAAATGATTATGATGGGTACATAGCTATTCTATGTCTTCCCCCAACAGGGGAAATGACTACAAGAACCACATCAAATGCATCAGCGAGGATCAGAAGTATGGGGGCAAGGGCTATGAGGCTAAGTCCAACAAAGGGGATGTCAAACAGCAACAATGGATTCAAGTGAGAAATAGATTGTTCATCTGAGTTCCCTCTTTTGTTTCTCGGCACTTTGTGGGGTAGATGATTAATGGATGAGATTTTTCCATAGAGGATCCAAGAAGCCATGAACAAACCAGGAATCGGTGCCAAGCTGAAAGATGTTCTAAATCAAGTCAGTTCGTATGACAACGTCCCACGAAAGAAGTCGAAGTTCCAGGTTGGTTATTTCTATGGTTGCTAAGGATATGATGGTCAGTTTATTGTCAGTGGTGCGTGACTTTGTGCTGGCCCGCAGTGTCCGTTTACTGCTATTTTATGCTTGGCTTGCTGAAATGTTAAATCACTCTGTTGTAATAATGCTGTCACGTGGTGCTCACTCCATCAGAACTGGATGAAGAACAGTCTGAAGATCCACAATCCCACACTGCATGACCAGGTGTGGGACATCTTTTCAGCAGCAACCAGCAGCGTGAGTATCTCTTAAAGGAAGGGTGTTAACATAATTAGGGTCATTTAGCAAACACTTATCTAGGGATGCACCGATATTATAATTTTTGGCCGATACCGATATTTTCCTTGCCAAAAACCACAATAACGATACCCAATATTACATTTTTAAGCAGCCTTTTAAGCATTCTAGTACAGTTAAATAGTTGAAACACACACACTGGCCAAAGGTTATTTTGTTGGCATTTACGTATGTCCCTATTACCAGTGAAACATAATCAAAACCTATTTCTTTCACTTACTTGCTGTGCTGTTTCGTTGTTCATTTGTTCAGTCATTTCATTCTCAACCAGGATTTCATCATACATGTCAAGCAGTGACGTTTCAGCTCTGTCTGTCTGTGGCCTCTTCTGTCGTGGGTCCTCTTCCTCGGTGTGCACTGTCACTGTGTCCTTTTCCATCTTGTCCAACTGTCTGTAACATTTCACGTAAACCCTGTTTCTTGTCTGCTTCGAAGTAGTGGTCCCTGTACCTAGCATCGAACATGGTGGCGACACAGTAAAGAGGCTCAGAGAGAATGCCACTGAATCGCTTGTTCACAGCCTCTTGTAGAGTACTTTTGCAAGTTTTAACAACACGGTCTGTGTCTGCAGTTTTGTTGAGCAGGCTTTTTAATGCCATGTCAGAGGGTATCACGTCTGCTGCAGATGCAGTTGATGAGCTTATTTCTCGAGTCAGTGGAGCTAGGAGTGTGTTCATGTTTCCAAGGTTCAAACTAGAGGTCGGCCGATTATGATTTTTAGTAGCAAAACGGATGGCACTGTGATAAACTGCATCCAGTTTGCTGAGTAGAGTATTGGAAGCTATTTTGTAGATGACATCGCCGAAGTCGAGGATCGGTAGGATAGTCAGTTTTACTAGGGTAAGTTTGGCGGCGTGAGTGAAGGAGGCTTTGAGCGGAATAGAAAGCCGATTCTAGATTTGATTTTAGATTGGATATGTTTGATATGAGTCTGGAAGGAGAGTTTACAGCCTAGCCGGACACCTAGGTACTTATAGATGTCCACATATTCTAGGTCGGAACCATCCATGCTGGTCAGGCGTGCGGGTGCAGGCAGCGAACGGTTGAAAAGCATGCATTTGATTTTACTAGCGTTTAAGAGCAGTTGGAGGCCACGGAAGGAGTGTTGTATGGCATTGAAGCTCATTTGGAGGTTAGATAGCACAGTGTCCAAGGACGGGCCGGAGTATACAGAATGGTGTCGTCTGCGTAGAGGTGGATCAGGGAATCGCCCGCAGCAAGAGCAGCATCATTGATAGATACAGAGAAAAGAGTCGGCCCGAGAATTGAACCCTGTGGCACCCCCATAGAGACTGCCAGAGTACCGGACAGCATGCCCTCCGATTTGACACACTGAACTCTGTCTGCAAAGTAGTTGGTGAACTAGTTAACTGTAAGGTTGCAATATTGAATCCCCCGAGCTGACAAGGTGAAAATAAGTCGTTCTGCCCCTGAATGAGGCAGTTAACCCACCATTCCTAGGCCGTCATTGAAAATAAGAATGTGTTCTTAACTGACTTGCCTAGTTAAAGAAAGGTATAACAAATATTTTCTTTAATTCATTTTTTAAATTTTTAAATCTGCGCCCAAAAATACCGATTTCCGATTGTTATGAAAACTTGAAATCGGCCCTAATTAATCGGCCATTCCGATTAATCGGTCGACCTCTAGTTCAAACATGTTATCAAATGGCAGCAGCGGTATGAGAACCAACACATTCTTGAGCATGCAATACGGCTTTCCTCAGTACGAAATTCTCGTCGACCCACTGTGCTGTCAGACTCAGCATGTTCATGGGGCTGACGTCGCTGGTCCAAATGTCAGTCGTGAAGCTAATAGCAGTGACGCCCATAGCAAGTAGCTCATGGATGTGTGTTTCAACAATACTATCTAACTCTGGTAGGGCAACATCTGAAAAATAGCGCCTACTTAGATGTGTGTACCGGGGCTCGAGGTGTTCAACCAGTCGGCGAAAGCCAACATCATCCACGATAGATAACGGTTAATGTTCAAGGGTAATGAATTAGGTTATCTTGGCGTTAATGGATTTCGTCTTTGAATTGTCTCTTTCTAATGTCTGCTCGACTTGAACTTGTTTAGTTGTCTGGGGGTGATGCACTTTCAAATTAGTAATTAGGTTTGTGGTATTGACAGATTTCACTTTCTCCCCTCCTCGGGAAATAATAGCAACACAGACGTTGCATATGGACATTTCGTCGTCTTCCTTGTTGGCATTTTTAGCTAATATTGTCTGATTCCAATATGCTTACCGATATATCATGCATTCTGAGGGTGAATGAGCAAGACAAAAGATTTAAGTGCCTTTGAATGGAGTATGGCAGTAGGTGCCAAGCACACCGGTTTATGTGTTAAGAACTGCAACACTGGTGGGTTTTTCACACAACAGTTTCCTGTATGTATCAAGAATGGTCCACCACCCAAAGGACATCCAGCCAACTTGACACAGCTTTGGGGAGCATTGGAGTCAACATGGGCAAGCGTCCCTGTGGAACGCTTTCGACACCTTGTACAGTCCATGCCCTGACAAATTGAGGCTGTTCTGAGTGCAAAGGGGGGTGTAACTCAATATTAGGAAGGTGTTCCTAATGTTTTGTACACTCAGTTTATATTATATATTAAACAGAATCAATGTGTATTTTTACAAATCATGTGACGTTAACTAAAGCAATTGATTTAATTTTCATAATTCAAAGCAATGTTATAAGAATAAACTTTTGATTTTAGCTGGCTCCCGAAGCCCCGAATCAGACTGAGGAACCCAGGCAGTCTGTTGCTGAAAGCAAGACCGAGACTAATGGGAGCCATCAGAATGGCACATCGGAGGAGCCACCACCAGAGAAGAAGAAGTTGAACAAGCGTGAGCGCAAAGAGGCAAGACAAAAGAAAAGCGGGAAGAAAGAAAAGAAAGCCCCGGAGAACGGTAGCACCGAGGAGGAGGAAGCAAGCGCAGGCAAACGAAAGGACAAGAAAAGGAAGAGGATTTCTGAGGAAGATGGGGAGCAAAAAGGCCACGATGCTGGAGGAGAGGTGACCACCAAGAAACGGAAGACCAGTAAAAAGGACAGTTCCGAAGGTATATAACACATTTTCAGGGGGTTCTTTTCTCAAGTGAGTGTGACACTCCGCGTTTCTGCTCTTCTTCACACTTGCTGTTGGAAAATGCACATTAGTCTTTGATTCCGTTTCTTTTTATTCTACCTTCCAGATGACCAAAACACAGAGGCGGCTGAGGAGGAGGCAGAGGGTGCTGCAGGAGAAGCAAGTTCCAAAGGTACCAGTTATTCTGGGAATGTGCTCATTGTCCTGCATAGTTTTCATAGTGAGAAAAGACTTGAGCTCCATCCAAATTCACCAATTTTTTTTCCCGAAGTGTGCACTTGCACATGGCCCTTTCATGGATTGAAAAGCATTGGCTGGAGGGAGTTTTCAACTTTGTTAAATCCATGCCCGAGAAGGGTGCACACTTTGAAAAGAGTGAAGAATTGGGACGCACATTGGACTTAGGTCATTACCTCAGTTTTTTACATTTTCAAAATGTTGCCACCAGGGGGCAGTGTTGATACATCCCTTTGCTGCAGAGTAGGCCTACATAAATGTGCTTTCAATAATAGTTGGAAACAGTGATTATTAGATATCAGACAAAAGCACCTTCAATTTTAAATTGTCATGCATGTAGTAATTCTCAAGCCACCCAAGTCATAGACTGTTCTCTACTACCGCACAGCAAGCGGTACTGGAGCGCCAAGTCTGTGACCCAAAAAGGCACCTGAACAGCTTCCAAGCAGTAAGACTGCTAAACAGTTCATCAAATGGCTACAATTTACATTGAACCTCCCCCTCTTATTTATTTCTTTATCTTAATTGTTTTACATTGACTCCATTGCACTGGCTATATGCACATTCACTAAGGACACTTACTAGACTACGCACACACTCATTGACACTCCAACACACACACTACATAAGCTTACACACACAAAAGACACACTCATATTGACGCCACACTCACACATACACTTTCACACTTCACATGCGCTGCTGATACTCTGTTTATGATATATCCTTGTCACTTTTACCCCTAACCACATGTACAGTGCATTAGGAAAGTATTCAGACCCCTTCCCTTTTTTCACATTTTGTTACGTTATAGCTTTATTCTAAAATGGATTAAATACATTTTCCCTCATCAATCTACACACAATACCCCATGGCAAAGCGAGAACAGGTGTAGAAATGTTATCAAATGCGTAAAAAAAAAGAAAGGATACCTTTATTGACATAAATATTCAGACCCTTCACTATGAGACAAGAAATTGAGCTCCGGTGCATCCTGTTTCCATTGATCATCCTTGAGATGTTTCTACAACTTGATTGGAGTCCACCTATGGTGAATTCAATCGTTTGGACATGATTTGGAAAGGCACACACCTGTCTATATAAGGTCCCACAGTTGACAGTTTATGTCAGAACAAAAACCAAGCCATGAGGTTGAAGGAATTGTCTGTAGAGCTTTGAGACAGGATTGTGTTGAGGCACAGATCTGGGGAAGGGTACCAAAAAATGTCGGCAGCATTGAAGGTCCCGAAGAACACAGTGGCCTACATCATTCTTAAATGGAAGAAGTTTGGAACCACCAAGACTCTTCCTAGAGCTGGCCGCCTGGCCAAATTCAGCAATCGGGGGAGAAGGGAGGTGACCAAGAACACGATGGTCACTCTGGCAGATCGCCGGAGTTCCTCTGTGGAGATGGGAGAACCTTCCAGAAAGACAACCATCTTTGCAGCACTCCACCAATCAGGCCTTTATGGTGCAGTGGCCAAACGGAAGCCAATCCTCAGTAAAAGGCACATGACAGCCTGCTTGGAGTTTGCCAAAAGGCAACTAATGTACTCAGGCCATGAGAAACAAGATTCTCTGGTCAGATGAAACCAAGATTGAACTCTTTGGCTTGAATGCCAATCGTCACATCTAGAGGGAAACTGGCACCATCCCTACGGTGAAGCATGGTGGTGGCAGAATCATGCTGTGGGGATGTTTTTCCACAGCAGCGACTGTGAGACTAGTTAGGATCGAGGGAAAGATGAACGTACAGATATCCTTGATGAAAACCTGCTCCAGAGTGCTCAGGACCTCAGACTGGGGTGAAGGTTCACCTTCCAACAGGACAATGGACCTAAGCACATAGCCAAGACAACACAGGAGTGGCTTCGGGACAAGTCTCGATGTCCTTGAGGGGCCCAGCCAGAGCCCAGACTTGAAGTCGATCAAACATCTCTGGGGAGAACCGAAAATAGCTTGTGCAGCGACGCTCTAACCTGACAGAGCTTGATAGGATGTGCAGAGAAGAATGGGAGAAACTCCCCAAAACTGGTGTCCCAAGCTTGTAGCGTCATACCCAAGATGACGTGTGGCTGTAATCGCTGCCAAAAGTACTTTAACAAAGTACTGAGTAAAGGGTCCGAATACTTACGTAATGTGAGATTTCGTTTTTTTTGTGCAAAAACTAAAAGCCTGTTTTTACTTTGTCATTATGGGGTATTGTAGTAGATTGATGAGGGGGGAAAAGTACAATTTAATCAATTTTAGAATAAGGCTATAACGTAACAAAATGTGGAAAAAGAGAAGGGGTCTGAAAACTTTCCTAATGCACTGTAAATACTGTACCTCAACTCCCTCGTACCCCTACTACACATTGACTCTGTACTGGTACACTTTGTATATAGCGTCTTTATTGTTTTTGTGCTACTATTTCCTTTTTTATTTAGCAAATATTTGTGTTACTTTTTAACGCTGCACTGTTGGGAATGGGCTCGTAAGACAGCATGTAACTGTGAAGTCTACACCTGTTCTAGTTGGCGCATGTGTCCAATACAATTTGATTAGTCATGATCAGCTAATGCTCTTGTTTGACTTCCAGGCAAGTTCAATTGGAAAGGAACGATAAAGGCAGTCTTAAAACAATCTCCTGAAGAAGGACTTGCGGTGAAAAAACTCAGGAAGAAGGTATGTTTATCTGAATCAGACATCTATGAATATTGTGCATCACACAAGATAGTTATAGGTCAGCTTTTCTGGCATCTCACTTTTATTTGTACATTTGATCAAATATAGTTCATACATACTACTGGAGCAGCATGTTTTACCATTTTACATTATGCCTGTAGGGCTAGAATAGTGATATGACATGGTCATGATTGTAATTGTCACTGTTTTCACTAATGGCACAATTCATTTTTCCCTCCAGGTTTTGTCAGCTTACTACTCATTCAGCGGAGAGGGGAATTTCAAATCAGAAGAGGAGCTGCTCGCACTCTTCAACAAGAAGATTAAAGGCAACCCCAAGTTTAGAGAATTAAAAGACAAAGTTAGACTTGTGAAGTAGATCATGAATTCCAGCACGGCTGTTTTAACAACTCACCGTCGTCTTCAGTGGTATGCGTGTCATTTTAAAGACGTCATCTGAAAGATTAAATCATTTTTCAACACAATGTCATAACCCTTTACTGACTTTTAATTGGACACCAATGTTGTCTTGTTTCTTTAAGACTAGAAACAATGCAGGCTTTAGTGTAAAGAGCCACTGAACAGGCCAATTTGCCTTTTCTGTTGCTCATTAGGAAAATGAGATTTCAGTCTTAGAGGTGTGTTTCCTGAAAAATTCCACGTTTGGTTAATGATGTTTGTCCCCTATGAGACACTAGCCTATTTCATGTCCTCAAAATCCCCAGAAAGAATCTATAACTCAAGAACTCCGTAATAAATGTTAACGCTTTTGCCGAGGATGTTTTAGTTCAGTAATTTTACATTTAACTAAGGTGTTTGGTGCAGTATTTCTGAAGTTAGAAAATATGAGACATGTTGTCTTATGTAAAGAAAGTCAGCTGCTGGGCAGGTCTGCCTCACTGTCTATGCTATTGGTTAAAGCGCAATCACCGCAGCTGGTCATCCCATGTTAGTGGGAAAATGGACATTGTCAAATCAGCACCCAACCTTCATTTACCCATTGTGACGTACGGATGTTCCAAACTCTTTTGGACATGACTGACGATTTAATATATGATTATTTACACTGTAGTCAATTCTGACACTAGAATAACTGTTTCTGACTCGTATCCATGCCAAATAGGCTGTTTTCAAGGTGATTTGTTGCTTTTTAAAGGCAGTCGCTCTGTTTGCAACATGTTCATTTGAATAGAGACACTTGTTTAATGATTGGTGTGAACGGACCGAATGAGTGTTCTGTAAAAGCAAGACTGACAAATGGAGGTGGTTTAGAAGCACCTGTGTGATAAGGGCTTACCAAGAAAAACCTCCAAACGGACTTATTCGAGACAAAGAAGTTGGAGCACTTAACAAAAAAGGCAGAGATTAATTAGTTGAATTATTCCTTTTGGAAGTTTTTCTTGGTTAGCCCATTCGATGGATGTTTGTCATTGTTGTCTAACACCCCTCCTATTTTCCTGTTTGCTTTAGTGCGGAGGCCCACCTGGACTCGCCCCAGGCTAATACTTAGGCTTTAGTTCAGCAAGATAAACACTGTCTTGTTGCATGCTTTGTTTGTTTAATCGTTTGCATCCTATTAATTGAGCAATAAGAATTTACAAAAATGATTTTCATGTGCCTTAGGGTTAATAGTGGTTGTGGAGGATACTGGCTCTTTCACATTCCAACCCACAGTACGGCTGTGAAACGGTACCTTATCTCTGGGATTGGATGTGGAAGGGGAGGGGTGCACCTGAGGTGAATTTGACTCTCACACGGGACGGGGCTAATGCACATTCCTCGGCACCCAGAACGGGGTTCATTTGGCCGGGTACACAGAAGCGCCATAGAATCAAGACATTGGTGTCAGCCTCAGGTGAAGTTTTAATGCTGTCTGATTTCCACCACTCAAATGTTACCTGCATACACACACTCACTGCACACAAACACCCACGGCCACAGTCACTAGGAGATGCTGGAGGAAATATCCTCAGCTTTATGAAGCTCCTGCTAATCCTTCCGAGTTTAACACTGATCCTCATTCATCGCTGCGCTTACCTGTAATTATATATTGCATACTTTGGGTATTAGCAAAGCTGTTACTCAAGTTTGCAAGTATTAAAATGGTGTTTTCTGGCCAGTATTGGGGTTCAAGCTCACATTTTTTAATTGTTTTTCAGTGCAGACCTTACAGAATACTCCAAAGCATAAATGTCATTAACTTCTTAATAAATATGTTTCCCATCTCAAAAGGTTTGAACTTGTTAAAACATCTCTAGCCATCTATATGGGTAATAGTTGATATGTTATGCTCAGCGCGCTCAGTTTTCCACCACAAAACACCAGGAAATTGGAAAAAAAGTAGAACCACCGCACCTGCTTTTTATACTGTAAATTGACTATTAGATGTTCAATATGTTTAAAAGAAAAAGAAAAAGATTAAGGAATAGTTTTACTTCAGTTCGTGTTAGAGGGTTGACATTAAACCGGAGGGACAGATGTAAATTCATCAATAATCACATTTAATCAGTAAAAATCTTCAGAAATGACATTCCCAAAGCAACAAAATAACTAGGGCTTTCCACTGATGGTGAAAACCGGGGAGAACCTTGGTGTTAAGTTGGTTAAATGATTCCTAGAAGTTGGACAAATATGACCAGACATGCCGAAACAGGGATCTTCAGATAAAACAAATGGTTTAGTTAGAGCATAGATGGGTTATCCAATTGTTAATAAATACAACAATTTAAGACAAATTTACACACTTATTTGTCTAAAGAACTTAAAAGGCACTATTTGTGGACCGACCCATAAGACCTCGCATAATATTGGCTTTGGACATTTCAAGAATACTGCTTGCTCAAGCTGTCAGTATTGATCCAAGTAATAGTACTGAAACATGATTACAAATCAAATTTTATTTGTCACATACACATGGTTAGCCGATGTTAATGCGAGTGTAGCGAAATGCTTGTGCTTCTAGTTCCGACCATGCAGTAATCTAACCTAACAATTTCACAACTACCGTATACACACAAGTGTAAAGGAATGAATAAAATATATGAATGAGTGATGGCTGAAAGGCATAGGCAAGATGCAGTAGATGGTATAGAGTACAGTATATACATATGAGATGAGTAATGTAGGGTATGTAAACATTATATAATGTGGCAGTGTTTAAAGTGGCTAGTGATACATTTATTACATACATTTTTCCATTATTAAAGTGGCTAGAGTTGAGTCAGTATGTTGGCAGCAGCCACTCAATGTTATTGGTGGCTTTTTAACAGTCTGATGGCCTTGAGATAGAAGCTGTTTTTCAGTCTCGGTCCCAGCTTTGATGCACCTGTACTGAACTCGCCTTCTGGATGATAGCGTGGTGAACAGGCAGTGGCTTGGGTGGTTGTTGTCCTTGATGATCTTTTTGGCCTTCCTATTACATCGGGTGGTGTAGGTGTCCTGGAGGGCAGGTAGTTTGCCCCCGGTGATGCGTTGTGTAGACCTCACTACCCTCTGGAGAGCCTTACGGTTATGTGCAGAAAAGTTGCCGTACCAGGCGGTGATACAGCCCGACAGGATGCTCTCGATTGTGCATCTGTCAAAGTTTGTGAGTGTTTTTGGTGACAAGCCAAATTTCTTCAGCCTCCTGAGGTTGAAGAGGCCCTGCTGCACCTTCTTCACCACGCTGTCTGTGTGGAAGGACCATTTCAGTTTGTCCGTGATGTGTACGCCGAGGAACTTAAAACTTTCCACCCTCTCCACTACTGTCCCGTAAATGTGGATAGGGGGCTGCTCCCTCTGCTGTTTCCTGAAGTCCACGATCATCTCCTTTGTTTTGTTGACATTGAGTGTGAGGTTATTTTCACCTCCTCCCTATAGGCCGTCTCGTCGTTGTTGGTAATCAAGCCTACCACTGTAGTGTCGTCTGCAAACTTGATGATTGAGTTGGAGGCGTGGCCACACAGTCGTGGGTGAACAGGGAGTACAGGAGAGGGCTGAGAACACATCCTTGTGGGGATCAGTTTTGTGGATCAGCAGGGTGGAGATGTTGTTACCTACCCTCACCACCTGGGGGCGGCCCGTCAGGAAGTCCAGGACCCAATTGCTCAGTGCCGGGTCGAGACCCAGGGTCTCAAACTAAATGACGAGTTTGGAGGGTACTATGGTGTTAAATGCTGAGCTGTAATCAATGAACAGCATCCTTACATAGGTATTCCTCTTGTCCAGATGGGTTAGGGCATACAAATAGGTTTGCATGTGATATCACGACACGGGTTATCTAGCCAATAGTGAACTTAGTGAACTGGCCACCAGAGGCAGCACCTTCAACCTTTTTAAATATACAAACATATTCATACAATATTCATGAATAGATTTCACTGGAGCTACAAAACCAGTGAGGTGCTCCGAGGAATGTCAAATGTTCACTTGAATCTCATACATCCTCGAACGGCAGCTGGCATCTACTGTGCATGTTTATCAAGCTACGCTGTGGTAGTGTCATTATGGGGAAACAACCTGAAAACAACTCGGGTGTGTCACTACCCATAAGCTGATGAGTGATGGACTTACCCAGTAGCACACTATGTTACTAAGAGAGACAAATGTAAAGTTATTTGGAAAGGCTAAGCAAACAAAAGCAATGCCTGAGTAACAAATGAGTTGCATAACTGACATGGAGAAACAGAAAGACAACAAGCCAGAGACAATAGGGGCTTACCTAAATGAGTGTTACAAAATAACTTGCCATAATTACCATATTTTAGCTGCTGTCAAACATTCACATTTGACTGCAGTCAAGGAAACATGCCAAATTGGAGTAATGTAAACCAAACAAAAAAACGCACTTAACTGAAAGCCCATATAAATAGTTAAATATAATGTATGTCAACATCAGTTGAGGCAAGTTTCCAAAAAAATTTGATAAGGCATCAAAAAGCATAATTGCACTCACAGATACAAATCCCACCTGGGAATTGGACAAGACTTAAGTTGTTGTTCAGTGTAGAATTCAGGCCAAGTAGCCTGTATGTAAAAGTATACTTTTTTAAAACTAGGCAAGTCAGTTAAGAACAAATTCTTATTCACAATGATGGCCTAGGAACAGTGGTTTAACTGCCTTGTTCAGGGGCAGAATGACACATTTGTACCTTGTCAGCTCTGGGATTCGATCTAGCAACCTTTCGGTTAGCTGGCCCAACACTAACCACTAGGCTACCTGCCACCCCAAAATACATAACAGATAAGCTTCCATACCTGCCACTGAGAATACAGTACTGTATTTCCCAATTAAGTGTGCGATGAGCAGGTTTTTCTCCACATTTGGATTCATCACCCTAGGTAGACATTTCTGCAGTCTGTCTTTTAAATACTTTTATTAACATACTATTCAATGTCATATTGTGAAATGTAGGCTATAGGCATACCCATTCAGATTAAACCTAAAGTTAGTGCTGGGCTAAAAAGCATGCTCAATGGAGAATCTCCATTGAAAGCTTTTTAATCCAGGACGAGGCTTCATCTTTGTCTTGGAAACTAGCCCTTAATAAATCAAGCTTCATTTTTTTTTTTACATCATTCCAATTTAGATTTGAGACTGGATCTCTAGGTACCCTCTCAGCAAGCACACGTAAAGATATTTTTTATTTATTTTTATGAACCATGTTATTAGTCTGTGATTTGTGCATTTTTTAAGTCCAACACTGTAAAAACAAATACATTGCAAGTACAACAGAGTACACACTGATTGGCATACACTAACAAAACAATTGTCTACAATATCCAGTCAATATTGATACTGCATTATCCCACTGAAGCATGGCATTAATGAAACATTTTCTAGAATTGATTCGGTCATGTCTAAAAAGCCCCTTACGAAAACAAGAGTGCAGTATAACTGCAGTAGCAAATCAAATCAAAGCAAATTTTATTTGTCACATACACATGGTTAGCAGATGTTAATGCGAGTGTAGCGAAATGCTTGTGCTTCTAGTTCCGACAATGCAGTAATAACCAACAAGTAATCTAGCTAACAATTCCAAAACTACTACCTTATAGACACAAGTGTAAGGGGATAAAGAATATGTACATAAAGATATATGAATGAGTGATGGTACGGAGCGGCATAGGCAAGATACAGTAGATGGTATTGAGTGCAGTATATACATATGAGATGAGTATGTAAACAAAGTGGCATAGTTAAAGTGGCTAGTGATACATGTATTACATAAAGATGCAGTAGATGATATAGAGTACAGAATATACATATGAGATGAATAATGTAGGGTATGTAAACATTATATTAGGTAGCTTTGTTTAAAGTGGCTAGTGATATATTTTACATCATTTCCCATCAATTCCCATTATTAAAGTGGCTGGAGTTGAGTCAGTGTGTTGGCAGCAGCCACTCAATGTTAGTGGTGGCTGTTTAACAGTCTGATGGCCTTGAGATAGAAGCTGTTTTTCAGTCTCAGCTTTGATGCACCTGTACTGACCTCGCCTTCTGGATGATAGCGGGGTGAACAGGCAGTGGCTCGAGTGGTTGTTGTCCTTGATGATCTTTATGGCCTTCCTGTGACATCGGGTGGTGTAGGTGTCCTGGAGGGCAGGTAGTTTGCCCCCGGTGATGCGTTGTGCAGACCTCACTACCCTCTGGAGAGCCTTACGGTTGTGGGCGGAGCAGTTGCCGTACCAGGCGGTGATACAGCCCGACAGGATGCTCTCGATTGTGCATCTGTAGAAGTTTGTGAGTGCTTTTGGTGACAAGCCGAATTTCTTTATCCTCCTGAGGTTGAAAAGGCGCTGCTGCGCCTTCTTCATGATGCTGTCTGTGTGGGTGGACCAGTTCAGTTTGTCTGTGATGTGTATGCCGAGGAACTTAACTTACTACCCTCTCCACTACTGTTCCATCGATGTGGATAGGGGGGTGTTCCCTCTGCTGTTTCCTGAAGTCCACAATCATCTCCTTAGTTTTGTTGATGTTGAATGTGAGGTTATTTTCCTGACACCACACTCCGAGGGCCCTCACCTCCTCCCTGTAGGCTGTCTCGTCGTTGTTGGTAATCAAGCCTACCACTGTTGTGTCGTCCGCAAACTTGATGATTGAGTTGGAGGCGTGCGTGGCCACGCAGTCGTGGGTGAACAGGGAGTACAGGAGAGGGCTCAGAACGCACTCTTGTGGGGCCCTAGTGTTGAGGATCAGCGGAGTGGAGATGTTGTTGCCTACCCTCACCACCTGGGGGCGGCCCGTCAGGAAGTCCAGTACCCAGTTGCACAGGGCGGGGTCGAGACCCAGGGTCTCGAGCTTGATGACAAGCTTGGAGGGCACTATGGTGTTAAATGCTGAGCTGTAGTCGATGAACAGCATTCTCACATAGGTATTCCTCTTGTCCAGATGGGTTAAGGCAGTGTGCAGTGTGGTTGAGTTTGCATCGTCTGTGGACATATTTGTGCGGTAAGCAAATTGGAGTGGGTCTAGGGTGTCGCAGGGTATGGTCCTTGACTAGTCTCTCAAAGCACTTCATGATGACGGAAGTGAGTGCTACGGGGCGGTAGTTGTTTAGCTCAGTTACCTTAGCTTTCTTGGGAACAGGAACAATGGTGGCCCTGTTGAAGCATGTGGGAACAACAGACTGGGATAGGGATTGATTGAATATGTCCGTAAACACACCAGCCAGCTGGTCTGCGCATGCTCTGAGGGCGCGGCTGGGGATGCCGTCTGGGCCTGCAGACTTGCGAGGGTTGACACGTTTAAATGTTTTCCTCACTTCGGCTGCAGTGAAGGAGAGTCCGCATGTTTTAGTTGCGGGCCGTGTCAGTGGCACTGTATTGTCCTTAAAGCGGGCAAAAAAGTTATTTAGTCTGCCTGGGAGCAAGGCATCCTGGTCCGTGACGGGGCTGGTTTTCTTTTTGTAATCCGTGATTGACTGTAGACCCTGCCACATACCTCTTGTGTCTGAGCCGTTGAATTGAGATTCTACTTTGTCTCTATACTGACGCTTAGCTTGTTTGATTGCCTTGCGGAGGGAATAGTTACACTGTTTGTATTCGGTCATGTTTCCGGTCACCTTGCCCAGATTAAAAGCAGTGGTTCGTGCTTTCAGTTTCACGCGAATGCTGCCATCAATCCACGGTTTCTGGTTTGGGAATGTTTTAATCGTTGCTATGGGAACGACATCTTCAACGCACGTTCTAATGAACTCGCTCACCGAATCCGCGTATTCGTCAATGTTGTTGTCTGACGCAATACGAAACATATCCCAGTCCACGTGATGGAAGCAGTCTTGGAGTGTGGAATCAGATTGGTCGGACCAGCGTTGAACAGACCTCAGCTGCAAATGCTATGTTTGTTGTTCTGTGTGACTGCGGCTTACAGTGCAGTATAACTGCAGTTCATTTGCAGTACACTACAGTTATTCTGCAACTACTGCGTCCAAAATACCATAAACGACTGCAGTTACTGCACTTTTACTACAATATTTTTTGTAATGGAGGATACAGCTTAATTCAAATTGACATCAAAAGTTGTTTTTTTTTAAATAGAAAATTATCCTTTTAGCTAACCCTTTTCCTAAACATCTACTTTCAATCTCCTAACCTGCTGTGTAAATTATCCTAACCTATTACGAAAAAACTATTCTGACAAGCTGTATCCTTTCTAGTCATTACCAATTGATTCCCCCAGAGAGAAAGAAGAGAAGTGAGAGGGTTCACTCCGCACCAAATCTGTCAACGAAAATAAGGCCACGAAATTACGATTCTTTTTTTATGGAGTTCAATGAGTGTCAAATTTGGTCAACAAAAAATGTAATTGCTATTGCTATGTGAGGCTTATTGATCGAATATAAGTTTCATAATGTTTAGATTGTTACCAATGCACTGATATGGCATTTCTGCAACTTTAAAAAAATGACTTGCCTGTATTCCATCTTTGAGGACATGTATTTCCATTGTTAAAGAGGTCACTCAACTATCTTGTCAATAAAGCTTGCCAGCTTGTAGTCCTAAAAAACGGAAATGAGTTAGCGTTTTCTAATTCTGGCTTGTTAGCCATTCCTATGAATGAGGAAATTATTGGGGTTTTGGTATATACGCAGTAAATTAGGTCTGAGGTTAACACAGGCTTAGGAGATCTTATACGTTTTGTTCTATGGGATAACATGACCTTTATGAATTATAAAGCCTTTATGTGCTCAAAGTAAGTCAGTTGCTAACGAGTCGCTAACTGTCAGAGTCGCTAATGAGTTGCTAACTGCCACAATGTATTTATGCACTTTTGTAGATCACTTGCTCTGACCCAAATTATAAAAGATCCCACCAGGATATGTGAAACAGTGCAAAGTACGATTGACTTAATATTGGTGTCTGATAAATCTAAAATATCACAGAGTGGAGTAATCGTATATGGAATCAGTGATCATTTTATTACATTTTGCACAGGGAGGATTTTTAAGGATATATTTAAGTGTCACAAAATCGTTAGACTCAGAGGACTCAAAAAATACTGTGTTGAAAAGTTTAGGGAGGAAGTGGGTAAAATTGACTGGTCACCTGTGCTAGCTAGTGTAGGGGTAGACAGTGCCCGGGAAGTATTTAAATGTAGATTCTTTGATGTGGTGAATGTGATGGCTCCCATTAGACGGTTCAGGGTAAAGCAGAGATCTAGCACTTGGTTTAATCATGAGATTCTAGAATCTATCCAAGCAAGGAATAAGGCCTTTAAAAATTTAAGAACTCTCAAGAGTAGTATGATTTTGTCCTATATAAACATCACAGAAATGAAGCACAGAGCAGGATGGATGAGGCTAAGAGGGGTTACTTTGTTGAGAAAATAATTGAGAAAAATTACCCTAAAAAGATTTGGAAATCGTTTATGGAACTAGGCTGTAGTAGTACTACCAAAAACAAACTAAACAGTATTGGACTGAACATCAAGGGGGAGATGGTATATGAAAAAGCAGAGGTTGCCAATGAATTCAACTATTTTTTTTACTTCTGTTGCCAGCAAGCTGGTTAGCAAGCTGCCCACCAGTTCTGGTCTGTATGGAAGCAACCAAGTCAAGAAGTATTATGTAGAGTTAGGGGTTCAGCCAAACTCTTTTTCTTTTGCAAAGGTAGAAACAGCCAAAATAGTCCGTATGCTTGCAGAGCTTAAATGCTCCAAAGCCACAGGCCTGGATAATATTCCTGCACGGTTTCTTATAGATTCTGCTGAGCAAATTGGCCCTTGTATTACGCATATCGTTAATCTCTCTCTTGAACAAGGTACCTTTCCCAGGGACATGAAATAAGCTAAAGTTATACCTCTATATAAGAAGGGGATAAAGTCTGACCCTGGGAATTATAGGCCTGTATCTATCCTCTGTGTAACATCAAAGCTCCTGGAGAGAGTTGTACATGAGCAAATGTATGAATATGTTAACAAACAGGGTCTAATGTATGATTTTCGGTCGGGTTTTAGAAAAACATACTCCACTGATTCGCGTCTACTTTACTTGATTGACTTCATCAGGAAAGAGATTGATGAGGGAAATCTGTGGAATGGTACTGCTTGACCTACAGAAGGCCTTTGATACAGTTAACCACTGTCTCCTAATGTCCAGACTGGAGGCACTGGGGTTAAGCAGTATCCCTCTAGGCTGGGTAAAGTCCTATTTATCAGGAAGGGAGCAAGTAGTAGAGGTTAATGGTTCACTGTCTCAGGCAAAACCAAAGAGTTGTGGCATTCCTCAGGGGAGCGGGCTTGGGCCTCTGCTGTTTTTATTGTATATTAATGATATGAAAGATGCTAGTTCTTGCCGTATTTTTCTTTATGCGGATGACTCTACACTTTTGGTGTCTCACAAAAGTAAAACTATGTTGAAGAGCATACTTAGCACAGAGCTTACTAACATTAGCCAATGGCTTGGAGATAATAAGATATCTCTGCACTTAGGGAAAACTGAAGCAGTTATTTTTGGATCCAGACCTAAATTGTGTATGTCGTCTGAAATCAGAGTGGCGTTAGAGGGTGAGGTGCTGACTACTAAAACCTCTGTAAGCTACTTGGGATGTATCCTTGATGGAAGCTTGGGAGGTGTGAGCATGACCAATAAAGTGCTAGGGAAGGTTAATGCCAGGACTACGTTTTTGGCTAGAAAGTCCAAGCTGCTTGATAATGACTCCATTAAAGTGCTAGCTACTGACCTCTTTCAATGCCATTTTGACTATGCTTGTACTTCCTGGTTTGGGGGCTTAACTAAATGTATTAAGGGGAAGCTCCAGATTGCCCAGAATAAGCTGATCAGGGTAGTATTGAAGGTGAGTCCACGTACTCACATAGGCAGGAGCTGCTTTCAGGAAGTAAACTGGCTGCCTGTTGAGGCTAGGGTGTCCCAGATTCGACTAGGTTTGATTTACAGGAGTATTTATGGTTCTGCGCCCAGATATCGAAGTGATTACTTTTCTCATGTTAGGGATGCACACAATCACACCACCAGATCAGGTGTTGCTGATATACAGGTTCAGGAGTAATGCTGGGAAAGGTACTTTCTTGTATACTGGAGCCTCAGAATGGAATGAGTTGCCTCTGCCCATAAAAACAACTTCCTCTCTGGGCAGCTTTAAAAATAAAGTTAAAATATGTTTGATGTCTTCTGTGCCCATATGAATAACCCCTATGATGTAACTGGAATGATGAGATACAGTTGAAGTCGGAAGTTTACATACACTTAGGTTGAAGTCATTAAAGTCATCTTGTTTTTCAACCACTCCACAAATTTCTTGTTAACAAACTATAGTTTTGGCATGTCGGTTAGGACATCTACTTTGTGCATGACACAGATAATTTTTACAAAAATTGTCTACAGACATATTATTTCACTTACAATTCACTGTATCACAATTCCAGTGGTTCAGAAGTTTACATACACTAAGTTGACTGTGCATTTAAACAGCTTGGAGAATTCCAGAAATTGATGTCATGGCTTTAGAAGCTTCTCATAGGCTAATTGACATAATTTGAGTCAATTGGAGGTGTACCTGTGGATGTATTTCAAGCCCTACCTTCAAACTCAGTGCCTCTTTGCTTGACATCATGGGGAAATCTGAATAAATCAACCTCTGTAGACCTCTGGTTCATCCTTGGGAGCAATTTCCAAATGCCTGAAGGTACCACGTTCATCTGTACAAACAATAGTACGCAAGTATAAACACCATGGGACCACGCAGCCATCATACCGCTCAGGAAGGAGACGCGTTCTGTCTCCTAGAGATGAACGTACTTTGGTGCGAAAAGTGCCAATCAATCTCAGAAAAACAGCAAAGGACCTTGTGAAGATGCTGGAGGAAACAGGTACAAAAGTATCTATATCCACGGTAAAACGAGTCCTTTATCGACATAACCTGAAAGTCCGCTCTGCAAGGAAGAAGCCACTGCTCCAAAACCACCATAAATGATTAAACAAAAATACAACTGTTTGGCCATAATGACCATAGTTATGTTTGAAGGAAAAAGGGGGAGGCTTGCAAGCCGAAGAACACCATCCCAACCGTGAAGCACGGGGGTGGCAGCATCATGTTGTGGGGTGCTTTGCTGCAGGAGGGACTGGTGCACTTCACAAAATAGATGGCACCATGAGGAAGGACAATTATGTGGATATATTGGAGCAACATCTCAAGACATCAGTTAAAGCTTGGTTGCAAATGGGTCTTCCAAATGGACAATGACTGCAAGCATACTTCCAAAGTTGTGGCAAAATGGCCTAAAGACAACAAAGTCAAGGTATTGGAGTGGCCATCACAAAGCCCTGACCTCAATCCTATAGAAAATTTGTGGGCAGAACTGAAAAAGTGTGTGCGAGCAAGGAGGCCGACAAACCTGACTCAGTTACACCAGCTCTGCCAGGAGGAACGGGCCAAAATTCACTCAACTTATTGTGGGAAGGTTGTGGAAGGCTTCCCAAAACATTTGACCCAAGTTAAACAGTTTAAAGGCAGTGCTACCAAATACTAACTGAGTGTATGTAAACTTCTGACCCACTGGGAATGTGATGAAAGAAATAAAGCTGAAATAAATCATTCTCACTACTATTATTCTGACATTTCAAATTCTTAAAATAAAGTGGTGATCCTAACTGACCTAAGACAGGTCATTTTTACGAGGATTAAATGTCAGGAATTGTGAAAAACTGAATTTAAATGTATTTGGCTAAGGTGTATGTAAACTTCTGACTTCAACTGTAGATGTTCTTCTTCTCTGTTTTTGTTTTATTATATCACTGCCATACTTTGTTCGAGTTGTCTAACCATATTGTCTCAAGAGGACCACAATGGAAATAAGTCCCAGACTTTATTGTGTGTTATGCTCAATGATTTTATTCATGTACATGTATGACTTTTTAAAGTTTTATGTGTGCTTGTTTTTTAAAACGGTCAAATTAATAAACAAAACTAAAAAAGAGAAATGGAACTACAACATTTCACATCACGCCAACCACGCAAACTAGTCTGTGCTACAGTCCGCCAAAAAGCTAGTTATCTTAGTTAGCTTTCTGCTTACCAGCTCTAACAAAAAAGGCTGCAACCATATCTCTTCAGTGGGAAGGTGCTCATTTGATTGTTTCCGAACGATGTCCAGAGAAGACGTTGGGTCCATTTGATAAGGTGAATACACGGCATGTCCGCTATACATCAAAGGCATGAGACCTGAGGTGTAGTTTTCTTTTTTAGATGTTAGCACATTGTTAGCGTTTTACTTGTTTTGATTACATAAGTGCTTCAAAATTCACAAAGAGTAACGTTAGCTGATGAGACATCATAGAACAAAATGTATAAGATCTCTCTGTGTTGACCACAGACCTCATTTCGGTGTTAATCCCCAAGAAACATTCATTTCCCCCTAGACTTTGGCCAAGGATCCATGGCAGTTCGCCTTTGTCAGTGCCTACAAAAATACACCCTTACTATTGCTTTCTATAACTATGATGTGGTTGGTTGATACTTAAAACCAGTGGTGGGAAAACTTGAGTAAAAGTAATGATACTTTAATAGAAAATGACAAAAGTCACCCAGTAAAATCCTACTTGAGTAAAAGTCTAAAAGTATTTGGTTTTACATATATATATAGGTAAATGTAATTGCTAAAATATACTTAAGTATCAAAAGTAAAAGTATAAATAATTTTAAATTCCTTATATTAAGCAAACCAGGCGGCACCATTTTCTTGTTTTTTTTTATTTAGATAACCAAGGGCACGCTCCAACACTCAGACATCCTTTAACGCATGTGTTTAGTGAGTCTGCCAGATCAGAGGCAGTAGGGATGACCAGGGATGTTCTCTTGGTGTATGGAGTAAAAAGTACATCATTCTCTTTAGGAATGAAGTAAAGTAAAAGTTGTCAAAAATATAAATAGTAAAGTACAGATAGCCAAAAATAGTAGTAAATAGTACTTTCAATTATTTTTACATAAGTACTTTAAACCACTGCTTATAACACCAAAATTGTAACATTTTGCATGCTTCAGGAAAACTTGGGAAAAGGAACGCTCCTATATTCTTTGATTTCCCCTTGCTAGGACTGTCGCATTAAATAAACGTCACCAGCAAACCTGCGAACAGGAAGCGTTAGACAAAGCTAGCCAGTCAGACAAGACAAAGACAAACAGCCTGATATCAAACATGCTTGCTGGTAGTGATTTCGTAAATCTGCGAAATAGATTCAAGAAAGATGCTGAACTTCTTATGCAAGGGGTTTCAGCAGGTGACCGCAACGAAAAGAGTAAGTAAAGTTAACTATTAGCCATTAAAATACCCTCGTAGCTAACGTTAGCAGCTAGCACAGACGACAGTTTCAGGAAGTAACAAATCAGTGAATGAGTCGTAAATAACTTATTTGGACTGTGTCGTTGCCTATCATATTCAACTTCCCTATTTCCAATTTCTATTACACCGAGGAGGTGTGGAATATGGCCAAAGTACCACGGCCAATGGCTGTTCTTAGGACATAACCCTTAGCCGTGGTATATTGGCCATAAAACGTTACCACAAACCCCTGAGTTACCTTATTGCTATTATAAACTGTTTCACAACGTAATTAAAACAGTAAAAAAAATAAGTCATTCCCGTGGTACATGGGCTGCTGTTATGTGCCAGATGTTAAGACTACAAACCGTTATAAATGGCCTATTTGCGAGATTGACTTAATTCAATAGACATATGCTACTGACTAAAATCTGCGTTTCTAATTGCAATTAAACTTTGCCATAGTTTGCTGAGCTAGATGCAGGTAACCTATAGCACCTGGTAGGCCAACATATAATTTCAGGGAAATATCCTCAATGATACATTTGCGATAGAGCTGTGAACATGATCGCAATTGATAACTATCAATTTAATGAATTAAACATGGCCATTAATAATTGCATAATAACACAAGCCTACAACAACAAACTGAGTAATAGGCTATTTATTCAAAAAACACAAGTGGCACAAATTGATTTGCAATGGCTTCAGTGATATCGTCATTTCAATATATTTATTGTATCAAATGGTAGGCTACAGTATCCTACAATGGCATATAAATTAATATCCTACGTGATGGCCAACAGATGTAAATATACCCTATCATTCTCAAACATTTAATGTCATTTTCATTGTGGACTTTTCCCCCATAACAGAAGCATGTTAGGCAGTTCCATAACTTCCATTTAAAATTTCCACTCACGCAGCACTCCAGACCCTAGAACTGAGCACGAGTAAAACCCTTTGCTTGATTCTGTTATCCATAAGAAAAGTCGACATCAGAATGTAATTTACTTTAAACCACCTTTGAGAGAATTTATCTAAAGAGCTCTAGTCGTTTTCCATGCTTTGTTGCCATTATAGCAGTTCTAGTGCGTTAATATGTTTTATAGAAAAGGGATGTCTCCATAATTATCTAAATAGCCTACCTACAACTGGTAAAACGTGTGGGTGTGCTGCCTCTGCTGCAGCACTCTCTCAACCAGTGCTCTCAACGCTCACACACCTCTCCGGCCCTCCCCACAATTCTCTCACTCATAGCAGCAGCAGGTAACAGTGAAATATATATTATTTTTTTAAAGAGAAATGCCATGGTGGCCTCTGGGCAATTTAGAAGTGGCCCAAAAACCCGACCAATATATTTTCACCTGCTACATCGTTTTCAAAGTAGCCCAATTTCAGGAAAACCACAAACATGGCAACCCTGCATAGATTTCTAAAATTTGCAGGCCAATGACCACTCAAAATCCACCCACAAAGCCTAAAAACTAGACCAACCTTTTTGAGAGCAGTTGACACGTGTTTCCAATAGATGTCTCCAAAATGACAATCTAAATAGAACTGGTCAAATTGCTTTACCCTGTTCTCTGCATTTCTTCCTTTATTTGTTCATCACACCAAATTATTTAATCTGAGCTTTACTATAGAAGTGATTGGTAAAGACTGGTTTTTCTTTCAGAGAACATTGTGAAATTGTGTTTTCAGAATAATTTTATTGTATATATTTAAAAAATGTCAATAGAAAAACAGGTAAAACTAAACTAAATGCAGTAGTTGCGTTCTTTCCAGCTTCAATTTGAAGGGATTGTTAGCTGTGTAGTAGGCTAGCTAGCAAAGGGAGAAGAGCCTCGGTAGTGGGGGTTGGAACCAGCTACGGGAACAGAACAGAAAACCGTAAAATAACAATTTGAGGAACTGAACTGTGAACGAAAGTGATCTCTAGTGTTCCGAAACAGAACCATTATTTTAAAAGCATGATAATAGGTTAATAATGTTATTTTACATTCCTAGCATTTTTTTGAGTCCCTACAAAAAAATGGCATCAAAGCGCCTATGCAAAGCACTCACTCTGTCACTCAGAAACTTCTCCTTCTATTGTTTGCCTGCCAGCTATTTTTTTTAGTTAAGGATGCTAAAGTTATGACGTTTCACATTGGATTTATTAACAACCAAAAGGTAAGATGTGTTTTAAATTCTGGTGCCGCTGCACCCACAAGCTTGTTAGCTAGCTCTGGTCCAGGGGCGTTGAGCTAGCCTTGGCGTTGAGACAACTCTCGGATGTTCAAAGTTCCTCCATATTGTAATGAAACAGCATGGAGCAGGTCTGAGGTCCGGCGCGCTATCGACTGTGGCGATTTCCGCGCTTATAAACTCAGGGTCGTTACACTACTCCCTCTTTTCAAAGAGCGCGTCCTCACGCTAGCTTGCGACTTTACGTCTTACAGGAACGATCTCACCTGCCAAGCACACGCACTGTCGTGGATGCAAGGTCCGATCACTTCTGACACCAATGTAATGAAACGGCAGGGAGCAGGTCTCGAACCCTCGACCTTCTAGCCCGAGTTCTGGCGCGCTATTGACTGTGCCGCAAAAGCATGCTCAGAGTCGATTTCCGCGCTTATAAACCCAGGGTCGTTACAATATTAACCGCTTGTCCGTAGCTATCTAGGAATCTAGTAGGCATATAATTATGTCATTCGTTGAAGTAATGATTGGCCTACTAATATACTAAACACATAATGCACCTCATATTATGATGCCAAGCCTCCTCCATGTCCACCCCCTATCTTGCTCTCTCCCCACCCTGCAAAATTTCAGTTGCATCTCACACACTACACTTGTCTGTTCGTCAAGCATGTAAACAACTAGTTTGCCTGGTCCATAGAAAGCTGCTCTATTGATTGATTGGTGGAGTAAATTAATGAGTTAAATGTAAAAACGGTCGATTTTCACGGGTTTAAAAAAGAAACGGAAAGGAATAATATAAACGGGTACTTTTCTGGTTCGAACCAGTTCAGGCCTTTATTATGCTGATCGGATAGTGGTTCGAAACGATTGGAAAATAATTTTGGTTCCAACCCCTGCTCCATAGCAACCATTTTTGTTTTCCATAGCAACCTGCCAATCAATTGAACAACCTGTAAACCTTGGCTGGCAACAATGCTAATCGAACGAACGACCAGACTAGCAACCTCGGGACTATATCTTCGTGGAAGGATGAAATCGTATGAATTCAAAATAATGTTTTTAATGATTCTAACCGTTGTATTTGTCTCGAATAGGCTTTATTGAAAGTTCTGTGAACTTTCAATAAATTCCCTGGTTTCCCAAAATCCTAGTTGGAGGATCACGGAATCAGAAGGGAATAAGCAGGAAATCCGGAATCCTCCAACCAGGATTTCTGGAAACCAGGGAATTTATTGAAAGTTCCCAGAATTTTTAAACCCTAGTCTCGAACCTAACACGGCCCAATATATCCTCCAAACCACGGCTTTAGGTATTATCACTTAAATATAGCCAACATTGTGCCATCACACAGGAGGTCCAGCAGGCAGATTTGACAACAGAGAGAACAATTGTCTTATCTTCAGGACCAAACTGGGCAACATGCCACTGATTCTTGATTGTTTTGACTGTGCAAATGCTGTGTCAGCACTGCAGCAACATGATAGTTTCAGACTATACTTCTGGACTGTACTCCAGACTCAGCCCAGTGCTTGCGTAAACTGATATGCATCAAAAGAAACAGCAGACCCAACATTGGCTGGCTGGATGGTCCAGTTAATGGTATTCTTTTACGCTGGTGATATTTTGTGCCACATTATTCATGTGAAATATTCCCTTATTTTTTATACTATTAAATTACCTTTGAAGTTGCTATTTGAACTGTCTAGTATGAGACAGCGGCATCTTGGTGGGCCGGATTTTCAACTAGAGGAGATTTTTGTTCCAATGCCAGTGCACTGGGTTCATACCTGAGGACAGACCTCGCAGCTTGTCCACTTCACCAGCCAACTCCTGTCTCTGATACTTTTAATCAACTGCTAAATTATAGGGATTAATAGGCTTTCCAATAAATTATCTCATCGCCTACTGCCCCTCGTGCTATCTGTTTCATCTTGAAATGTCTTGAACCTTTAAAAGGTGCAGATTGGGCACCTTCTGTTCTCATATTCTGTTGTAAATTCAATCTGCTTTTATAACCCCTTGGCAGACTGACAATATTCAGCATTATACTCAATGATGCTGAATAGCCTAGGCTACAGCCTACTATCATCATGCATAGGCCTAGCTAGATTGTGTAGCACCCTTCAACAAATCTCTAAACACTAAACTGTGAGCGCAATTACACATGATCTCTGTAGGCCTTTGCTGTTTCTTTTGAGAAATATACTGAATAAGTGATGATCTAGGCCTACTTCATTACCAGTGACCATGGCATTTTGTCTCAAACCTGCAGGTCAAGAAGAGAAAGATGCCAAACCACTCTCTCGGATCAACCGCCATTCTGTCTTCTGGATTGTGTCATCGGTTGGGTTGACATATTATTTCGACTTCCTCCGGGTCCTCATGGAGAATGAGGATATCAAAAGGTGTTGTTTTGATGAAAAAATATTTTGTCCGCAAACCAATCCAGCTAGTTTGAAAAGATGAGGAATTGTGTGTGTAGGTCTTTGCAGTGGGTCATCTGTGATCAGTAGGCTAATCAAAGGGGTTGTTGACCTGGATCCAGACTTGAGATCAATGTAATTGGAAAAGTCCCAAATATTGTGCATATTTGTTCTTTTTTGGTTAGGCACATTTTATTCATGCAGGATTATCTGAATACTCAATGTTTGCAGAAACGCAATTATGACGACTGCATTTACCGAAGTTCCTATTATGTATTTGCTGCTTTGGGGTTTTGTTTTCCAGCTGGTGGTTCAATCTTGGTGTGATACTGCTGGGAATATGCCTATCTTTGGCCACATTTTGCATTGTATACCTGGAGTGGTTCAAGGGCATAAAGGACTACGACCAGGAGTACCCTGCTATTGCCCCTATTACCACAGCAGCCTTCATTGCAGCATCATGCAGGTAATACTCTTTCAATTACATTGTACATCCTCAAAACTGACATGGGATGTGTTAACATAAAGGATGTTTTTTTCCCCTCTTGCCAACATTAACTTACGCCTCTTGTAGAAGTGCAAGGTGCTTTATGTTACAAATTTCATTAGTTCAAGCATAGAATATTAACTGTCAAACATACATTTGTATAATTGTTACTCTCCTGTGGCGGGGTTTTGCAGAGAAATAACATATTACTTTAGCTACGAAGGCTGTAGGAAACCCATCACTCATCTATGCAAAAAGTAACAAGGGTTTACAAAAAAGACAGATTAATTTCTTATTTGCTTACTTTAATCCATTGTTTATCCTCAACAGTGGATTAAAGTGAGAAAATAAGAAATTAATCTATTTTTTGTTGTTCTCCAACTCGTCTCTGCCTCGAATTAGTCCTTTTGGAAGTTTTTCCTTGGGTAAACCCTTTTTGTTGGATTTTTGTCATTGCTGTCGAGCACCCCTCCTTAGTTTTCTTTGTTTGCTGTAGCACGGCAGCCTTCCTGAAATCTTCGCAAAAAGTACCTTAATATTAATTAAAGCATACCCTGTTATTGATCTACAGTGTCTTGCAAAAGTATTCATCCCCTTGGCGTTTTTCCTATTTTGTTGCATTACAACCTGTAATTTAAGTTGATTTTATTTGGATTTCATGTAATGGACATACACAAAATAGTCCAAATTGGTGAAGTGAAAGGGGAAAAAATCACTTGTTTCAAAAAATAAAAAGTGGTGTGTGCCTATGTATTCACCCCCTTTTGCTATGAAGCCCCTAAATAAGATCTGGTGCAACCAAAGTGGCCTCCTGTGTGCAATCTAAGTGTCACATGATATCAGTATATATACACATGTTCTGAAAGGCCCCAGAGTCTGCAACACCACTAAACAAAGGCACCACCAAGCAAGCGGCACCATGAAGACCAATGAGCTCCCCAAACAGGTCAGGGACAAAGTTGTGGAGAAGTACAGACCAGGGATGGGTTATAAAAAAATATCTGAAACTTTGAACATCCCACGGAGCACCATTAAATCCATTATTAAAAAATTGAAAGAATATGGCACCACAACAAACCTACCAAGAGAGGGCTGCCCACCAAAACTCACGGACCAGGCAAGGAGGGCATTAATCAGAGAGATGACAAAGAGACCAAAGATACCCCTGAAGGAGCTGCAAAGCTCCACAGCGGAGATTGGAGTATCTGTCCATAGGACCACTTTAAGCTGTACACTCCACAGAGCTGGGCTTTACGGAAGAGTGTCCAGAAAAAAAACATTGTTTTATAAAGAAAATAAGCAAACATATGGAAGAAGATACTCTGGTCATATGAGACTAAAATGGAGCATTTTGGACATCAAGGAAAACACTATGTCTGGCACAAACACAACACCTCTCATCACCCCAAGAACATCATCCCTACAATGAAGCATGGTGGTGGCAGCATCATGCTGTGGGGATGTTTTTCATCTGCAGGGACTGGGAAACTGGTCAGAATTGAAGGAATGATGGGTGGCGCTAAATACTGGGAAATTCTTGAGGAAAACGTGTTTCAGTCTTCCAGAGATTTGAAACTGGAACGGAGGTTCACCTTCCAGCAGGACAATGATCCTAAGCATACTGCTAAAGCAACCCTCGAGTGGTTTAAGGGGAAATATTTAAATGTCTTGGAATGGCCTAGTCAAAACCCCGAATTCAATCCAATTGAGAATCTGTGGTATGACTTAAAGATTGTTGTACACCATCGGAACCCATCCAACTGGAAGGAGCTGGAGCAATTTTACCTTGAAGATTGGGCAAAAATCCCAGTGGCTAGATGTGCTAACCTTTTAGAGACAGACCCCAAGCGACGTGGAGCTGTAATTGCTACAAAAGGTGCCATGGGGGGTGAATACTTTCGCAAGCCACTGTATGTGAATGGACACAAATGGCATAGCTAGCTGGCTACATGATGCTTTTGGTTAGTAAGTTGTTAGCCTATTTTACAATATCTCCAAAGATTTTGATCAAGCACATTTTAAAATTTCTTCTCCCCAGTTTAAATATAGCACTGTGGCCTGTGTGGTCGTTCCTCACTCCCATCCTCCTGTTTACCCAGTTCATGGGTGGTGTTATGCTCATATCCATGCTTGGGTGAGATGTTAAGGTAAGTTAAGGTAAGATAGCAACATGTAAATAAAGATGGTCTTATGAATCAACAATATAGATTGTGTAAGAATCGGTATTGTGAACTGTATTGTTAATATTTGTTCCATCCAATATTTCTCCCTCCATTTCAAACTGATATCATTGTATTGCATAACTACCAATAATAGATAACTAAGTATCTACTGCTGAGTGCTATTATTTTTGTTTCATTTACAGTACTAAAGCCTCAACAATGACGACAGTTTGACTTTCGTGTTAACAAATTGATAATGTTCAGGAAAGTTTTTTTTTTGCGTAAATATATTATATTTGATAAATTACCAAAGCTTTTTAAGTGCTTTAATTGTTTTTGTATATGTTTTTGAATCGCATGTGTATTTTTGAGTCACAAAGCCATTGTGCTATTAACATTGTAAATGTGTCCTTACATTCTGTCAAATCTGCTAAATAAATAATGGTTTGTAGCTAATGTCAACCTTGTTTTCCTGTATTGTTGGCAAAAAGTCTAACTGTCAGAATTATTGATATGATCTTGAGTGTCTATATTTATTTAATATTGTATGTGGGACTAATAGGTCATTTAAGTGGACAAAATTCTTCCACTCATTGTGTCACAAATAATCCTCAAGGTTTTTTTTGCATCAAGATGAGCTATACTGTAGTTGTCTAACTTTTGTGGGATCAGTTATTATAATCTCCTTGAGAAAATCTATAGCCCTAACTAAAAATGTACAGGTCTACACCTGCAAGATGGTTGTAGAATCAAACACCCTTTAATAACAACTGCAATAAGATACACTTGAGCAAGTCACCTTAAAACCCTTTACACTCGTAGGAATTGGCCTTATAGGGATAGGGCTAAATTGAAATGTTTCTTACAGAAGTATATGAAAAACATATGCATAACTGTGGTAGCAACTGAAAGGGAACAATTTGGAGATAATGGGAAAATTATTAGACCAAAGGTGAGGACACAACAGTTCATCTGACACAAGACTTAATCCAAATATTACTGTTGATTTTATGTGCATTTTACATTTCCTGCAGTTTTCAACGCATTTGTTGAGAACAATATCTGAAAAATACTCTGTATACATTCAGTAACATGATAAGAATATTCCTGTAAAATGTGGGGTAGTGAGAGGAATACTTCTAACTCCACGTGGCCACACAACTCTCCAAAATGTGCACAGTTCCTAAGTAATTTAAATGCACTTTTATGATCCCAAGAAAAGTCTCCAGTTGAAGAACTTTAAATTAAAATAATAATAATAATAATTAAACTAGGCAAGTCAGTTAAGAACAAATTCTTATTTTCAATGACGGCCTAGGAACAGTGGGTTAACTGCCTGTTCAGGGGCAGAACGACAGATTTGTACCTTGTCAGCTCGGGGGTTTGAACTTGCAACCTTCCGGTTACTAGTCCAACACTCTAACCACTAGGCTACCCTTGCCAAGCAAGCACAATTGTATTTGTTTTGTTTGGAACACAGACATGTATCCACGACATCACACAATTACTGTTGAGGTTTACGCAATCCAAAAACATTTCAAAACATTAGGAACACCTTCCTAATATTGAGTTGCCACCCCATTTTGCCCTCAGAACAGAGTCAATTTGTGGACTACAAGGTGTCGGAAAGCATTCCACAGGGACGCTGGCCAATGTTGACTCCAATTCTTCCCACAGTTGGATGGATGTCCTTTGGGTGGTGGACCATCCTTGATACACATGGGAAACTGTTGACTGTGGAAAAACTCAGCTTCGTTGCTGTTCTTGACATACTCAAACTGGTGCGCCTGGCACCAGTGGAGGCTGCTGAGGGAGGACAGCTCATAATGGCTGGAACGGAGCTATTGGAATGGCATCAAACGCATGGAAACCATGTTTGATGAATTTGATACCATTCCACTGACTCCGCTCCAGCCATTACCACGAGCCCATCCTCCCCAATTCAGGTGCCACCGACCTCCTGTGCCTACTGACATACCTCATTCAAAGGCACTTAACTTTTGTTTTGCCCATTAACCCTCTGAATGGCACACACACACAATCCATGTCTCAATTGTCTCACAGCTTAAAAATCCTTCTCCTCCCCTTCACCTACACTGATTTAAGGTGGATTTAACAGGTGACATCAATAAGGGATCATAATAGCATTCTCCTGGTCAGTCAATGTTTTGTACACTCAGTGTAAAACGCAATCTGGGTTAGGTGGGCATCATTTGAAAGCTTGTTCTATTGCTAACATGACTAGCTAAGTTATAAAGTACAATCCTAATGTTTAGGCTTTCACGGGGCAATTCAGAGAAACTGATTGTAATTGTGTGTATAGAAAGGAGTCGTGTACATTAGGTGTGTGTTCAGCGGCACATTTTCATCACAATAGACAAACAGGCTCATTCTGTTCAGAACAACCCAGAGTATGATGCCATGTCATCTCGTAAATAACTATGTACATCATAGTGATCATAAACGTTGATACTGTATGCCATGAATTTCATATGGAAACATGTAGTGCACATTTGGCCTCGGGTGTTTGGCTTGCTTGTGTGACATCATAGTGGTATTTGTCATCATCCTCAACGTCTCATCTTTAAAAATACATTTAGTCCCTCACTCAGACAACAAACAAGTTGCTTAATTAGCGGGAGGGATGGGGATGGGGGCAACTTCTTGTTGCATGTGGTGCTCAAGTTCAGAACTGCTGTCAGTCAAAACCCATCCAGCGCTGTGACGTGCAGAGCCTGAGCTTTGATGTCATTTCTAGCATGTTACTGTACAGCCACTGTGTTCCAATTTAGGAGCTTATCAGTGTCCAAAACTGCCATGTTCAACCTGTATATGGGTACAAGTGTAAATGTCTACCTGCATATTATCGGTCTGTAATAAACAACTATTGCTGGCCTAGAATCGAAAACACCCGACTCCGTCGATCCAAGGGAAGTTTCAAACCTAAAATAGGCCTATCTTTGGTTTAATATGAGCACAGGGAAGTTGGAAACCCACCATGCATGCGCGCGCGCTCCACTGGTCAAAATGACCGCCTCCAATCAATTTGAAATGCACCGAAACAGAATCAATCAGGTTGATGGAATTAACATTTAATGGATGTTTGTTTGTTTACTTGACTGATAGGAATCGAGAGCAATGATTAACGACATGGTGTCATCTCCGATTAGGATTCCCATTCAGAAAGGTTTGCGCTGATGATCACCTCAACTGAGAGTCCACGAGTTTATTTCCTGATGCTTTGACTGCAATGATCAAAACAATGAGTGTAAATACAACAACGGAAACGAAGTTCTGATTAGGCATGTAGAGTAGTATTGAGTTTCGATATAGATCTGCGCCAACCTATCTCATGTGCTAATTGATCATTATTTCATGGACCTGTATTTGTTTTACGCCTCTCTTGTAAGCACTGTTCAATGCACCCTGGTCAAAGTATAATTTGCTGCCTATAAAACTGCAGCTATGGCAACATAAAAAGCACCAAATGGAATTTGGAGTCATGCGTAAAAGGTGTAAACCACTCGGGACAACATCTAGGTCAGGGGTTCCCCGGTCAGATTTTCCCAGAGTTCCCGAAGGAACTCCCATTGTTAAACCATTACTCCTACCTGTACCAATTTCACTAAGTGTATCTCACACTATCTACCACGCATTGATAGCCTATTGCATGCCATATGTTATCATGCATTGGATAAATGTGTTTGAGGGGGGCGGGGGGCACAACAAGTTGACTAGGTTAATTTGGACTTTACTTATATCCCCCTCACATAAAAAAAACAATCCCCTTAGTGCTCTAGATGTTGCCAAAGACGATTTCATTTCGGGGGGGTGGGGGGGGGGGGGCAATTCTCATTGATGATGAGTCCTCCTACTTAAACAAATCCATTTACAAAAAGGGCCATTGTAAATTCGACCATTGAAATCCGATTCAGTTTTTTTCACTCTTGGAAAGCATAGTTCTTAACCATGGCAAGGCAAGTGGTGGTACACGTTAACGGACTATTGGACTGAGGGGCGGTTGGGTACGAGCACATTTGGAGTGTTGGGAACACTCTTAGCCCCATACCTCGCCTAAGTGGTTTGACAAATATCGTTTTCTTTTTATCTTACACGGGATAACCCCTCAAAACGGATTTCAGAGACTTGGATAGAAGTGCTAGTTGGCAACGACTATAGAAACGAGGATCCGTTGACGAAAAAGCTTTTGGGGGATTAAGTTATTCAATGATCACTTATTTTTTTAATGTAGATTAAGCGAAAGGTTGGCACTACTAGTCCACCAATTTAGCAAAAAAACGTGTGACAGGTCCAACTGGACCACGGACGGCGGTCACCGATGGCTGAAACTCAATATATTAATCTGAATTCACACAGCTAGAGGGTATATGATGCGCTATAAAGTAGCCTAATTTCAGCTAAATGGTCCAGGGTGACAATATGTTACATCAAACACACCATGTTAGTGAAACTGGACACTGAAAGCATGCGAAACAATTGAGACCGTCTTTGGATTGAATCAACATGCAATTGGCACAGTTCCTATCCATTTGCGTCCCCGCCTTGTTGCAGCAGGTTGCGCGCGTGGCCTTCCACAAATGCACTTATAGCGCACAGTTTTGACTTTGCTCTTACTTTCTGACTCGAATGTTACAGATTTCGGCGCCATGGTTGAGCACGGAGGCCTTGATCTTATGTGTTTAAATAAGTCCTACAGTCACAGTTCCACTACCTCGTCCTCCAGCTCAGAGCGAGAAAAGAAAATATTCACCAAGTTGAAAGTCAGTTTGACTGAGGACTATCCGCAGAAGAACGCGGAGATCCTGAGCGGCCAGTATGGGACTAACTTACTTTTGATCGGCGTGTCGCTGATGCTGGCTATTGCGCACCATGGCGCATCAGTGAAGGAAGAGCACCTGTTGTCGTTTATCACGACCCTCATGATCCTCCAGCTGATATGGATGATATGGTACATCGTGAGCAGAGACAGGCAGAGTAACTTACAGCCAGAAAAGGATGTGCATGCTACTACCTGTTGGATAAGAGGTGAAGCTGACACGCATGTTTGGAAGATTTAGTCTTTCCTTTACGTAAAATGGTGTTGCGAATGTATTTATTTAACCTCGAGGTCGTTATTAGTCCATAGGAATAACGTGGTATTATATTATATCTCCAATGTTTTATATAGTTCAATGCTTCTCAAAACTAGCTAAATGTGGCGTATTTTCCGAATATATTTGTTTTTGGTTTTCAAACATTTTATTGACATCAAAAGCAATTAAAGGTTCATTTGCATAGTTTTCCCGTTTCCATGCAGCCCCATAATAACGAATGTTTCATTGATATAGGTGGGTTAACTCTTCTTGCGCTCCTCTCGTTGATCATGGATGCCTTCCGAATTGGTTATTTTGTGGGCTATCGATCATGCGTGTCGGCTGTTCTAGGGGTATACCCTATCATCCACGCAACTCACACAATAGCACAGGTAAGATACAACTCCCATTCTATGTTAATTTGATCACGCTTTTCATTATGGCCTATACTTTCAAGGATTTAGAAAGTGGTCTGTAATTTATAAACGGTTAATTATTCATTTAAAGATTGTTATTTTGGTGCTTGCTTTAATAATATGCTTGTGAATGCTCTATTGATTATTACTGTCATTATTGACAGTGCAGCCATATAAGCTCAGTATTTGCCAAGCAGCTAATTGACAAGCACACAGTTTAAACCAATGTATTATTAGAACCTACAATTGCAATGTACATAGGCTAAGTAACAATTAACAGCTTATAAGCCATGAATAAACCCCCCTTTGTCTTCTTAAATGTGTAAAGTGTTACAGGTAAACTGGCTGCTCTGTTTGAAAAGTTATTGAGTAATGGTATCAAAATTCCACTTAAACAGGTATAGTGCTTTGTCTTGAAGTGGAATAATGTAAGCTTTGTTACTCAGGCAAGAAAGAGAGTTGTCTGTACAACATAATCCTGTCATTGTCCATGTTATTGGAGTCTAATGTAGCACAGGCAGAGGTAATCCATCAGCTGAGAGGTCGCTTGATATGGCCTTCACATTCTGATGATTCATTTTCACAGTCCAAATGAAAGCCTTCACCAGAAATGGAATGTTTTTTAACATTTTTAAATGTTTTAAATGTATTATATAGTGTGTCTTGTCAGTGCTGTGATACAAATATCATTTTTTGAGTTTTGTTTTAGGTCCATTTCCTTTGGTTTCACATCAAGGACGTCATCAAGACCTTCGAGACCTTTGAAAGGTATTGTGAAATATAATAAACCAGTATTTTGAGATTGTCACAACCCGTGCACGCCTCTCAAGCCTAAGGTATGTTTAGGTTATGCTCATGTACATTTTTCATTGGTGCAATTCAATTAAACAGTTGATGAGTTTATTTATCCTGTTATAAACATTGTACTAATTTAAAGTGTCATTGTAAGATCATATTGTTTCATGTGTGTTTCCCTCAGATTTGGTGTCATCCATGCAGTCTTCACCAACCTGCTACTGTGGTGCAACGGTGTGATGTCTGAGGCTGAGCACTTCCTAAACAACCACAAGAGAAGGCTCTCTTCCCTGGGCTATGTAAACCTCACCATAGGTAAGGGGACCAGGGGTCGAGTGGCTGCTTGTACCCAAAGAAAAAAGGACAATAGTTCACTTGAGAAGCTCACTTCATTGGATGAAAGACAGGGGTGCGAGGGGGGTTGGAGGGGAAGGTGGGATGGATTAGGCAGTCCGGCAGGTCTTGTTTGTGTCGAACGCCTCTCTCTTCGGTTTCACGAGACATGCACGGTCGCTGGCCCCCACCACCCACCCCACCCCCCCCCCCAGCTCTAGCGACCTCAGACGCCTTTGTCCCAGGCCGGGCTGCTCCCGAGGGCGCTGCAATTACAGTAACTGATACATCTTAAGCCGTGGCTGCTCCACCGGCCCCCTCATATCCGGCCGACTGTGAGGCTGACTGTGCCGCTGTTGTTCCCTTTTTAATTAAAGAGAGCAGGGCCGTAGTGGTACCCTTTGGGGAGGGGGTCGTGAGTGGGTAGAGATAGTGGTGCTTCAGGGTTGAGTTTAAAAGCAGTCTCTAGAGGGCAGCACTAGGAAAGAGTAGTACAAATTGTAGTGGCTTCAAGTACAAAGGGAAGCATTATTTTGAGGAAAGACTGGAAGTCATTGTATACCATTTTGTGGAATTGTGTATTTTGGTGTTCAGAAGGTTGATTGATATACTTGATCCACCAACCTGATGATCCTCATCACACATGTGAAGAGCAGTTGTGGGAATATTTATCAGACCACCCACTGGTACATGAAGGATTGTCAAAGTTGAAATGACTAGGACATTGAGCTGGGAGGCCCAAACAGGACATTGAGCTGGGAGGCCCAAACAGGACATTTTCTCTATATTCAAGTCCAGACCAATTCATTTGGTAAATATCTGAATTCTAAAGTCAATTCCTACCTCCATTTAAAGTGTATTGTTGCTTTAAACTCTGATGGCAAATAATTGATTAATTATGTTACATAAGACACAAAGAAAACAACTGGCTTCATGCAAACAAACTTTGAAATATACTTTATTGCCATACATAATTTATTTGGTTATATTTGAATAACTTGGGAGTTTACATCCTCTGTGTAGTCTACTTGTATACACAAACTGGAGGCCACTGTTTTGTAAGGTACATTATGGTTGCAGAAGTGGGATTTCACTGTGCTTGAAACTGACAAGATATTGTTTATTTTTAATGTGTTTCAGTGGATATGGAGCCTCACTGTAATTGCACTACCAGCGCCTGCTCCATGTTCTCCAACAGCCTCTATTACCTATACCCTTTCAACATAGAGTACCACATCTTTGTCTCTGCAATGCTCTTCGTCATGTGGAAGAACATAGGGCGCAGCATTAACCTCCAGTACAACCGGAAAAGGCCGGCTACCAGGACCCAGGGGCTGGTTGTCGGCCCCATCCTGGGTCTTGTCGCCCTGGCCAGCACCATCGGCGTGCTGGTGGTCTACATCATCCACGTGGAAGAGTCGATGGACACCCGGGAGTCAGCCATCGCAATGTTCTACTGCTACGGCATCGTCATGCTGGTGTTCATGTGCTCGGCCGGGGCCACGGGTCTGCTCATATACCGTGCCGACCCTATGCCCATGGACACCACCAAGAACCCCTCGCGGACGCTGGACACAGAGATCCTATTCGGATCGTCGGTGGGCTCCTGGCTCATGTCCTGGTGCAGCGTGGTGGCTGTGGCAGCCTCAAGCAGCAGCCCGAGCTACCGCTGGACCAACCTGATGTACTCGCTGCTCATTGTCCTGGAGAAGTACATCCAGAACCTGTTCATCATAGAGTCCCTCTACCGTCAGCGGGAGGACGGTGAGAGGGAGGACGCTGAGGCGGCAGGGCCTGTGCCGGAGATCTTCTCTGTGACCTCCTCCTTGGCTCCGCCCTACAACGGCATCATCAACCGGGCGTATGAGAACCCAGACAAGGGCTGTGTCACGCTGGAGAACGAGCAGGTGGAGAACGGACAGGTTTACGGAACATTCAGCTCACGGAAACATTCGGCGGTGCCCCTACACGCCGGGAGCAACGTGGCGGAGACCCCGAGCAAGAAGAGGCAGATTCTGAAGAACATCGCTGTCTTCCTCTTCATGTGCAACATCTCAGTAAGCTTGCTGTTTTTTTTTACTTATGAATATATTATTTATTTATTGACAATAGTCAGCATTGATGTTACTAGTTCTCAAACACATAGGATTCCCCATTTCTTACCCTACTAACTACTCTTATTCTCTACCTTTAATGCAATGTTTCAGTAGGGAAATGTATTGTGTGTGAGTTTATGAAAATACAAGGCGCATTCACCACACAGAAAAACAAAACAAAAAAACAACAACAAAAAGGTAAGTTTAACCTTATTTGGTATCTCCTCACTGCAGCTCTGGATCCTTCCTGCCTTCGGCTGCAGACCCCAGTATGACAACGGCCTGGAGCAGGAGACGTTTGGCTTCACCATATGGACAACAGTTCTCAATTTTGCCGTGCCCATGAACCTCTTTTACCGCATGCACTCTGTGGCCTCCCTCTTCGAAGTCTTCCGAAGGGTGTGACAAGACCGACGAGATGACGCAACATGCACAAGAACACTTGTCACCAAGGGCTCCATAGAGGAAATTAATAGCAACACAGGTCAACCTTTCAGGAGGAGCTCTTGTCATGTACTTTAGACTTCTAAATAAGCATTGAAACATGTCAGTGTAGGGGGATTATACTAGATGAGATGTCCCTTGTAGCGATGCATCTTCGGAAACATTTTGTAGCACCAGATATAAACAACAAATTACATTGATATCAGACCCTGGATTCAAATAGTATTCGGAATCTTTCAAATACTTTAGCTGTGCTTGATTGAGCTGGCCTGGCACAATGTAACCAATGGAATAGCCCCAAATGTGCAAGAACTGATCCCCCGCCCCGGGAGGCTCACCCAAAACGCCAAAGTCTTTGAAAGATTTCAAATAGTATTTGCTTTGTTGTGTGTTGCTGCACTGAAAAGTGAAATTGACATTTGAATTTAGGTCTCTGTTATAACAAGTGTTTGGGTTTGTCTTTGGATGTTCATCAAATTTTTGTTGAATGCGTTATTAAAACGCGTATGTAATAGTTTAGTGTCAAGTTGTCTCTCAGACCTAGTACAGATGTAAGCCAGGCTATGTATGAATGCATCATGAGAGTGGAGCATGATAAGTGATGATACACGATGAAAGTAGACAACTTATATCGAAAAGCCATGCCACATTCATTTTTCAAATCCTGTATCATGGTGAGACTAGTGGGCCTCATCCCCGGTTGTGCTGATATCACACACACCACTGTGTTTGCAGCAGTACTCCAACATCACAGAGAAGCCAAAGAAGCTCTCTCGGTCTCGATTATTCAACGTCACATAAGAACTGTACTATGGATTGTAAAGATGAGGTGCAACTGTAAAAGCCTTAACGTTTTTTTGTTGTTGTTGTGTGTGTGTTGCCATTTTTATGTATATTTCAAATGCACAGTGTCATGGAGGATGTTCTCAGTGGTCGGAAAAATACACAGGAAACTCAATACTTCTGTGTCAAACACTTGAACTACTTGGCTGGCCACATTCTAGAGTCCTACATGTACTGTAGTATAGGGCAGCGCTAGACTTTGATTGCTCTTCATTGTAATATTGGACTGTAGTTCTCAGAATCTCCAACAAATGAACAATGGACTGTAGTTCTCATAATCTTTCGCAAACGTCTCATTGTATTGACTGTCCTCAATCAGGACTTGTTGTCATCAAATATACACGGAATGATGTCAATCACATTGTTGAATGCTGTACACTGTTGACTGATCTTTAATGCTAGTAGCTCTGCTTTTCTTTTAGTTAAATTTGTTCTTCTGCTAATGAACCTGAAATCCTTAAATATATTAAACATTTCAATAATTGTTATGGAACTCAATTTCACTAAGAAACCGCCTGGGAGTGTGTGAAGCGTGCTCCAATCCACACTGATGTATTCCCTGGACCCATATTAAGCCTAGTTCTGGACTAAAACAAATGCTCAATGGAGACTCTCCATTGAAAGTGTCCGTAAACTGGCCACCGTGCCCCATTTGCTCTCTCAATCCATAATATTGGTGAAGAGACTAAGTATGCACTCTGCATTTTAAAGGGACAATCTGCAGTTCAAACAACACCAAAGTGTTTTCCCACCCTGCCACTGTTTTGGTAAACAGCTGAAGAATAGGGCGGTTATTATGTTATTGAAAAGGGAAACAATACAATATTTGCACAGATCAGTATATACTGTATTGACTGACATGCATTTTCCAAAAAGCAAATATGTTGTTTTAAACTGAAACAACTCTGAAACTGAACCAAATATCTTGATTGATGTAGTTTTGAAAAGAAAGCGTTGACAATAATCTTAACCTGTGATGTTGTTGATCGATTTTGTGATGAATTAGTGAAATGTAGTGCTACTGTATGGTTCATTTTTGGACAACATATTTAGGCTGTAGGGACTATCAGAAAACTGTGAGTTCTACATTGGTGCTAACTACTGTACTTGTTTTCAGTTGTACGTGCCAATCTGTGGTCAATGCTTATTGGTAAACCTGCACCAATACTATATCCTGTACATATCTGAACGTAGATTAAAGTGAATGTACATAAAGGCTCCTGGCTCTGTAATAAAAATGATTGTGAAACTGACATTTTAAGTTAAAAGAAATGACATACATTCGGTCTATTATCTACAGTGAAGTTATGAAGATATAACTCAAATAAAACACATGTAAGTGCATGGGTCCTATAACCCACTGCTGGTAGGGGATCCTGGTCTCTCTCGCTCGATCTTTGCATGTTAGCTAAAAGTTAATCAATTCACTGTGGACCCCTTCATCAGAGCACCTAGGCCTATGTAGCATAGCGCAATGCTCAAATAGCAGAAGCTATCTTCTTTCACTGCAAGAGTTAAAACCATATTTTTGGAAACAAGATGAATCAAATTGCCTCGTTATAGAACTCTGGGAATATAGGCCTAAAGTTCTCACCCCCAGTCTCAGTGGATCCTGCTAATTATTAGAATTTTTGTAACCATTTTCTAACTTGCTAAAAATATCGTCTTGGTGGAATAGCTGGCCACGTGGTGGCGACAAATGTTAACTTTCTTGCGGACTATGCGTTAGTGCATAAAACCTCGGAATCAGATACATTGCAAAGGTTGTTGCCCAATTCCAAGCGTGCTATATTATCTTTGTATTCAACTCTTCAATAAAGGTCAGCGAATCTAAAATTTTGCGATCACCCATTTTTGTCAGTTAGCCTAGTCCCATTGTTTGTTGGAATGAAATGGCTAAATAATTTCAAAACCGTTTGTATTCCCTAGGTTTTTATTTTTATTTTTACAAATGATTGGTATATAGCCTACTTATTATCTGAATTATGTCAATCATAATTTCAAATGCAGAGTATTATCTGAATATAATTCATGCTCTATAGATAAGCATATGCTAGCCTATTATAAATAGTTAACATTAAAATATTCAATTTGTATACATCTTTGTCATTGATTGACACTGTGCAGGTAGGGCACAGGGGCTGACAAATCTCTTTTGTTTGGTAAACGCTCACTCACTATATTCAAGGAATGTGAAAGTTTAAAAAAAAGACTGATCATCATATGCACAAATTCCCACGAATGAAAGAAGTAAATCATGTCAGAATTCGACATAACATATCCTATATTTTACTCGACAGAATTTTGCAGGACGCTGAGAGATTATGTAGATGGAGCATCAGATCGATTTGACAGGCATGTTGTTGACACACCTAAAAATAAAGATGACGTTTAATAGACGGAATCTGCCAACGCAAGAGAGGATACACTGCAACTGCAGATGTTGCACTGAGTGCACTGAGTTATTGTGTTTCTACTTTCACGTCGAGTGTGAGAGTGGATGTCGAAATTAAACTGAAAACATCACGCTCACTCCAAACGTGTCGTGCATAATTTGGAGAGAGTTGTACTATCAACTGCTCACAACGTAGTCTAGTGATGACCTTAATAAATGTATGACTTATATGCAATGTTTGTTTTCACACAAACAACGTCAATTAACAATACAATTCCATCCACAAAAGGCTAATTCTAAAATATGTATCGTGCGTAAAATTCGCATTCCTAAGGGAGAGTTGTCTCATGTGCAATTTCAGCACCACTGACAGCACCCCTGGATATTACTATTCATTATCCCCACAGCAATGAAATGCTCCATATTTTTTTCACTGTTTATAGCAAAGTAGAGATTCAATTTAAAAAAAACATTCACTCAGGCCTACATTTTGCAAATTGAATTGTTGCTTTTGAAGAACAGGAACCTACAACTGGAGTGTGCAACCTAATCCAAATAGAAAGCTCATTGGTATCTTTCTAGCGAGAGGAGTAGAAACTCAATTCACGTAGTGCGTGTTTCCACAACGGAGGTGTGTGTGTGTGTGTGTGTGTGTGTGTGTGTGTGTGTGTGTGTGTGTGTGTGTGTGTGTGTGTGTGTGTGTGTGTGTGTGTGTGTGTGTGTGTGTGTGTGTGTGTGTGTGTGTGTGTGTGTGTGTGTGTGTGTGTGTTGGCTCAGGGGACTCCCTCCCTCCTCAAAGCGCTCACGAACTCAAAATAGCCTCAGTGCTGTGCTGTCAGTGCTGCTGTCTTACTTTGGCAAGGCAGGTCAGACGACACGCGAGGTGATAACATGCGGTCGCCAACGCGCTTCAATCTTTTGGCGCACCGAACACCCAGTTCGGTTCAGCGTGGATGCAACACATTTGTCGCAAATTCACTAAGCAATCTCAAATCCTTTGTTTGTATATTTATTTCAAATAGAATGGCTGACGAAGGGACGACAGAGCACCGTGAGTTGGTTACTACTGCGTCCTCAGACGCGCATGGCGCTATGGACTGTCTTTCCACTTGAGAGGACACAGAGAACCCTGCGAAATACATACAACTCAGTGCATAAGAACCACTCCGTTCCGTTATCTCTTGGGGAGATTATGTGGAACTCGACCGAATCGGAGGGAACATCCGACGGTGGAAAGGAACTGGTCATCCGGACAGTGACGGGCTGTTTGCTCTCACTGCTCATCCTATGGACACTGCTGGGAAACCTTATGGTGTGCTCTGCCGTGCTACGAATTCGGCAATTACGAAGTAAAGTGACCAACATTTTCATCGTTTCTTTGGCTGTGTCGGATTTATTCGTTGCAATTCTGGTGATGCCATGGAAAGCTGTGGCTGAGGTGGCGGGGTATTGGCCATTTGGCACTTTTTGTAATTACTGGGTGGCGTTTGACATTATGTGCTCAACTGCGTCTATCCTCAACCTCTGCATTATCAGCGTGGATAGATACTGGGCCATATCAAGTCCGTTCCGCTACGAGAGAAAAATGACCCAACGAGTTGCCTTTGTGATGATAAGCGTCACGTGGACTTTGTCTGTTCTCATTTCATTCATACCCGTCCAACTGAACTGGCACAAAGCCAGCGAAGACGAAATAGTCAGAGCGCACAACGCCTCCTTGGGTCAAGTAGAAGAAAACTGTGACTCTAGTCTCAACAGAGAATACGCCATATCGTCATCTTTAATAAGTTTCTACATACCCGTAGCAATTATGATTGTGACGTACACGAGAATCTATCGGATTGCTCAGATCCAAATCAGGACTATAGCGTCCCTAGAGCGCGCGGCAGAGCACGCCACAAGTTGCAGGACCAACAGACTCGAGTGCCAACACCACAATACATTGAAAACATCTATTAAAAGGGAAACCAAAGTTTTAAAAACGTTATCGATCATTATGGGTGTTTTTGTGTGTTGTTGGTTACCTTTTTTTATTTTGAACTGCATAGTTCCATTCTGTGACAAACCACAGACTGACCAAGATGCAAGTCTCCCCTGCGTCAGCGAGACAACATTTGACGTCTTTGTGTGGTTTGGCTGGACTAATTCATCCATGAATCCTATTATTTACGCTTTTAACGCAGAGTTCAGAAAAGCATTTGCCAGTCTGCTGGGTTGTCGTAATTTCTGCTCCAGCACACCAGTTGAAACTGTGAATATTAGCAACGAGTTGGTCTCCTACAACCAGGACACACTTGTCCATAAAGAAATCGTGAATGCCTACGTCAATATGATCCCCAACGTAGTGGAATGCATTGAGCACGAGGACACGTTTGACAGGATATCACAGCTAACTCACAACAATGAAAATGGCACCGACTCCGTTTGTGACTTGGACGACTGTGAGGAAGAGATTAGCATCGACGGGATGACACCATTTACCCCCAATGGTTTACATTGAATTCACTTGTCTCACCTCGTGCGTAAGAGGATGTATTGCTTCAATCAGATATGTGAGATGTGGTGTTGTTGTCCCATGCTGAAAAGTGACGTAAATTTGTGTCTTATAAGAGAAGACGCCAGTCTTTGTTTATTCATATGATCTCTAAAAGTTATAGCTTCTATGTATTTGGAGCAGCAGATGTATTGAAACCAGTTGCTCCAATTGGTACAAGTTACCCTAGATGGTATTCAGAAATGACTGCTTATCATTATCCGATCAATGACAGTGGGACCAAAGTCCTCCATACTATGGAAAATATGGTAAGCCTTACAGGCGCAGTGTAGCCACATGCAGTTGTGTAAATGCCTTATTTATTCTGGGAAAGAGTGCAATATCATGTTTAAAACAAGGGGAATGTTAAAGGATTACAAAATGTTTAATTTACATAAGGCCAAAATATTAAAAGTGCTTACACGCTCTCTGACGTCTCGCGCGCACAAACAAACACACACAAAAAAATAGCCCTGCTCTCCACGTACTGAAGTAACTGCACAGTAGGCAAAGCATTCTCAATCGAATTATGCTCCTGCAGCAGCAGACCTCTTATAGGCTTGACTTTATCCATAATAAATCCACACCGGTCCAAAGCTAATTAGGAACTTAATTTGAGTGATTATGGCGAACACCTGCCAAGTATGACAAGCTTACGGCCAGGTACCACACCCTAATAGGGTAACCCCCCATACAGTTGAATGTGGACACAATTTTAATACTTTTTTGTATATATTTTTCTGAAATATTTTATTAAAATACGCAAATTGGGTGGCCTCGTTAAATATTTTGCATATCACGGAAATCCATTTTTCTGGACACTGGATAAAGTCGGTCTAAATATTTTGGTTTCATTTTGTTACAACTCCAGGATCGGTAATGTAAAATAAATATTGTCTCATTTTTCAGAAGAAAATGTAATCGAGAAGAAACATTTGACAACATATCAGCAATTCCCTATGTATAAGTATGGAGAATACGTCTAAGGATAACCACACACAATTTGGTGAATGCAGATGCGTCTGAGGCTGAAGAAAATGAGTTAGCATGTGGGAAGAGTCTGACTTTCGGCAAATGGCAGTTAAAGACAAGTAGCCTGAATTTAGCCTACCAACCCACTGGGCACAGATACCAATTCACCATCTATTCCACGTTGGTTCAAGGTAATTTTTATTGAAATTACGTTGAAACAACGTTGATTCAACCAATGTGTGCCCATGAGAAACGCCAAACACCTACATTATTTAGACCCAATCACCATCTCTTCAAAATAAGTTACTACATACAGTCCAGTTTGTAATATTGTCTATAAAATGGGTTTTTATTCAATTATGTGTGATTCAATGTTGTGAGCTTTGCAATGATCGATGTATGGACATTTAAAGCAGGTTACAATTCAATAACTTATGATGGTAGTATGATAAACTAACGAAAATATAAATTTTCCTCAACCTATTTTAGAAATACTAATATTATTGGATTAAATACAAAAAAATCTCCAAATTGCTAGGTAGATGAAAAAATGTAATTTCAGTTTGTGGTGCCTGACCTTAAGGGATGTTCTATTCTACCTCTCTATTTGGTGAGAAAAATGGCCAAGACACACAAATCCAACCACTCTCCATTCTCTATCATACAGCATCCATGTTAAGAAGTCCACCAAACACCATTCGTAAAGCTAATTCCCACTTGACAAAAACTGGTTGAATCAACACAGTTTCCATGTCACTTCAACCCCACAAATCTATGTGATAATGTTGAATGTGGAAAACTGATTGGATTTGCAACAAGTAATAAACATAAGGGCATTTCATATTTTTATTCACCCACATTTTAACCTAAAGCCAATGACATGGTGAATTTTCTGTTTTTGTTTTCAAGTTGAATTCACCTTAGTTGACAACTCAACCAAATGTCAATCAAAACTAGATGTTGAACTGACGTCTGTGCCATGTGGGTTGGCTCTATGAATCTCCCCAATTCCCAGTTAACAATCAGCTTTTCAAGATCACATAATATGTGATATGACATACTATGTAAACAAATTAATCAACCATTACAAGTATGTGCAATGGGGTAATACAAATCTTGGTGTGAAATTCCACAGTGGGACCATGGTCAGCTTGATTTAATTTAATTTGAGCTACTTTACATATTTTGAAAATGTACAGATGATATTCAATGTATACTGCCATCCAAACAGTGAAGTGTGTCACCATTTTGCAATAAAATACTCTCTAGCAGAGACTCAATTTATTCTAGTGGTCACTGTTCTTGTAGCCTGACTACCCATCTACATCACTCTGGCCAAATGCCACGCCCACTAGCGTTTCTTCTTCATGATGAGTCTGGATTTGCTTTCCTCCCTGACATCTTGTAGAATGCAAACACATTCTGATCATTTGGGTTGGGCCAGAGCCGGCCTACATGATGATGTTATCAACTTTGATACTCTGATTGGTTAGATTGGTTAGAGATGATCCAATTGCTGATGAATTTGTTTTGTACAACACCGCTCATTTTGAAGTCAACATAAGCGACATCCAGGATATCAGGTTCAGACTGAATGTATGTTTAAGCGATCGATAGAGCTTCAGAATTCAATTCAGGATAAGTCGTCAGGCAACTGTTGTCATAGAATGAAAGGGAACAATTTTACTGTGTCCATATTATGACAGCCTCAGAGTAACAAGGAGTTAGTCAAGGAACTGCTTAGTGTTTTATTCCCTAGTGGGAAAACAATGTTGTATTTGATATTAGCAATCTTTAATTTAATAAGTTCTTATTTAATAAGGAGAATACCATTCAAATCTATTTATATCATACTGCTAATAGACCTATACAAAAAATACAGTTAAATGCATAAGTGTTTAAATACTTTTGGTCTTTGGGGAAAAGTTGCACCATTGTGTTGTTCAAGGTCTCCTTTCAGAGTGGTTGAACATGCCACCATCGCAGGCCCTCCCAACCAACCATTCATGTATTAACTGTCAGAAGTACATTTCCAGTTGAAAAGATCGACTTTGCTCAGACAAAATCACCCAGAGGGAAAACTTCCAGACATTTGCCTCACCTTGCATCTCCGTAGAGTTGTTTGAGTCTTCAGTTGTCGCTATTTCCTTCCCATAAAACAGAGTTTAGTTATACAATGAATTGTTCTTTTGTCTCTGAAAAGTAGAACAAAACCTAGGGAGATGGCTACGTGCCATGCTCTCGTCTCAGTGAAACCACATGGGCTTAGCGCTGTGGCTCGTCCTCCCCTCCCCGCGCTGAGGAGATGTGAAAGGTAGTTGGTCATGATGTTCTGCGATGACAGGAGGTTTGAAGAGGAAGCAGAGGCAGGCTCAAGGGGGTTTCTCTATCGGTCACTACATATTCATCAAAAGCCTCTCTCTATTTCCATAGATTCTCTCTCTCTCTCTCTCTCTCTCTCTCTCTCTCTCTCTCTCTCTCTCTCTCTCTCTCTCTCTCTCTCTCTGACATTGTTGTTTACTCACCTATAATTCACTAATTTGAGTCAATTGGAGGTGTACCTATGGATGTATTTCAAGGCCTACCTTCAAACCCAGTGCCTCTTTGCTTGACATCATGGGAAAATCAAAAGAAATCAGCCAAGACATCAGAAAAACAATTGTAGACCACAAGTCTGGTTCATCCTTGGGAGCAATTTCCAAATGCCTGAAGGTACCACGTTCATCTGTACAAACAATAGTACGCAAGTATAAACACCATGGAACCACGCAGCCATCATTAACGCTCAGGAAGGAGACGTGTTCTGTCTCCTAGAGATGAACGTACTTTGGTGAAAAAAGTGCAAATCAATCCCAGAACAACAGCAAAGGACCTTGTGAAGATTCTCGAGGAAACAGGTACAAAAGTATTTATATCCACAGTAAAATGAGTCCTATATCGACATAACCTGAAAAGCCACTCAGCAAGGAAGAAGCCACTGCTCCAAAACCGCCATAAAAAAGCCAGACGATGGTTTGCAACTGCACATGGGGACAAAGGCTTTTTGGAGAAATGTCCTCTGGTCTGACGAAACAAAAATACAACTGTTTAGTCATAATGACCATCGTTATGTTTGGAGGAAAAAGGGTGATGCATGGGGGTGGCAGCATCATGTTGTGGGGGTGCTTTGCTGCAGGAGGGACTGGTGCACTTCACAAAATAGATGGCATCATGAGGTAGGACAATTATGTGTATGTATTGAAGCAACATCTCAAGACATCAGTCAGGAATTTAAAGCTTGGTTGCAAATGTGTCTTCCAAATGGATAATGACCCCAAGCATACTTCCAAAGTTGTGGCAAAATGGCTTAAGGACAACAAAGTCAAGGTATTGGAGTGGCTATCACAAAGCCCTGACCTCAATCCTATAGAAACATTTGACCCAAGTTAAACAGTTTAAAGGCAATGCTACCACATACTAATTGAGTGTATGTAAACGTCTGACCCACTGGGAATGTGATGAAAGAAATAAAGCTGAAATAAATAATTCTCTCTACTATTATTCTGACATTTCACATTCTTAAAATAAAGTGTTGATCCTAACTGACCTAAGACAGGGAATTTTTTCCGAGAATTAAATGTCAGGAATTGTGAAAAACTGAGTTTAAATGTATTTGGCTAAGGTGTATGTAAACTTCTGACTTCAACTGTATGTATACTATACAAAAATGTATTGTAAACTCACTGTACTGAAAGTCGTTTTGAATAAAATTGGGTTATTATATTCTGTTTTGTTATTGATAGGTAGTATTTACTAATTTCATCATTTACTCTCTCTCTGCTTTAGCTTTTTCTCTTCACCTCTTCTAACCTTTCTTCCCACATCAGGCTCCGTCTCTCCCCGACACCGTGCTTGATTCAAGTGTTTACGCCTTGCTGTTCGTATCTCCTCTCCGTCTCTACCAGACGTTTGATTCACTTAATAATTCCCATTGGTCATGTAGGGGAATGCAATTGCTGTCCACTTTCGTAGAGTCACTTGGACTACTCCGTTACATCTCTTCTAGCTCTAGGCTTAAGGCTCTATTCAGTCTGTAACGCTGGAAGCATTACCGATTCCACGCTAGAATTTTAAAGGTAATGTCCGATTGAGCCTACATATGCAGTGTTTACCGTGAATGTAGTCTCCGCTAAAACGGAAACATTGCCTTTTCAATCATGTTGCAAAGCTGAACTTCGGCAATTCGGATTGACTGGAGTCCTAAATCTGGGTGGGAACTTGGAAGAGGGTATGTAGAAGGCATCAGCACCTCCCTGATACATGTTGTGGGTGAGTTCCACTACTTCCTCCCTGTGAGCCATTAGAAAGCATAAATTATGGATTTCATTCCAATGAACAGTTAACTCGTAGGCCGTGCGTTCACACTACCTCCCTCAAACACACTAGATTACATTTCAAAATTCAACATTTTGCAAAATGTACTATTATATTGTTGTGCGTTGTGCACACTTACAATCCTCAAAGATGCTGTGTACTTCAAAATTCAAAAAATGTGCAGATCCTTGCACATCCCAGAGGGTACTCATAACGTTTTTGGACCGACTGAACATATTGTCAATGACTTGTCATATCCTCAATACATCTGAAACGTTTCAGTTTCGAACCTCAAACCGGTAACATGGCTAAATAAATGCTCTAGCCTCTCTTTGCATCAACAACACCGTCATTTAGCAAACATGAAATACATTTTGGTTGTTTATAAGTGCTTGAATGGAATGAGCAATGCCTATTCAACTATGAAAACATTTCAACCATACACATTCAAGACACCACACATTCACTACTGTTGTACATTACCTCCTGGATATGGTCACTACACCAACTCCATGGTGCTCCCCAGAAGGTCAAAGGGCAGCAAGGATGACCCTTATTTCTTGTAGAGATCCTTGTTATACATTGACTCTCAGTTGGCCTCTTGTTTTCTCTAACTTCACAGACCTGAATTCTATGTACGGTGTCATAGTCATAAGCATGCCCATGTTCCTTTCTCCTGTAAGGTGGTAACTGATCTTTAATAAGGGAGCATCATCGTGCTTCTGGTGTATTCTGACCATTAACCATGATACACTCCATTTACAACAGAGTCGTATTCAATAGGCACCAACTGGAAGAAAATATATACGGAAACAGTGAGGGACTTCCTGAACTTCTCCAATAAGAAATGCTCATTTTAGTTTTCTTTTGCCAAACCTTTTGCTACAGTGTGCCCTAATGAATGAGTCAAGTAAAGTTAAAATAGTATGTCCAATATGTTTATGATGAATTCAGTTGCTTTTACAGCAAGACGGCTCAGAGATATGGAATTAATTAAGCAGGAAATTATAAAAGGAAGGACATTGGCATAAGGATAGTTATTAAATATTGTTTCATGTCATACTTCTGTACAGTAATTGAAAATAAACGATTCTCATGTCACTGTCACCTTGAGATAAATGTGGGGATTTGTGTATTTTTGGCCTTGTACGTCACACCACCCTATAATAAGTGCCCATCCATTTAAGGTTGTCTTCAGATGTCACTATTATCTCCACAAAGCTCTAATTGATGCAAATTAACTGAAGGCCGCTGTTAAATGTCATTCTTATTCAGCGAGAGTGAATTTAAAGTGGAATTGTAATGCATAAGTTCGGAACTCCATTAGGATACATAATGCCGGGGGAGTTTAATTTTATATCCCTATATCAAAATAGCAAAAAAGTTTAAATGATTGAGTGACAGGTTGGCGCCCCAAAACATCGGTATCTCCGCTGCACTGTGTCAGTACAATATACAGGGCGTGCTGCAATGTGTGTAGGCAGCCTGGTTTCATAGACTAGACGTAATATAGTAAATGTAAATCTAAAACACTCAAATTAGTATGAATGTTACGTTTGGTATGGTTACATAAGACAGAAGGTTACTTAAAGGTGCAATATGCAGAAATCGCGCCGCCATTTTCTGGTTGCTAAATTTAGAATAGTTCGGCTAATTTCAGTTTATATGAAAAAACAAGCAGTCATTGTGTAGAGAATCATTATACCATCTAAAATGCTGTGAAATATATTTTCCATTACCAAAAATATTGTATTTCAGCTGTTTGAAGCTGATGTACAAAACCGAAAGTAAAAGACGCAAAAACTAAACTTAAGAAGGGGAAGCATAGTGCACATAGAACAGATCGACCACTTCTTAGACTTGCTTTCAATAAGAATTTATAACTTGGTCAGGTCGTCGAAAAAGTTACATATTGCAGAATTAAAGCAAAAACGTATTGCATGCTTTGCAAATTCATAACATATTGTACGTTTTGCAAATTCGTAACATATCATACATGGATTTATGTACAGGAAAATAGAAAATGCTCTGAGACCAGGTTGCGGCAGGGGGTCTATGGAAAGCCACTGGGCAGTTAGGTACGACCCCATTTGTGTTATTGAAATTGTTGCAACCCCTATTATTAGCCTATTCAACCTCTCTTTCATATCGTCTGAGATGTAGTAAGATTAGGGAGGTAAGGCAATAAATAGGCCATAGTGGCAAAATAATTACAATTAGCAGCTAAACACTGGAGTGATAGATGTGCAGAAGATGAATGTGCAAGTAGAGATACTGGGGTGAAAATTTACAAAAATATAAATAACAATAAGGGGATGAGGTAGTTGGGTGGGCTATTTACAGATGGGCTGTGTACAGATGCAATGACCGGTAAGCTGCTCTGACAGTTGATGCTTAAAGACAGTGAGGGAGATATGACTCCAACTTCAGTGATTTTTGCAATTCATTCCAGTCATTGGCAGCCGACTAATGGAAGGATAGGCGGCCAGAGGAGGAGTTAGCTTTGGGGATGATCAGTGAGATATACCTGCTGGAGCACGTGCTAAGGGGTTGGTGCTGCTATGGTGACCAGTGAGCTGAGATAAGGCGGGGCTTTACCTAGCAAAGACTTATAGATGACCTGGAGCCAGTGGGTCTGGCAACGATTATGTAGCGAGGGCCAGCCGATGAGAGCATACAGGTTGCAGTGGTGGGTGGTACATGGGGCTTTGGTGACAAAGCGGATGGCACTGTGATAGACTGCATCCAGTTAGCTGAGTAGAGTGTTGGAGGCTATTTTGTAAATGACATCGCCGATGTCGAGGATCGGTAGAATAGTTAGTTTTACGAGGGTATGTTTGGCAGGGTGAGTGAAGGGTGCTTTGTTGCGAAATAGGTAGCCAATTCTAGATTTAATTTTGTATTGGAGATGTTTAATATGAGTCTGGAAGGAGAGTTTACAGTCTAGCCAGACACCTAGGTATTTGTAGTTGTCCACATATTCTAAGTCAGAACAGTCCAGAGTAGTGATGCTAGTCGGGCGGGCGGTTGCGGGCAGCCATCGGTTGAAGAGCAAGCATTTAGTTTTACTAATGTTTAAGAGCAGTTGGAGGCCACGGAAGGAGTGTTGTATGGCAATGAAGCTCGTCTGGAGGTTTGTTAACACAGTGTCCGAAGTATGGCCAGATGTATACAGAATGGTGTCGTCTGCACAGAGGTGGATTAAGGAATCACCAGCAGCAAGAGCGACATTGTTGGTATATATATAGAAAAGAGTCGGCCTGAGAATTGAACCCTGTGGTACCCCCATAGAGGCTGCCAGAGGTACAGACAACAGGCCCTCAAATTTGACACACTGAACTCTATCTGAGAAGTGGTTGGTGAACCAGGCGAGGCAGTCATTTGTGAAACAAAGGTTGTTGAGTCTGCCGATAAGAATACGGTGATTGACAGAGTCGAAAGCCTTGGCCAGGTCGAGGAAGATGGCTGCACACTACTGTCTTTTATTGATGGCGGTTATGATAGCGTTTAGTACCTTGAGCGTGGCTGAGGTGCACCCGTGACCAGCTCGGAAACCGGATTGCACAGAGGAGAAGGTACGGTGGGATTCGAAATGGTCGGGGATCTGTATGTTAACTTGGCTTCCGAAGACTTTAGAAAGGCAGGGCAGGATGGATATAGGTCTGTAACAGTTTGAGTCTAGAGTGTCACCCCCTTTGAAGAGGGGGATGACCGCGGCAGCTTTCCAATTGAAATTGAGGTCATGTAGCTTAGATTGTAGGACTGTTGGGGTGTTATGCATATCCCTGTTTAGGTCACCTAACAGAATGAACTCTGAAGATTGATGGGCAATCAATTCACATATGGTGTCCAGGGCACAGCTGGGTGCTGAGGGGTTTTTATAATAACAGTCAGCAACAGTGAGAGACTTATTTCTGGAGAGATTCATTTTTTAAATTAGAAGCTAGAACTGTTTGGGCATAGACCTGGAAAGTATGACAGAACTTTGCAGGTCATCTCTGCAGTAGATTGCAACTCCTCCCCCTTCGGCAGTTCTATCTTGACGGAAAATGTTGTAGTTGGGGATGGAAATCTTTTGGTGGCCTTCCAAAGCCAGGATTCAGACACAGCAAGGACATCAGGGTTGGGGATCTTGGTGGAGTTTAATAACTTTCTCAGCACTTGTTGTCTTTTTAAGTACTTTCTGGGAAGGATCCTCAGAAGAGTTTTTATTGTCACAAAAAAATATTGAAGATATTGCTGAGGCTCTAAAAACACACTATGTGCTTGCTCACATCTTATAAAATAAAACCGCTCATAAAACTGAAAGAAAGTAAAAGATGCACATTCACCTTTTGTTTGGGATACTTGACCCGTCAATTATATTGACCCAATTGACGCCTCTGGCAGCCCTGTCTTGACAATTATTTGTAGAATACCTCTATCCCTATAAAATCTAATTAATATTATATCTCTGTAAAACCCTGATGAAGGTCTATTGATCGAAATGTTAGTGATAAGTGATGAGATCCATTAAATTTGTTGACCAAATCCAATAAAATTATGCTTTAAAAAACCTGTATCATCACCTGATGATGTTCATTGTGATTGACAAGACTAGAATAGACTATACTAGACAACCCTTGGCCATCGATGATGAGCAGGGTCTGTCAATCCTCAGTGACATGTGCAACCTACATCAAATTATTACTGAGTGTCTCCCCTTCAGGGACCCTTGTGATTACACAATCAATCAATCAACAGAAGGTTTCCGTGGGTGCTAGTTTGAACGCCAACATGCTAGGGTGACACTCTAACCCAACTCCCCAGGACTCTTTGACCTCTAACTGGCATGCAGCATCTGGCTGCCTGAGGTCAATACTTTCCTGTCTTGGAACATATCCTGACATATCCATATCCTGAGATATGTTGGTGAAGTGTAAAAAAGGAATAGTTGAAGTTACAATGAGGATTTTTGAATGTTTCATTATTTGCATTTAGTCCGCAATTTAATGAGGACTAACCTGGCTCAGAAGCTACCCTGCCTATGGTGTTGCCCAGCTTCTCTGCCCTTAACCCTGCCCTTCCTCAACAATGCCTTGGCTTTGTTTTAGGTTGTCTTTGCAGTTTATCAGATCTCATAACTCCTGGTGAAGTATTTAAAAAGATTGAACTGAGGTTTTCTAGTACTTTTAAGCCAGTAGTTCTGAAAGTATCGCTCAAGAGCCTAAAAGCGTCCCCAACAATTGTGCACAATTGTGTACAACGTGATCATGTCATTCGTCTCGAGCCCCTGTAGCGTGTGCACGAAGAGAGTAAAAAACTGTGGTGTGCATGTTGGGCTCACCACACAACCTCATTGGACAATACTGTGCCAGCCTGATCCCGCCTCCCACTTTAACCTTGCAACCTCATTCCACCTGCCAATCAACATTGTCCTACACGTTTGGTTGTTGCAGGCTAGTTCCCATTGTTGCATGCATTGTCTCATCAGACTCGTATGGCAAACGAGTAAACAAATGTGATACTGTCATTTTATACAATGGAAAAGTTATACTTACAGTATATGTTTGCATCAAATGTCTTGCTCCTTGAAAGTTATGTATTGATTACATATAGCATAATCCTATGTGATGGATGATGATGATCTCTGGCAATCAACAACTGTAGTGTTGGAGGACACCGCTCAACTGGCATCCGGGGTCAGCCCACAGGCAACCGGCCAGCCACAAGAAGTCGCTAGAGCACAATGAGCCAAGTTAAAGCCCCACCGGCCAAACCCTCACCTAACCCGGACAACGCTGGGCCAATTGTGCGCCGTCCTATGGGACTCACAACCATGGCCGGTTGTGGCACAGCCCAGGATATGAACTCAGGGCCGTAGTAACGCCTCTAGTACTACTGCATGCAATGATGCGCCACTCGGGAGCCCTACACAAACCCCAGCTTTACTGATCATTCCATACAACAAAAATTGATTTAATTATTTATTTACTACTACTAAATGATAACACAGGATACACACACACGGTATAGGTTATCGATTAGAAACTTAATACGATGGAAACAGGTCCCTAGCGGACAAACGACAACATGACTGCTTCTTTATCAAAAGAGGGAGGAGTAGAGAGGAACAAAGGGAGAAAGAAAGAGAGACAGACTTATGCACTTGGAACTACGCTCACTGTAATCATAATACTTTACCCCAAACCACCGCCCATTGGGGGTAAGAAATAGTTAATGTATTTATGTGTTTGAATGTCTTCCTTCATCGTTTATCTCTGTTGGACCCAGGCCTTTGTGGAAAGGGATCCGTTGGCCTTCTCCCGAGCTCTTAAGTGTAAGGCTCTGATCTTCCACAAGAGGTCACAATGTCCTTCTTCTTAGTTGTCCATGGCGTCAATGCCTTGTCCTGTAGTCTAAAGCAGACTAACAGGGTGGTATTTACTTTCACTCCCAGGAAGAGAGGTTCTCTGAAGATAGCTAATCAGCTATGTCGATGGTCCCCAGTGGGGTGATGTGAGCAGTATAGTTGACTATGATTTGAAGAGAGTAACAGGATGGTCCTACTTAAATTAACTTTCTTAGATACAGTACTTTGAACAGCTACTCAGCAGTAACATTGATTGTTAGAGAGGCTACTTTGTCGTCTTCTGATATGTTAATTCTCAACTCATCCTTTATGCACACTGGTAAAAAGGGATGTGTGCTTACACACTCTCTGAGATCCCTTGGGTATGGCTACTTACTGGGGCAAAGCATCATCAAAACTATGATCATTTTAGAAAACTAAAATCACATTCATATCTTAACAAAAATATTATCATCATCTTTGATATTTCCTACACAACCTAAAGCTTCGCCTACAATTGGCTCAAGTGAACAAAAATCCTGACGCTGTGTTTTAACGTTTAGAAATATCAATAATCATCGCTTGTGATACATCTTTTGAAATATATGGCCCTTAACTTTCATCAGCGAAAAAGAATACTTCAAATAAAAAAGAAACACTTGTGCCGCACTTGTCTGTGTAGAGTATAGGCTGAGTATCACAATAGAATCCTACTCTAATGCGTTCTGCCCAAAACAAAATCTCTTGCATAGTTCGTTTTGTTTCGGTATGTTGAATTGAAAGTGGCTAATATTGCATTGATTCGAGAACAATTGTCACAGTAAAGGGAAACAGTGATCGTGTTAACTAACAGGGAAAACTCTAGAAAGTGCTTCTCTCCGTGGGCTGATAATTCTTCTGCACTCTACTGCCAGGCGAGCTGCTTGTCAGTCTCGGGGCTACTGCGCACCTGCGCACGCATGCAGCTTAGAGGAAACATTACATTTGAGTCGTATAAGATGGTCTGTCCTTTATCACTTGTCCTCCTCAGTCACTTCAGAGTCCTAAAGCGAGCAGTTGATTTGTCTTGTGATAGGCTTCAAAAGGGGGCCGTCAAATACAGAGCGGTAAACGCTTGGCCTGGAATGTGGTACTTAGGAAACTCTGTTCTACATGACTTACACCACCCCGATCATGAGCGCTCTGCCGCAACATACGCTATAAGGTATTTCCCAGGCATTCTCAGTTCCATTACATTACAATACATTAATAGGGCTGCAGTAGGCCTATATGCAAATAGATCATTGCCATGTATGGATCTGTACCATTTAATTGAACTAGACTGTGTACACAGCTATGGTCATGAGTAGATACCTTCTTTTGAGATCAAAGCACATTTTCTTCATATCCTTTGTTCGTTAGTGAGATATTAGCCCAGTTATAGATACTTTGTAGTCAGCAATAGGAGAATGTTTGCTTCCTTCAACTGCAGACAAACGGGTACGTTTATAGACATCTTTGAAAAGCAAGTCGTCAGGTTAAGAGCATTTTTTGGGGCTTAAAGGGACAGTGTTGTATTTTGAGACTTGCTTGAATAAGCTAAGAATCCAATAGGCAGAGGGTAGCATCATTTGTCTGATTGTCTGTAAAAATTGTATAGGAATAATAATGCATTTTATTTTGTAAAGTGGTTTCTTCCACCAAACAACACAACATTTTCAGTCACCTCCTTCCCTGAAGGACAGGTGGCTAAACCGGTTAATGTCAAGCCCTGCATGTTTTTTTTCAAAACTCTCATGGAATGTAGGCCTACATTGAAGACAACACATTGGCTTCTGCTGTAGGCTGAATGATAGAACAGATATTTCCATGTTAAAGTGTTATGGGATGCATGTCCATTGTTTTTGATGGTAGGCCACTCTGATAGGCCTAGATTATGATCAAATAGCCACAGTAGCCTACTTGGCCATTGTTAAAACTCTAACTTAAAGCGGGTACAGCCTCAGTGTTCAAAGTAAACGTGCTAGAAGTTGCACAGAATTTTCACAACATTCAAGTTTGCGCTCAGCAGACCTGAAATTTGCTCAGTGCCTAATTTTTCACGACCACATAAAAAGACAAAACAGTAGTAGTTGGTTGTTGTTAGCTAGCTACCATTTTTTTACAATCCCTAATGCAATCATCGTCCATCCTTCGACATCCTGCCTTTCATAGCCCTTATGCTGGTACCATCAGTAAGTTGAACTTTCCTGTATGTTTTATGAATACTTTCATGTTGTTGAGCTGTTTTATATAACTTTTTTACCACATCAAAAAGATTGCTGGCCAAAATGGTCTTACGTTTAGCCTAGCTGTTTGCTAGCCCCATTGAAATGTAGCTATGTAGCCTCTGTTTTATGTCTCGATCACACCGATAGCGTCATTGCATTTTGGTACACCAGTTCATTAATTTCCAATGGAACGCTGCATTTTACTTGCAGCATTGCGTTGCAGAGGCAGTTGCAGTGCGTTCTGTGTGGCGCATACGTTGGATTGATCGAACGTATGCGTCAAAATGTATGCGTAGACGGCTTGACGGAAATGGTAGAAGAAGGTGAATGTTGAACTTCTGTTGCACACATTTCCAGTAGATGTAGCGTAACATTTTGTGCAATAACGCTGTAGGTGTGATCAGGGTGTTAGCCATGCTAGCAAATAAGTATGTGTATGTATGAAAATGTTAGGTATGTTCATATTGGTAAACTTAACCACTCCACTTCCCTCTTTTGACCTGTTGCCAAGGAGACTTGCCTAGTTAAATTAAAAATTAAAAATTAATTAAAAATAAGAAGACTGGAGGCCATTGTTGGTAAGATTAACATTATTTATAAAATGTTTTCCTGCGTTGTCTTATAGGACCTATGTTAGCATAATGATTGATAATGGCTTATAATTGGTTGTCCAAGTAAAAGGTTACTTGGTGGAGAAATGTGGCTGCAACAAAAAAGAGGCTTTGAAGACAATTAAATCAAAGCTGAACGAAGACAAGGCCTCAAAGGGATTAACAAAAAAGTGTAAATATGTAATTTAATATGTAATGAATTAAATGTAACTTATTGTTTCTTGTTTGATGATTTAACTACAGTTACAAACATAAGGAAATAACATGTGCACAAGAGTAGTAGTGACACAGTAGTGCAACACGATGTCAATAGTTATTTTGAATTGGCAAACAGTAGTAAATGTGTTCGTTTTCAATAGTAATTCATAAAGGTTTATCTAGGACATTAAAAAGGATCATGAGCAATGTGCCTTTCTCTGCTGGGAGAGGACTGCATATGGTTTATTGTGCATGTATGAGCCATACATTGACACATTAAGTCCAAAACAGGAGGTTTTAACAAGGTACTTTTCAATTCTCCATAATTTCACTTTAAACATCTCAGGAGCCACATTAAAATATGAGCAATCTTATAGTAATCTCCAACCTGCAACGCAATCTACTAGGCAGGGCCGGCCTGGTCCTCTTTGACTTCCCTTAGGTGTTGGATTTGAATTGTCATCATGTTATTCTGTGAGTTGGTGTTCCAAAGGGAGTTTTTCATGTTGACCTTTAAGGCTTGTGGGACTGTCTGTGTACAATAGAGGTCTCATGATGAGGTTCTCTCTTTTTTGATCCCTCTCTTCTTCCTCTTGTCAGTTGAAAGGGTGAAGCAAAATCAATGCAGTGGCATCAAGCGCTCAGCTAAATCTGACGCCACAGAGAAGAGGGGGGGGAATCCAAATGTCTGCCCCATAAACATTTTGGTGCTTGATCAACAGCACAGGGCATAGTCAAACGCCAATCAGAAGACATCAGAAACATCTTCACAAGAACAGCCTCTTCAAACTCTTCAAGCTTCACTCGCGGTCCAGCGCTCTCATTCCACCTTTTAATTTTGTTCTCCACCTCTAGCCCTTCTAATTTTATCCTCTCCCCTCTCTCTTTCTCGATACTTCTATCTCTGATTTAATCTTTGTATCTTTCATTCCCTTTCCAGACTTTATTTTTTCCTTCTTTGCCTTTACTCTGTTCTGTTCTCCCTTTGTTTCTGCGCTCTCTATGTTAAGCAGTATCTCCCCTTCTCCGGTCCAGTCTCTTGGGCTTGACCAAAGCCCCCTCTGTAGCTATATTATGACTATGAGGTATATACAGTACATTCTTCTCCCCACACTCAGCTCTGTGCTGTGTCTTGTATAACAGCGCAAACTAAGTTAGGAGGGGAAATCAATCTCCTAAAAAATGGAATAGAATTGAATATTATTCCCATAAATTCAATATGCGGGTCCCTGGACTGGAAACTGGTGTGGAAATGGGCAACCCAACTTCCTTCATGGTCTTTTCTGTTTGGGCAAGAGAAGCTGGGTCCTATGCCGCTGATAAACATTGCGCACAGCATGGGTCCTCTCCGGAGCGGATCTCGGTGTATGATTGTACGAATCCACAGTTTTGAAGTCAAACTGCAAATTGTTTGCATCGCAGCGGAATTTGGGGCTCTGACCTATGCAGAAACGAGGATCAGCATCTACCCAGATCTGAGCGCCGAACTGCTAAAACAGAGGGTGACCTACAACAATGTGAGATCCCAGCTACGCAAGCTGAACCTGAGATGCAGCTTCATTCACCCTGGGTGGGGAACGCACAATGGGTGCGTTTCCCTGTCGGTCCTGCTTTTTGTTTCACATCCATGGGCTTATCAACACTAAAGATAACCATTACATTAAGAAATAATACATTTTAAAACAATGGCAACGCTTGCCATTCTCTCTTGGAATTCCAAACGTTCCAGCTGTCTTGGTATCCTAGCTAGAAATCGTGTTGATATAGCAATGCTCCAAGAAACACACCTGCTATAAAATAACAAATAGAATAGAGAAGAATGTGTACAACTGCCTACTTTTTCATCAGCCCCAAACAAAATGTAGGCAGAATCAATTTCCTTAAATGTATCCATAATGGAAAGAAAATTGCCTTTATTAATGTGTATGCTCCAAATTCATATGATCCTACTTTTTTGATTATCTGAACAGCATATTGTTAGAATTAACTGAATTCCATCTGGTTATTGGGACAGACATGAATGTCATTTTGGATATGCGGGAACAATCTAATAAGACCAACTACAATTCGCACTCAACCAAGGCTCTCCAACATATAGTCTTTGATTACAACCTCATTGATGCCTGGTGAGCACATAATCCTAAAGCAAATGAGTACACTTCCTACTCAGGCATAAATCATTCTCACGAATTGATTTCATACTATTATCTACACCTCTATTATCTTGGCATATGAGCTTGTCTGACCACCATGCTTACTACTGCCAACTTCAAATTTCAGAATCTTCTAAGAGCCACAACATGGCGCGTCAACATTTCATTTCTAAAAAATCCTACATTCTGTGATTAATTTGAAATGTAACTCAACTATTTCATAATGATCAATAACAATTCAGTCGATGACCCCATATTATATGGGATGGCACCAAAAGTTTTACAAAAAAAGAATACAACTGCATTTGCATCTAGGTTGAAGAAAACACAATGAAGGAAGATATACCCAATTTTGAAATGTTTTTAACTCTGTTAGAGTGTTCTCGACAAACACTCTTTTCAGACCAGGTAGCTATTATTCTTTGTAAAGTCAAGACATAACTTCATTTATTGTTAAGACAGAGAGCAGAAGTTGCCATCCACCGAGTACGACTCAAGCATTACCTCCACGGTAATCGTCCCAGTTGTTTAGTTTCCAACAACTTACGCAGTAATGATACATTTGTTGACATAGCAACTATTGAATCTGAAACCGGGGAATTACTACAAATTAATCCATCAAACATTCTACCTCTTCTATAAAGAACTGTACACCTCTGATTGTAAATCCACACCAAGTCCGACTAAGTCCTTTCTAAAATAATTAAGAACCCCTCTTCTCTCAACAGAGGAAGCCACCTGGCTGGGAGCCCAAATCTCTCTCAATGAACTCAAAAGGGCAAAAGAATAGCATAAATAAAGGCAAATCACCTGGATGGGACGCTAATTCCTCCAGAGGTCTATTTAACATTTTGGAATCAATTTGGTCCACTATTCCTCGAACTAATTAACCCTTTGACACGTATGAACACACAGGTCTGATCTTTATATAGTGGTCCCTACTGCGTACGCTGAAACTGGTGTGATTGGAACACTTCATTAGAATCTCTAGTTACAATTGACGCAACCATCAGCATTTGAGCTGGCCATACGGTTCCTTCACAGAAACATTTTGCACCAACAGTTTTACAACTTTATGTCCTCAATGTGAGCGGTGTAATTTTGGATGCCGATTGTTCCTACATTGACAGAAGTAGCAATTCTCTTTGTCTGAGGAAAGAGTCAGCTAACACAAGGGATCATATTTAGCTATCTCCTGGCTGACAGAAACCATCATTTGAATTATATAGCAGCAATTACTATTTATCACATGACGCTTTTATGCTTTTCCGCATAAACCGAAGATAAGACTAGGTGACAAAATGAGTTGGGTCTGTTTGCAGTATGCATGTTGAAGGCGAAGGGGGTGTGTCAACTACATCATTTGCTTCCCGGAAGTTTACTCAAAAGACGAGTGAACCATCCCTTTACCTCATTGGTCTGACAAACGTTTACGTGACACCAGAGATCTGCATATAATGACGAGATGCTAATGTCTCCGCCCTAATGTTGTCCCAAAGTCAGTAAGGCAGGCGACAAGCTTAGGACCAAAAATTTGCCCACAGAAACGCATTGGGCTTATTTTGGAGATAGGGAAACCACATATAGCTGGCAAATAGCTTAGCATTAGCTCATCATAATCAATGCAAAGTTCATATGCACATATCATATTTGTCCATTAGAATCTATGGAAGAACCAGAATGCATGATTTGTCAACAGTACTTGAAAACATATAAATATAAGAGTAAATAAAGAAATGATTACCACACAAACCAGTTTGTTATAGTGATTTATTGATACAAGTGGCACGTGCCGGTGCTATGATACTGTCACGATCGTCGTAGTGAGGAGACCAAAGCGCAGCGTGATGTGAATACATCCTTTTAATGATAGGTGAAAACAAACACAAAGTACACTAAACAAACAAAATATCAACACGACCGTGACCTCTATAAATACTGAGTGCAAACATGCAACATCACATAGACAATAACCTAAATATGGTTCCCAATCAGAGACAACGATAAACAGCTGCCTCTAATTGAGAACCAATCTAGGCAACCATAGACATACATAAACACCTAGATGGTAAACAACCCCATAAACCTACAAAAAACCCTAGACAGTACAAAAACACATACATCACCCATGTCACACCCTGACCTAACCAAAATATATAAAGAAAACAAAGGATACTCTGGTCAGGGCATGACAGATACTGTTAATTTGTCGCCACAGATGATTTGTTTACGTTTCTACCATTGTGGCTAGATGGAGTAGCTAGGCCTACAACAGCTACGTCTAGTGGTTGTGTCCGGGTCAGCAATTGTTGCTAACTGTAGGATTGTAGCGAACCCTAGCCCTAACCCTTTTCCTAACCTTAACCTCATTCTCTTAACCTCCTACGTTAATTCACCTAACCTGTTGTGTTAGTTAGTTAGTCCCTGATGTTATGAAAGGGTAGGCGTTCGTTCTGTCAATACATTCCCTCCAAAAAGGCACAGGTTTCGGGGTCTAGTTCTTTGTTATGTGCGATGTGAAGACAGAATTTGTCCAGGACATTATGGTCTACACAGGGTCCACCACTGACATCCAACATTATGAGAAGCTTGGTGTGTCCAGTTCCGTGGTAATGACCATTCTGGCTCCTCATCTCGGGAAGTGCCACGTGGACAATTGATGCAGCAGTCCCACATTATTCCAGCATCTTCTCTCCAACAGCACAGGGGCCTGTGGCACAGTCCAGACTGGGGATTCCGGCATTCGGAAGCAGGAAGATGCAACGGGGGGAGGTGGAGTTCAAGGAGAATGGTCAACAGCTGGCAGTAAAGCGGCATAACAAACGAGACGTCAATGTTCTCTCCACTGTCAATGTTCTCTCCATACAGCAACCATGTCGGCCACTGGGAAGATGGACCACCTGACAGGAGAGAGAAAGATCGGACCAGGTGTGTGCTTGACTATATTCCACATGAGGGCGGTAATTGAAGCCATGGAACATTTTCTTCTGCAACATGACCCTAATGAACTACCTTCCAGTGCATGTTTATTATAACATTGCCTGAAATAGTACTCACACACAACTATTTCAAGTTTCTAAATGATTTCTTTATTCAGATGAAGGATACTGCTATGGGATCCCCTATGGCTCCTAACTATGCTAATTTGCATGTGGGTTACATGGAGAAACAGACAGTTCTCAATCCTTTCAAAAATGTTTTCTTGCCTAACATTATGATTTGTTCCATGGAGGGGTGATGCAACACAGCTCGAAGGCATTCCATGTGTTTCTTAACTCTTGTTCTGAGCACCTGAGATTGACTATGCAATCTGACACACGTCAAATCAGTTTCCTTGATCTTATGACTTTGTGTGAGGATAATGTTCTATACACTGATCTTTACAGGGAACCTACTGATCCTAACAGTTTGTTGAGGGCTGATAGCTGTCACCCGCTTCCCTTGAAAAACAGTTTGCCGTACAGCCAATTCTTTTGAATCAAAGGAATTTGCAAAAAACAATCAGATTTCGACAGAAATATGGCTGAGATGCAAAGACAATTCAAGGAGAGGGGGTACAAACATTTTCAGATTAATACTGTCATTGAGCAAATCCAAAGGACAGTCTCGCAAAAAGAAGAATTCTTGCTTTCTTACTACGTGCTATTCAAAGTGCTCTGAACAAAGTTCTATTGACAGTATCAGTATTGTGTTTTCGGACTCCCTTGGTCGTATTCTCGCGGGGCAGAAATCTCAGAGATCAATTGGTAAACTCTGATTTACCACCCCAAAAAAACCTGCACAACGTCTATTGGCGCCTCTGCCGGATGGAAACTACAAGTGTAATGGCTGTGCTCAATGCAATGGCACTTACAAATGTAGATCCTTCAAACACCCTCAAACAGGGAAACAGATCCCAATCGAAGGTGTTATCATGTGCTCCACTAAGGCAGTTATTTATCCTATAGTTTGTCCTTGTGGTAAAAATGATGTGGGTAAAACGAGGCGTGAATTATCAGTAAGAATCTCTGGGCATTTTAGCACCATTAGTTGCAAAAACTTGTCGTCCCCATTTGCAGACCACTTTTTTTGGAAGCGAACCACTCTATTTCGTCCCTTCGTTATAGCAGGATCGAACACGTCACCCTCCCTAGGAGAGGGGGTGACCTGGACAATTCATTGTTAAAATGAGAGACTGCCTGGATCTTTAATTTAAAGACCCTTGCTACCTTGGGTCTCAACGTAGACTTTGAGCTGAAGCCATTCTTGTGATTTTGCTATTCATTGTAAATGTTTGTAGGCTTTTGTAGCCAAATTGTATCTATGATAGTATGCTATCCATTCATGCTTTTATAAGTTCTATTTACGAGAAGGGGAAATTTTTTTAAAGAAGGAACCCGCACACTGCTCTTGATAGTATCACTGCTCTTCAATAAGCTTCATGTATCAGCCTCACATCCTTCGTCAGAGGTAAAACAGATCGGACGAAGGCCATGAGGCCGATATATAAAGCTTAAAGAGCATTGATACTATCAAGAGCAATGTGTGGGTTCCTTATTTTTTATCATTTTATTAAACTGTTACCATCCACCTGCAAAAAAGATAGCTCAGATGTGCGAGTGCATTTAGAATTTTGAATGCAGTATATGTTTATTTGTCTATTTGCACTACCGTTCAAAAAATGGGGGGGGTCACTTTTCTTGAAAGAAAAGCACATTTTTTGTTGATTAAAATAACATCAAATTGATCAGAAATACAGTGTAGACATTGTTAATGTTGTAAATGGAAAGTTGTAGCTGGAAACGGCAGATTTTTAATGGAATATCTACACAGGCATATGGAGGCCCATTATCAGCAACCATCACCCATGTGTTCCAATGGCACATTGTGTTAGCTAATCCAAGTATCATTCTAAAAGGCTAATTGATCATTGAAAAACCCTTTTGCAATTTTGTTAGCACAGCTGAAAACTGTTGTCCTGATTAAAGAAGCAATAAAGCTGGCCTTCTTTAGACTAGTTGAGTATCTGCAGCATCAACATTTGTGGGTTCGATTACAGGCTCAAAATGGACAGAAACAAAGTACTTCCTTCTGAAACTCGTCAGTCTATTCTTGTTCTGAGAAATGAAGGCTATTCCATTCGAGAAATTGCAAGAAACTGAAGATCACGTTCAACGCTGTGTACTACTCCCTTCACAGAACAGCGCAAACTGTCTCTAACCAGAATAGAAAGAGGAGTGGGAGACCCCAGTGCACAACTGAGCAAGAGGACAAGTGCATTATTGTCTAGTTTGAGAAACAGACGCCTCAAAAATATCAGGGCTCAGAATTATTTGACCGTTGGTTTGCCTGTGTTGCCAGTAATGTTAGCTACTCGTTGAAGCTGAAGAAGCTATTGTTAATTGTCAAATTTGGTAATTATCTACTATTATTACATCTAATTGTCACTGAATTTAACTAGCGACATATTTGTAAATGCTGACTAATATTAACATTAAAATATAGCTAACGTTATATAATTTACTGTAGCTAGCTAGCTAAAGTTACCGTGCCATCGATTGCCTATAGCTAACGGTAACGCGTTAGTTTAGCTATAGCTGCAAATGAATCTAATGTGGTAGCTAGCTAGCAAACTATCGCACAGATTAGATTAAATACAATTACGTTAAATCAATTTGATAGAGTTGTAATGGTAACGTTAAAGTTGAATTAAGTATGGTTGCTAGCTACAGTAGCTAACTTTAGCTAGCTAGCTAACACTGGTGTTGTGCAGAAAATTTCCCCTTGCCAGAATTATCCCCCCCTTTGCGTGAATGCGCACACAATCAATTCTTCATTGCTGCGACTTGCTTGCTAGTTGAGATTTCTGCTTTTCATAAGACAGAGCTACATGGAGACAGAACAAACAGCTGATTGTCCTCGCTGTGGCAGACCACGTGTAACAACACCTGCACAGGATCGGTACATCCGAACATCACACCTGAGGGACAGGTACAGGATGGCAACAACAACTGCCCGAGTTACACCAGGAATGCACAATCCCTCCATCAGCGCTCAGACTGTCCGCAGGCTGAGAGAGGCTGGACTGAGGGCTTGTAGGCCTGTTGTGAGGCAGGTCCTCACCAGACATCACCGGCAACCCACTGCTGGGTGCAGTTCACACTCAACAGTTTCCCGTATGTATCAAGAATGGTCCACCACCCAAACGACAATCCAGCCAACTTGACACAACTGTGGGAAGAATTGGAGTCCCTGTGGAATGCTTTCAATACCTTGTAGTCCATTCCCCAACAACTTGAGACTGTTCTGAGGGTAAAAGGGAGTTCAACTCAATATTAGGAAGTTATTCCTAATGTTTTGTACTCTCAGTGAATGTTGTGTGTTTGTCCTTGAGGTACTGTAAAAATATTTTAAGATAAATACACAACGCAGAGGACTAAAGGTCAAGAGGGAAATAATAATAAAAGCTGTTTTTCTGAAGATTAATGGGTCAGAGACACAGGGGGAATTTCAGTCCAGGACTCATAGCTACATGTGGAAGTTCTCATTGGTCCGAATTGTCTGTACATTGAATCTGAAACGGGATACTTGTTATTTGGCCATTGGAACAGTTTTATTGCAAAGAATTCTAATTGGTCAACCACAGGCAAGGGATGGGTTATAAACTACATCCTGTCTCTTTGTTCAGAGGAGAAAACACTGAGGACAGTGAAGAATGAACATCTACCATCTACTTTCCAGCATAACAACTATGATTTGAATAAATATATTTGTCACGGTCGTCCTCCTCTTCATCTGAAGAGGAGAGGCGAGATGGATCGGAGGACCAAAATGTGGCGTGGTATGTGGTCATCATTAATTATAATAAAGAAAACACTGAACACTGAAACCCTATACAAAAACAATAAACTAAATAACAACCTTGAAGCTAATGCGAACTGCGCTGAATGAAACAAGCAATCAACATAGACAATCACCCACAAACAAACAGTGCAACCCAGGCTACCTAAGTATGATTCTCAATCAGAGACAACTAATGACACCTGTCTCTGATTGAGAACCATACTAGGCCGAAACATAGAAATCCCCAAATCATAGAAAAACAAACATAGACTGCCCACCCCAACTCACGCCCTGACCATAATAAATAATGACAAAACAAAGGAAATAAAGGTCAGAACGTGCCAATATTTTTCTCCCCCTGATTTGCTTTGGGGTCTGTGTTATTGATGAATAACATCAACTGCTAACACTTGGTGCCGTGACCTGGAACAATTGGTCTTGAACAACAAGAATATTTCAGCTATAATCCATTGTATCTTAATTCTAGTTGGTCAGAAGTTTACGTACGCTAAGTTGACTGTGCCTTTAAACAGCTTGGAAAATTCCAGAAAATTATGTCATGGCATTAGAAGCTTCTGATAGGCTTATTGACATAATTTGAGTCAATTGGTGTTGTACCTGTGGATGTATTTCAAGGCCTACCTTCAAACTCAGTGCTTCTTTGCTTGACATCATGGGAAAATCAAAAGAAATCAGCCAAAACCTCAGAACAAAAAATTGGAGACCTCCACAGCCATCATACGGCTCAGGAAGGAGACGCGTTCTGTCTCCTAGAGATGAACGTACTTCAGTGTGAATCAATCCCAGAGCAACAGCAAAGGACTTTGTGAAGATGCTGAGGAAACAGGTACAAAAGTATCTATGTCCACAGTAAAACAAGTCCTATTTCCACATAACCTGAAAGGCCGCTCAGCAAGGAAGAAGCCACTGCTCCAAAACCGCCCATTAAAAAGCCAGACTGTGGTTTGCAACTCACATGGGGACAAAGATTGTACATTTTGGAGAAATGTCCTCTGGTCTGATTAAAGCAAAAATAGAACTGTTTGGCCATAATGACCATCGTTGTGTTTGGAGAAAAAATGGGGAGGCTTGTAAGCCGAAGAACACCATCCCAACCGGGAAGTATGGGGGTGGCAGCATCATGTTGTGGGGGTGCTTTGCTGCAGGAGGGACTGGTGCACTTCACAAAATAGATGCACCATGAGGATGGAAAATAATGTGGTTATATTGAAGCAACATCTCAAGACATCAGTCAGGAAGTTAAAGCTTGGTCGCAAATGGTTCTTCCAAATGGACAATGACCCCAAGCATACTTCCAAAGTTGTGGCAAAATGGCCTAAGGACAACAAAGTCAAGGTATTGGAGTGTCCATCACAAAGCCCTGACCTCAATCCTATAGAAAATTTGTGGGCAGAACTGAAAAAATGTGTGCGAGCAAGGAGGCCTATAAACCTGACTCAGTTACACCAGCTGTCAGGAGGAATAGGCCAAAATTCACCAAACTTATTGTGGGAAGCTTGTGGAAGGCTACCCGAAAAGTTTGACCCAAGTTGAACAATTTAAAGGCAATGCTACCAAATACTAATTGAGTGTATGTAAACTTCTGACCCACTGGGTGTCACGACTTCCGCCGAAGTTGGTCCCTCTCCTTGTTCGGGCAGCGTTCGGCGGCCTTCTAGCCATCGCCAATCCACTTATCATTTTCCATTTGTTTTGTCTTTGTCTTACACACCTGGTTTCAATCCCCCAATTATCTGTTCATTATTTAACCCTCTGTTCCCCCATGTTTGTTTATGAGTGATTGTTTCTATGTAGGAAGGTCCGTTATTGTGGGCTCTGTTTTTGTATTGCATTTATTATATGTTGAGTAAAATACGTTTATTTACTCATATCTGCTGTCCTGCGCCTGACTCCTATACACCAGCTACACACAGATTTCCTTACACTGGGAATGTGATGACAGAAATAAAAGCTGAAATAAATCATTCTCCCTACTATTATTCTGATATTTCACATTCTTAAAATAAAGTGGTGATCCTAAGACAGGGTATTTTTTCTAGGATTAAATGTCAGGAATTGTGAAAAACTGAGTTTTAATGTATTTGGCTAAGATGTATGTAGACTTCAACTGTATAAATATATGGATGAGCGATGGCCGTGCGGCATAGGCAAGATGCAGTAGATGGTATAGAACAGTATATACATATGAGATGAGTAATGTAGGATTTGTAAACATGATTAAAGTGGCGTTATTTAAAGTGACTAGTGATACCTTTATTAAGTCCATTTATTAAAGTGGCCAGAGATTTGAGTCTGTATGCTGGCAAAAGTCTCTCTATGTTAGCGATGGCTGTTTAACAGTCTGATGGCCTTGAGATAGAAGCTGTTTTTCAGTCTCTCGGTCCCAGCTTTGATGCACCTGTACTGACCTCACCTTCTGGATGATGGCAGGGTGAACAGGCAGTGGCTCGGGTGGTTGTTGTCCTTGATGATCTTTTTGGCCTTCCTGTGACGTCGGGTGCTGTATACGGGCAACACATAACAAAACCACAGGGTTGAGTCCATTTGTGGTCATCACTGGTCGATCCATGTCACTACCAGGCACGTTAGATTTGAGAAAGGCAGACGTAAACTTTATGAGTGACACAATGCTTAACTATGGCATACAACTTTCTAATGCAGTAAGTAGGTTTAAGCAGACAGACAAGTAAAAGGCCTTCATATGTTGCTTCTCATGCTAAAGCAGGGAATCTTGCTAAATATCCTGTCATCACAACCAGATGTGTATTCTGTGAAACACTGGCTCAATGATGTACAGTAGTAGTAGTAGGCTATAGCTGTCTGGGAAACGTCATAGATGAAAACTGCAGAGGTGAATTTGTGAAAACAACCTCGAGAGGGTTTGGTACAGTAGATGTGGAGCACTGTCAGTCTCCAATATTGTAAAAAATATATATCAAAAAGTATGTCATTTATTTATAATGAGCAGGGAGGGGAGATCCTCACGACACCAAGCCCGTAGGTCCTTAAGTGCATCACCCTACAGAGTCCCTGAGTTTCTCATAGCAGACAGAGCTCAAATGACAGTAGGAAAGACATTTTCATATGGCCACAGATCGGATTGTTTCCTAACCAGTCAAATGAACACAGTGAGAATCCTTGACCTATATTGTGACAGTACTGATAAGAGAACAATTCTCTTTTCTTTGGCTCTGCTCCGGCAGACAATAAAGTTGAGATAAGTGAGTATTCCAGCAGCTCAATGGATGGATCAATTCGCGGAGTTAAATAGAAAATGAGCAACTCAATATTTTCACTCAGAGTGCCCTCTCTCTTTTACACCACGACAGCCATCACTATTGAAGATGGTGTTAGAAAATGACTCGTAAAATTGTAATCAGAGGAAGTGGACAAAGGTAAGATTTACACTAGGTCTGAAAACGTAACCAGTTTAAATAAAAGTTTTTTTTTCACGGTCATTGCCCAACTATATTAGTGCTGGTTGTAAAGATGGCTGAGAGGCATTGCTATTTTTGACACTGAGCCGTTTGGAAAGATGTTCTTTCGGCAGTGTACAGAATATCCTATTGACAGCTACAACCTGAAAAGGAACCTGAAAAACAATTATTCCTCTGGGGGAGTGAATGTTATTTATAATAGGGGTTACATGGAGAAAATCGTGCCTCTCTGAAATGAAAATGGATGGCGCTCTCTTCAGCAAAATATATTTTACTTAAAGCCTCCATGAACGCTTGAAAAAAAGTGACCCTCCCCTATAACCAAAATAATAATTTAAACAAAGTGGATAGCAGAGAATATGTCTACCATTTACCCTCACTTCTTGGACAAACCAGAGCCTTAGATATGCAGTTTTAGAAACTGTTCTCGGTCCTGTAAGCATTACATGGTACTTTAATAGCGCACAGGGTTGCGAGACAGAAGGTTGTGGGTTTGCAGACCACCATGGACAAGAGTAGGGGTGTAAAGATCTCCTTTATAGTAAAAGCATTGCATGAATCTATCATCGTATTTGCAGGTCCGAGAAAAAATAGCCTTTTATAAACATTTTATGCAATTCTATGTAATTTAACATATTAGCGGAATATTTTTGTTAATACCACACAAATGACCTAAATTACAGGCTAAGTATGGACAGAAATATATGCCTATGTGTTCATCATATTTCTCCAATGCCAAATCTGTGTCTGAGACATCATTATGAATCTGAGCATGGTACTTCAACATTTAGGCCTGCTTTTCCAACCCAGACAGACGAGACCTACCGACTCAGAAAAATGTCAGCTTTATCTGCTGGGTACTCTTCTTCCGTGGTTTAACCCAATGAGAGAAGGTCACAAGTGTTTCCCTAAAAGCTGTCTGGGTTTAAACATCTTCTATTGTACAGAAAGTGAATAGCTTATTCAATTGATAGTGACAGAATTAGATTACTGTACATGCTAAGCAAAATCAGCCTCTGAATGTCAAAGAAATGAACCAATCACTTTAAAAAAAAAATATATATATATATATACAGTATGTATACATAAAAAAAAACATTTATTTTTACCTTTATTTAAATGGGAAAGTCAATTATGGACAAATTCTTATTTACATTGATGGCCTACCCCGGCTAAACCCTCCCCTAACCCGGACGACGCTGGGCCAATTGTGCGCAGCCCCACATGCACCAGCATAATGTCTGACCAGGGTATTTTACAGCTTGTTTCAAGCAAATCAAAATCAAATAAAGTGTTATTGGTCCCATACACATGGTTAGCAGATGTTATTACGAGTGTAGCGAAATGCTTGTGCAGCAATATCTAACATCTAATCTAACAATTACACAACAACTACCTAATACACACAAATCTAAGTAAAGGAATGGGATAAGAATATATACATATAAATATATGGATGAGTAATTACAGAGCGGCATAGACAATATACAATAGATGCTATAAAACACAGTAAAATACATGAAGCATCACAGACCAAAGTGCTGTTATAGATCACTTTATATAATCATATTAGTTTTATTTTCTTAACTTAAACTAACAAGGGTAGGCCTTTAATAAAAGGTAGGCCTATGGCATACCCTCTCATACCCCCTCAATTCGAGCCTTGGTTTGAACTTAACAGCCCTTCACTGACACGAAGGTAGGCTATTAAAAGAGTGGATGAATTGCCCGACACATCTATGGATATAGCGGCCTATAGCCTAAATTCATCTGTCAAACAGGTAGGCCAACTCTCCTTGAAAGCGGCAGCTCTACCCTTTAGCTCAGAGCGGCACTTATTGATTAAGCCAGTGACTGATGTGGTGCAAATGGAGAGCGAGGGAGAGCTTTGTACGTGTCTCTGTGTGTGGAGTAAAGGTGGTCTAAAGTGTTTTTCCCCTCTGGTTGCACATGTAACATGCTGATAGAAATGAGGTAGAACAGATTTAAGTTACCCTGTGTTAAAGTCCCCGGCCACTAGGAGCGCCGCCTCTGGATGAGTGTTTTCCTGTTTGCTTATGGTGGTATACAGCTCATTGAGTGCGGTCTTAATGCCAGTATTGGTCTGTGGTGGTATGTAAACAGCTACGAAAAATACAGATGAAAACTATATAGGTAGATAGTGTGGTCTGCAGCAGTGATTCTCAACTGGGGGGTCGCGACAGGAGGATTTTAAGGGGTCGAGGGTGCAAGTAAAATAAATACAATAAACATTATTTTGAAAGGATACTGACGAACCCCTTATTGTTATTGACTTTACACGTGCTCGTTGACCAATACAATAACATTCTCGTCCCCCACACAAACACACTGATCCAATGAAATGACAGATTTCTCGACACACACACACACACACACACACACACACACACACACACACACACACAGATCCAATAAAAATGTTATTCTGCAACATTGTTTCGTTTTAAATGTGACAGGTCCAATCAGATAATACAGATCTTCTTCTGACTGCTAGCTTGATTGACAGCTAACTATGCAGATTTGTTCTGCAGTTATTGCACATGTGGATAGTTAGCTGTCCTTTAACTCATATAGGCTAGCTGCCAGAGTAAAATCATGGACAAGTTTTTAAAACGTGCAGCTCCCTCTTCATATACTGCTGCTTCCAATGTCAACAACAAGGCAGACAACCCGGTCCCTGTCAAGAAGAGAAAATACGACCCCGACTTCATCAAATATGGTGCATTCGTAAATTCGCTCTGGCTATCTACTCAGATTTCAGAGCACTCTCGTCTGTGTGCCAGAGCGCAGAATAACTTATGAATTTACGAACACACCCATATATAGAAGACAGACAGGGTGAGTAGACCATAGTGTGCCACGAGCTGTTAGCTAATGAGAGCATGAAACCCTCCAAAATGAAACGTCATCTGGGCACCAAGCATCCAAGCCACAAAGATAAAACACCAATAATAGGAGGCCTCACAGGATTCATTGAACAAGGCATGCATGAAAAGGCATTTCGCGCATCATACCTTGTGGCCCGGCGCATTGCTATGTGCAAAAAAGCCCACAACAGCAGCAGATAATCACATACTCCCTGCTGCGATTGATATGTGCATTGAAATTGTAGTAATTAACAGAACATAACAGAAATCTTGGGAGAGTCAGCCACCAACAAACTTAAAACCACCCCCCTATCAAATGACACCATGAGGAGGAGAATCCAGGACATGTCTGAGGACATAACGCGCCAGACATTAGAGAGCATTATTGCAATTGGCCATTACGCACTGCAGCTTGATGAATCCACGGATGTGGCTAACCATGCCATTCTAATGGTCTATGTCATACACCAAATCTGCAGAGCCTTGTCTTTAACACAGTGGATATGTACCTGGGCTCCGTGGGACTGGCCTGGGGTGGGTGCGTCGGTGTGACCACTGATGGGTCAGCTGCCATGACGGGGAAGAACTCCCGTGCAGTAAAGCGGATCCTGGATAGAGCACAGAGTGCGCCTTGGAACCACTGCTTCCTACACCGGGAGTCATTGGCAGCGAAGGATATGGTGCTCGAGCTCCACGCCAGGATGTGATCAAGTGTGTCAACTATATCAAAGAGAGTTCCACGAAAAGCAGGTGTTTCCAGGCCTTCTGCAAGGATATGAGGAGCAAGCACCAGCATGTGCTTTATCATGCAGAGGTCCGCTGGCTTTCCAGGGGCAAAGTGTTGTGTCACTTTTATGAGCTTCGAGCGGAGTTTGCTGCGTTTCTTTCGGAAAACAAGTAATCTCTGCCCGAACATTTCGATTGTGAGGAATGGTTCACGCAAGTTGCCTACCTGGCGGATAGCTTTGATCTTCTGAATTCTCTCAATGTGTCAATGCAAGGGAGGTGGCACAATCGATTTGAACAGAGGGACAAAGTGGATGCCTTCAAGATGACGCTTACCGCTTGGGCAAATCATGTTTCTAACGGGAGGACTGACATGTTTCCTAATGCTGATTTTGAGATTCAGAATCTGATCAACAAAGCGCACAGCAGCACACTGGAAAAACCTGTTAAACAGCATCTTGTCAAGCTGCAGGGAAAGTTTTGCGACTACTTCCCGGAGGAGAACAGGAGACAAGACGACTGGATACCGGACCCCTTTCAAGTGGAGATGGGAAGCGTCACGTTGCCAAGCAACGAAGAGGCTCTGCTGTTGGAGCTGTGGTTTGATCGCGGACTTTGGATGCGCTTCCCGGAAATGACACTGTCAAAGTTCTGGAGCAGCGTTATGGGAGAGTATCCTCCTCTCGTCTGTCATGCAATCAGAATCAAGCTACAGTTCAGAACGACCTATCTGTGTGGAAGTGGCTTTTCTGCTATAGCAGTGTTGAAAACTAAAAGCAGAAACAAACTGGACAGCCAGCATGACCTTCTAGTTGCCCTGTCAACCAAACTTCAATAAACTTATCAAACTCAAGAAGCACCCCCAGCTTTCCCACTGATAGGCCACACAGGCACGCACACACACAATAAATGAACAGGTTAATGAGTTATTGCTCCCCATGTTAATTAATTCTGACATTTATATGAAATATTATTGAACTGGTTAAAAATGTAAACCTTGAAAAACACTTTTCAAGGTTGTGACACTATTGACATGATAATTGATGATTAAGAATTCCTAATGATAGTTGTTTTTTCTATTTTAAACACTGGTATGTGTTACTGTTCATTAACATTATTGGACTGGTATGTGTTACTGTTCATTAACATTATTGGACTGGTATGTGTTACTGTTCATTAACATTATTGGACTGGTATGTGTTACTGTTCATTAACATTATTGGACTGGTATGTGTTACTGTTCATTAACATTATTGGACTGGTATGTGTTACTCTTCATTAACATTATTGGACTGGTATGTGTTACTGTTCATTAACATTATTGGACTGGTATGTGTTACTCTTCATTAACATTATTGGACTGGTATGTGTTACTGTTCATTAACATTATTGGTGTCACGCGGAATGACGCTGGAGGGACGAAGCAGGTACGGGGAGTAAGCATTTAATAAACAACTGACAGAGAAAAGAAAGGAACAGCGTCAGAAACAAATACAAAGACAAAAGACAATCAATGCAGCGGCAGGGAACAGAGCTGGGGAACAGGGGAGGAAATTAACATGTGATAAGTGAGTCCAGGTGAGTCCAATAATGCTGATGCGGGGACGAGGGAAGGCAGGTGTGCGTGATGGATGGAAGGAGTGCGTGATGCAGGGTAATCTGGTGCCCTCAAGCGCCAGGGGAAAAGAAGAGCGGGAGCAGACGTGACAGTACCCCTCCCTCTTGGGACGCCACCCGGCGCCCCACCTGGGCGAACTTGCCGGGACATGGGCGCTGGGCAAGCCGGTTGGGGCGTGAAAACCCGACGAACCGGCAGGAGCGTGAGAGCCTGGCGAGCCGGCCGAGGCATGAGAGCCTGGCGATCCAGCTGAGGCAAGACGCCTGTCGATCCCGCAGCAGAAGGGGAGCCCGATGATCCAGTGGAAGCCTCCGAGCCTGGAATACCTCTCGAGCCAGCCAGGGTGTGAAAGCCCGAAGTATAAAAACCTTGGGACCACGCAGCCGTCATACCACTCAGGAAGGAGACGTGTTCTGTCTCCTAGAGATGAACGTACATTGGCATGAAAAGTGCAAATCAATCCCAGAACAACAGCAAAGGACCTTGTGAAGATGCTGGAGGAAACAGGTACAAAAGTATCTATATCCACATAACCTGAAAGGCCGCTCAGCAAGGAAGAAGCCACTGCTCCAAAACCGCCATAAAAAAGACAGACTACGGTTTACAACTGCACATGGGGACAAAGATCATACTTTTTGGAGAAATGTCCTCTGGTCTGATGAAACAAAAATAGAACTGTTTGGCCACAATGACCATCGTTATGTTTGGAGGAAAAAGGGGGAGGCTTGCAAGCCGAAGAACACCATCCCAACTCTGCATTTAGCTCATCCAATTTATTTACCAGCGATTGTGCTTTGGCCAGTAGTACAGATGGCAAGGGTAGATTAGCCTCTCGTCGGCGGATCCACACAAGGCACCCAAAACTCATTCCGTGATATCTTTTCTGTCTCTTTCTCCTGCGAATGTTTGGGATGAGAGCCTGTTCGGATGTCTGGAGTAAATCCCTTTCGTCCGACTCATTAAAGAGAAATTCTTCGTACAGTCCAAGTTGAGTAATCACTGTTCTGATTTCCAGAAGCTCTTTTCGATCATAAGAGATGGTAGCAGCAACATTATGTCCAAAATGTGTTACAAAAAATGCGAAAAAACAAACAAAATAGCAAGTTGGAAACTGCAGCCATCCTCTCTGGCGTCATTACGAAGTAATTTACCTGAATCTGGCTTATTGTGAGGTCAATAACTCTGATAAATACAGTAGGAAGCTATCAAAGTCTCATCTTCACGATCTCCTTCTGAAATTGAACAGAACATAGTTCATTTTTAGGACTAGGCCTAATCCAAAATAATTTTCTGAAGAAACCTTTGACTCACCTCCTGAACTGCCACCATAGCCCTACACAGCACAGCCATTGGTTATTAAGCAGCAAGAGCAGAACAGGCTGGAGCTCAGGGCTGCAGTGTGTAATGCATAGATTCACGCTGCAGTGTGTAATGCACTGTGCGGCCTAGTTGTATTTACACCATTGCTCTGTGCTTCTCCAAGCAGGCACTTCGTGGCCTATAGCCTCTGCATCTTCTTGGTGAAACTGCATGCGTGCTAAAAGGTCAGCTCCACCGCAAAGTTCCAGGGACATTTTTTCCCAACAACTCATTCTTTGATTGTGAAATAATAGGCCTACTACAGCCAGCCACCAAGCAGATTGTGGACAGTAAAATAGGAAATGGTCGTTTTAATTCAATGTCTGACCCACCATTAACAATCTGGTTTGAGAAAGCCAAGGAGAATAAATATGGCGGTTTTGGAGATTTAGATCAGTCCCAAGGTAGAAGCTTCCATTCCCACTGAATGACTTTGGCTAGCACCAAATGACGCTGTAATAGTGCTTGTTTCAATGAATCCCAAAGAAAGAGAAAAGTAGTTATTTGCTATGTTTTTACAATTTCACTGTCAAAAGGTGAGTTAAAACCAGGTAAAATAAAAATGAACCTGAAAAATAAATCATAATACATACATCATTGTTTCCTAGTGTCCTTCACAATTAACGTTACGACCTACTAGACATTCAGAATTAGTATCCTGGATAGCAGAGAGAACTATATACTCTGAAAAAGGGTCCCTAAAGGGTTCTATGGCTGTCCCAATAAGAGAACCCTTTTAAGTTCCAGGTAGAAATCTTTTGGGTTCCATGTAGAACCCTCTGTATAAATGGTTCTACGTAGAATTCAATTGTTCTATTTGTAACCAAAAAGGGTTCTCCTATGGGGACAACCAAAGAACACTTTTTAGGTTCTAGATAGCACCTTTTTTAGCTACAGGGTAGTTATAACCCTTGAACTGCACTGTTGGTTAATGGCTTGTAAGTAAGCATTTCATGGTAAGGTCTACACCTGTTGTATTTGGCGCATGTGACAAATAACATTTGATTTGATTTGTAGTTAATTTTGTTCCAACACAAGTGGCAGGCCTATCATTGGGATGAAACATAGAAAAACGTTTAAATATATATACTTTTTTCTCTAGTCTGCCTGAAGTGCCAAATGTGCGGGGTTTGTAAGACTATTCAATTCATTCAATTGCACCAATCAAGCTAAACATTTCAAATGATATCAAATAGTATTTAAACCCAGGTCTGGTTATTATATCAGTCTGGCTGCAGAAGATTTCTATTGAAATGAACATATCGGTATTCATCTAATTAGCAGTTAATGTAGCCATTGCTGAGACTATGAAGCATGTTGAACACCTCTTTAATGGAGGCCAGGTCCTTAGAGATCAAGAGCAAACAGGTTCTTTGCCACAGGGCCTTGAGAGAGGTTAATAGTGATAGATTTTATTTATTCAGCTAATGTCCCTAAGTCCCTAAGCCAAGCAAAGAGAGAGCATACTAGGTACAAGGTCATGGAAAACTACATTAATTAAAATACAGAAGGGAATAATTAATTTTGCAGATGGTAGTCAGGTCTAATATGTCTTCCTGTTGAGTGCTAAAACCAACATTCAGGTGTTAAGACCATGAAATAATGTGGTAGAGGTCAAAGAAGAGCTATTTACACCCTCTGAGTGAGACCGAAATCCAATGCAGATGTCATTTCCTGAGACTGAAATGTGATGGAATTAGATGGTGCGTTCCTTTCCCATTCATTTGGGATTGAACCATGTACGTATCTGGAGCTCCACAACAGTTGGCATGGGGGCGTGTGAAAGCATTCTGACAAACGTTGATTTCTTCCGTGAACGTTCACTGGAGTAGATACTGTGTCTCATGCATAGTATATGTAAAAAGAAAAAAAAAGCCATGTGCTAGACTAGATACCAAGTGAATATGTTACAACAGCTTTAAACCACTGCACTGGACCCAACGCAGGTAAAATATTGGCCCCATGTAGGCTGCCCACATTGGGCCAATGAGACTTTGCTCATCGGCTCCACACGAAGGGCAGCCCTCACTTCGCCTAAAATAAGCCCACCCTTTGGATCAGCTGTCCTTATTCGGCCAATTTGTCCCAAATATGACATGAACTTATGGTATTTTCCCTATGTGTATTTCCCAACATATGCCAATTTATCAGTTGTATATATTATTTAATAGGTATTCATTTATTACAATTGAACTCAATGCATACATTTTATAATTTTTTGCCCCAGCACATTTGTTATTGTTTTTGTTTTGTTTATGAAACATTTGCAAAATATTCTCTGATGTTCTGTTGCATGTGCAATGACTTCAATTGACATATCTTTGTATATATCCATAAAAATGATGCCAGCTGATTCATGATATCGACTGGCTTAAAAACGCTGCCTGCCTGTCTGTCTGTCTCGTCCCGACACGTTCATTACTATGGGACAGCTGGAGATGGAAATTAGAATTTTGAAACAATGTTGCAAAAGTCGGAGAGACAGACAGCAATCTTTATACAAATCTCCATGGTTGAAAACTAAAGGTTAGTCTAAAATAAATGTGAGATAATGTCGAGAGGCTTTTTATAGTGGAGATCAAGTTTATAAATTGCTTGGCTGGGCTGATGAGAAAGTTGTCCTTATCTTAGGCCCTGATATGGCTATGTCATATGGCCGTGGGCTACAGTAGTTCATTTAGCAGATAAGATTTGCTTATAATTCCCTTTGTATTATTTAATACTACTTTATATTAAGAAGAATACAATTTAACATATCTGAATAAAATAGAAAAACAATTTCCAAGGTAGTGTGCACATGCGGCTATTCTGTGTTGAGCAGTCCTCCAATAAGTGCTATATTGTTTCTTGCACAGGCTGCACAGACTTCATCAGTCTCTCATTCACAATTTGACAACCACTTGTTAATATTCTCACCATCATATTATTCTCAATTTAATCTGGTCTATACATATACACTAGTACTGTATATGTGTGGAATACGTTTTTATTTAGAATGGCCAATCAGTTGTGTTGTGACAAGGTAGGGTGGTATACAGAAGATAGCCCTATTTGGTAAATTACCAAGTCCATATTATGGCAAGAACAGCTCAAAGTGTGGCTACTTTGAAGAATCTCAAATCTCAAATCTAATATTTTTAGGTTACTACATGATTCCATATGTGTTATTTCATAGTTTTGTTGTCTTCACTATTATTCTACAATGTAGAAAATAGTTTTTAAAAATAAAGAAAAACCCTGGAATGAGTAGGTGTGGCCAAACTTTTGACTGGTACTGTATATTTAAAGGCAATGTTCCCACGTTAGCAGAGACTGGATTCATGGTAAACACTGCATATGTTGGCTCAATTGGAAATTACATTTACATTTACATAACGTAATCTGTAATGCTTCAGCGATACAGATTGAATAGAGCCCTTGAGCAGAGTTTTTTTGGGGTCTGAACATTGCATCTGTGCACAGTCCATCACTGTGCTGAGGGTCCCAGGATGCTATTCATTTCTCCCTCTCTCCCTCCACCCCTCTCTCTCTCTATTGCTGTCTCTATCTTTCTCTCTCCTTCATTCCCTCTTTGGTTGAATTTGTCTTTGATATATTACCGCCATTTACTAGAGTCTGTGGTCTAGTGACAGCACACCTGATTTAATACACACTTAATAGTAAGTATGACCTTGGCGAGAGGGGTTCGATACCTGTATCCACTCTTTCTCTATCTCTACCATCTGCATAAACATGCAACATTATAACTTTTTCTTTTTACTTTAGCTACATTCTCATGAGTGAAAAACACACCATCTGGACATTTTAATTCACCTAAACTTTAATGGGTATGCAGCCTCTGCAATGCATACAGTATGCATCCTATCCTATGGACTGGTTTTCTAGCATCCTCCTGAAATGTAAATCAGTCCCAGAACGTTATGTAGATTTCGATGCCTTACCTATCTCTTTGTGCTTCCATTCTAAATCATCTCGGGGAAAAAATACACATGATTTAACTCCAAGCTCTCCGCCAGGGCCTCTCAACCGGGAACTGTAATGGATGAATAATATGGACGTTGCTATAAAATACTGTCCTTGATCTTTCAACAATTACACTAACAGTTACTAACGAGTGTAATATAACATACACAGTAGATATAATACTCCAATTTACTGTATAATCACCATGTCTGATATTATTGCACCATGTACACGTGTGTAGCAACATAGCGGAGAGATAGCTTGCACATCACACAACTGTGGGTTTGAACTTTTTCCACAGAGTTTTCAAGAAAAAAAGTGTCCGTTACCCACAAAAAAGGGTATTTACTTAGCCACAGAACCAAACAATTATTGTAAGCCTCGTCTATAATATATTGCACTCGTTGTGGGTCTTAAAGTAAGCCTTTTATTGTTTTTGAATTAAAGATTAGCACCCACAGACATAAAACAAATCTGATGTTGTATTTACTTGGCTATATTTAATTGTAAACAAACTCTTTCTATACAGTTGTAAAAAAAAAAAGCTGCATTGTGGTTTCAACTGTGGACGAGACCCCCACATTTAAACTGACTCAGCAGCTTAGGCAAGATTTACAGTGCCTTCATAACATATTCATACCCCTTATGAATTCCACATTCCACAGCCTGAGTTCAAATGGATTAAATATATTTTATAAGTATTCACACCCAGTACTTTGTAGAAGCACCTTTGGTGGCGCTCGATTACAGCTGTGTGTGTTTTTGGGTTGTACAATATTTGCCCGTTATTCTTTTTAAATTCTTCTAGCTCTGTCAAGTTGATTGTTGACCATTGCTATTTTCATTGCAATTTTCAAGTCTTGCCAAGCCGATTTAAGTCAAAACTGTAACTAGGCCACGCAGGAACATCCAATGTCGCCTTGGTTATCAACTGTTAGAAGGTGAATTTGTATCCCAGTGTCTGTTGGAAAGCAGACTGAACCAAGTTTTCCTCTAGGATTTTGCCTGTGATTATAGCTGTATTCTGTTTGTTTGATTTTATCTTAAAGAACTCCCTAGTCCTTGCTGATGACAAGCATACCCATAAAATGATGCAGCCAACACCATGCTTGAAAATATGAAGAGTGGTACTCAGTGATGTGTTGTGTTGGATTTGCCCCAAACATGAACTTATTTAGGCTTGCCATAACAAAGGGGTTGAATGACTCAAGACATTTCAGCTTTTCATTTTAAAATAATTTTTAAAATGTTCTACATACAAAATTCCACTTTGACATCAGGCTCTAACACAACAAAATTGTGGGAAATTAAAGGGTTTGTGAATACTTTCTGAAGGCACTGCATAAATTAGAAGCCTTGTTGTAATTTGTTATATACCCTGCACTAACCTAAGATGCATTCTTGTGCTCATTCTAAACACAAGGAACAAAACACTGCACCTTTCGTTAAGGGCATTTAGTTTATTTCTGCAACACAGCCACTAGAGTAAATTACCACGATTGTAAACACATTTCTGAAGTAATTGCAGACATGTAGCAACATTAACACTTTCAAATAGAAGGCATGCTTTTTTTTTGTCCTACCAGGTCCATGAGAAGCTTCTAGCTAGTGTTTCCATTGAGTGTATCCCTCTGTCCGACTGTTGGATGTGGATGTCTGGTTTATCAGGTCCCAGGCTCCTGTTTGGATTTATTTACTACATAATTGCAATTTGCTCTTTCGTGCCGTCTGTATAGTACCTGATAGAGCAGATCCAGAAGATCTGAGCACACATTTATGTGCCCAAGGACGGTCCATTTACTTTGTGCTGTGACCTGAAACCCTTCAATCTCATTGGTGTAGTGCAGTGCCATTTGAAATCATGTAATAGCTGGCAATGCAATCCAAGCACTGGGCGGCAGGCCCTGGCACCCGGAGCTGCTGCTGGCAGAGTAGTAGATAACTGAACAGCTTGTTTAGAAGAATATGTTTTTTTTACGAGTAAAATGTACATACTTTTACCACACTTTTATGAACATAATTCATGAATTATATAAACATTTGTTTATACCAATCACAAGTGGACTAGGTTGCAACATAAGGATCGTGGGTTAGATTCCCAGGTTCACTAGAAGGTAAAAAATGTATGCACACATTGTAAGCGGCTTTGGATAAAAACTTCTGCTAAACAGCATTTTTATTATATTACCATATATTATAAACTGGGTGGTTCGAGCCCTGAATGCTGATTGTCTGAAAGTCATGGTACCTGTATATCAGACCCTATCACGGGTAGAAAAATATATATAAAAAAAGACTGTTCTAATTATGTTGTTAAACAGTTTAATAGCAGTAAGACATCTCAGGGGTTTGTGGTATATGGCCAATATACCACGGCTAAAGGCTGTTTCCGTGCATAAGAAAGTTATGGCGGAAGTTTATGCAAGAGGGCTTTACAGACAACAAGAGGGCAACGCATTGATATACGAGACTTCAAGGCGGGCCAGCCTACTTTCTGATACAAAATGCAATGATGTGTACGGAATCTATCACCGTAATAAAGCGCAATGCACTATGATAAACTGCATCCAATGGCTTCAATACAGTGGCAGCTGCATTCATATAGACAATATCGCCATAGTCAATAACCGGAATGAATGTTGACTGAACGTTTTTTGACGGAAGACAGGACCTGTTCCTATGGAAGAAGCCTATTTGAAATCTTAATTACTGAACCAACTCATTAACATGCTTTTTGAAAGATATTTTTTCATCAATCAAGATGCCCAGATATGACACAGTCAATGAGGGGACCATCCAAAGTACTTATGCATAAATCATCAGATACATTTTTTTGTGATTAGGAAAATAACCTGTACTTGGTTTTTCCTGCATTAAGTACCCATTTCAGTTCAACAAAGGCTTTCTGCTGGTCAATAAAGGCAGATTGAAGCTTTGACAGAGCCTGGCCACCTGTGGGGGCAATAGCACACACCACAGTGTCATCTGCATACAGGTGAAATATGTTTCATTTTTGAACCTCATCACGGGCAACTTTAGCATTTTAACTAATTAACAACTTTTCAACTACTTACTACTTTTTAGCTACTTTGCAACTACTTAGCATGTTAGCTAACCCTTCCCCTTCCCCTCACCCTAACCTTAACCCTTTTAGCTAATCCTTATCCTAACCCTAACCTTAACTTTTTTTTTTTTTTTTAACCTAACTCCTAAACTTAACCTTAACCCTAACCCCTAACTCCTTGCCTAGCTAACGTTAGCTATCTAGCTAACATTAGCCAACTAGCCAACTAGCTATAATTTGTAACATATCATACGTTTTGCAAATTCATAACATATAATACAAATTGTAATTCATAACATATCATGCAAAATGGGTGATGGACATCCACATATTAATGCGTACCATATGAAACATAACATATCATACTAAATGGACTGTCACGGATTTACTTACAGAAAAATATGAAATGCTCTGAGACCAGGTTGAATTCACATAGAAATATGAGTTAAAGATCGGTCATTCTCATTGAAAGCAAGTCTAAAAAGGGGTAGATCTTTTGTTTTTGTGTCTTTTACTTTCCGGTTTTGTAAACCAGCTTCAAACAGCTGAAAATACAATATTTTTGGTTATGGAAAATATATTTTACAGCGGTATAGATGATACGATGATATACTTGCTTGTTTTGTCACATAAACGGAAATTAGGCAAACTATTAGAATTTTAGCAACCAGGAAATGGCGGAGCGATTTCTGTGTAGTGCATCTTTAAAACCAAAGAAGTAGCAAAGATGGTGCCATGACCGGGTCTGAAACCTGACTTGTGTACATTTAGAATACATTTCGTAGTTATAAAGGATCTAAGTTGAGTATTTGCCAAGGATTCTAGAATTTTTGCTCTGCAAGAGAGTTTGGAAATGGGGTGTTAATTATTTAGATCACACAGGTCACCACCTTTGTGAAGGGGGGGGGGTATATGGGCCGCCTTCTAGACATTGGGAATTGTACCAGAAATAATTGTAAGGTTAAATATGTGTTAAAGATTTTGCAATTAGAGTAGCAGAAGGCTGCAGCAAGAAAGGCAAATCGGCCCCAGTGGATTTATTCAAATTGATCTTTTTCAAGGCGTCTAGCACATCACAAGTAGAAAGTTGTTGAAATGAAAACAAAGATTCACTAGAAGTTGACAGAACTTCCATCGAGCCAACTAGAGGCTGGGAGAGAAGCAGTGTCACAACAGAAATTACAAGATTATGTTACAATGCTGTTATTGCATCAAATGGTTGTTTTATGCAACAGAATGAGGAAGGGCCTCTGGGAGATTTAACACTGACAGAAGATTTACGATGTCTTTGTGTGATAAGCCCAACAAGACCGTATTCCATAGCATGAGTTAATGTTTCTGTTCTATAAGGTACCAGGGAGAGATGGCTCGGGACCAAACTGGTTTCTACACAACGGGAACAGTTTTTACAGCAGATACTGTCTGCTGTGAATTATAAGTATCTTTCATACGAACCTTAACCTTGTGACTCACTCCATACATCTGTTGTTTGTCATGATCATGCAGCAAGATGAACTTTGCTGTAAAATTGTGTGGCTCAAATCTGCTCGTTGAGTTCTCAGTGGTCACCTCCAGGTGTGATTACCAAACAGCTCCATTACTGCAGTATTTAAATAATAAAGTTGACTTGTTTTGAAGAAATGTAAAAGTCTCTACTTTTGATTATGATAATTCCACGACAGCAGGAAGTCGACTGGCAGACCAGGGTCAATTAAACAATTGATTGAGGAAGTGCATCTATTTCTCAATTGCCTGAAAAGCTGCCAATCAGCAACAGACTCAGTTTTTCTAGCTTTGGCCCAGGCGTGATTTCTCATCATAACAAGATCTGAAAGTTCTATAGAGAACCACGTGAATTTGTTCTATTTTTTAATCTAAGGTGTTTAAGAGAGATAAAAAATAGATGAGAGCGATGCTAAAGATAATTCAGGGTCAGGCATGCAGCTGATAGAGGAAAAGTCAGAGTAATACACATCACGAAGAAAACATTCTGGGGATATTTTGTTTACATTTCTCTTCATAATTATGCAAGGATTAGTGTTAATCTGTTTGGTATCTCTAATACATGCAAAAAGACAGTGATCACTGAGATCATTAGCAAAGACACCACTGGACATTGTGGGGGCTATTTGTCAGAATGAGGTCAATCAGTGAGGAGTTTGCTGACATCTTTACATTATTCTGTGTAGGTTTTGCAATGACTTGAGTCAGGTTAAAGTCAAGACATGGTTACCTGGAGGTTTTGTCTAGTTCCCTGTTGGACCCGGGGACATTTTTAGGACGTTCTCAGAATGTCAGTGGAATAACGTCACACCGAAACCCTTAAGGGACCTAATGGAACATTGCCGGATGTCCTCAGGACGTCCCTTGTTTGCTTGGTTTAGCCAAAGAAATCCCATCCCCTGAGCACTACAGTACGTTCTACCCAGCAATATACAATTTTTTTCCCTGGTTATGCAAGCACTTAATTGGGGTCAAGGTGTACCACTTTCAAATGCATGAGATCAAACTGCTTTCATCTCATGTCCCCACTTGTAGTCAAGAGCCTGTCCAACTAGTTCATTTTGAGTAATAATATGAGTAGAAAAGGGGTTTAGTTGAGCAGAACATTCCCCACAGCACACAGACGAGTGTTTAACCTGTCTGTAATACCACATTTGTCATATATTTGGTAATGTTGATGAACAGATCAATAAAAGAGAGAGGAAAGGACAGTATGTCTAAAAGGCAATTGATTGTATTGGAACCAGTGTGTGCATGTGTGCTGAGGCAGAGGCATGTGTGTTTAAGCAGTTTGCTAACTATAATTCCACGTCTATGTGGGGGTGACGTAATTCCTAGGTTCAACAAAGATGCTGAAATGTCAGTGGTGCCAGATTTGTATTATTTCTCAGTTGATTAAATATATATTTTTCTTGACAAGGGAAAGGAATAGAAACATGGAAATCAATGTTTGCATCAATCTTGACCATTAATCATCTTTACTTGATTTATGTCCCCACGTGTAAAGTACCGGTAGTTATTTGTTGAGGACAGACTGACTGTGCTGTCTCCTTAAAGTGTACATTTCTTGGAGGGGATTTAACTTACAATGTTATCGCTCTCTCCAGGGTTCTAACTAACTGTAAGTCATCCCCAGCTAATCAGCTGTTTTGCTGACTCAAAGCAATGGTAGCTCAAAGGGAATTACAAACCCTTGTGGGACTAGCAAAAGCAACTTTTGAAGAATTAGCTTGTTATGAATAGGCTCATTTTTTTTTTTTTTTTTTGGGGGGTAGTCTCTTGGGTGAAGCCTTCATAAGCCCTTTATAAGGCATATATAATAGCATCATATATCATTTTTAGGCAAATGTCATACTATATTACGGTACATTAAACAAATCACCACTCACACATTTGTTTTCTTAGCCACTGTTTACTATGCACTGAATTATGAGTCATCTGTTGGCCCTGAACCAAGCTTAGCAGGATGTCTCTGTTTTCTCACTAGGGTCTCCAGTACACAGATACATGAGTGATCCTGTAAACTCTGAGTCAAAATACAACCCAAAATACAAGCCATTCCAAAGTCTCATCTCAATCATTATTCATGACCATAGTAGGCTATACTCTATCGAGCCAGACTCAGGCCAGGATTCAAGCAAATCACAATGCGCCGACAGACCACAATTGACTTTTAAAGGCAATTTCACTGATGTGCGCTGACATCACATGCGTGGTGAACTCCTGGATGTTGGCTGAAACACGAGTCAAGTGCAGAGTGATGTCAGCATTGCTGTTTGTTTGAATCCTGGCCTCTGTTGTTCCGAAACAAGATCTATGTTGTTTTACAGTCATTTGAATAACATGTTTCATTATGTCTTAACCCAATCAACTATACCCCAACAGTTCTGAGCTCTGAGCTTCTTGAGCGAAAGCCCTATCCCACTGGGCACAAGCTGGTTGAATCAACGTTGTTTCAACGTCATTTGTCAACATATTGTGATGTGGATTCTACTTGGAAAATACATTGGATTTGCAAAAAGTAATCAACTGTTGTTTTGAGAGAGACATTTTTATCACAGGATTATGTAATCATGGTAACACATCTTAAACATAAACAAACCTTGTGTAAAATAAGTTGAATTTGCACCTTTCAAACAATGTCAGATCTTCAACGTTATATCCAATATCAGAAAATAATTATAGGCTGGGTAGCGCATCCTACTGAAGAATTGATCTATCTACAGCTATCCATTGTTCTCCCATCCAGAGCTTTAACAAAGTCTAGCACCTGCTTAGCTTGGAAATTTGTCACTGACTATTGCCAATGCGCTATCATGAGAATGATTATTGTAAAATCTCTTAATAACTAAACATATTCACTGTTTCTATCAAAGTCATTCCAAAGGGTAAGTCTAACAGAGTAAATCAAATGTAACCATACTTTATGTCATACCGTATATCATCAACTATACTATTTAGGCCTATATAGCATTTGTGATGCCATCAACAGCTATTGTTTCAATTCAACCAAGGGTGCCTTCAGTGCCTTCAGAAAGTATTCACACTCCTTGACATTTTCCACACTTTGTTACAGCCTGAATTACATAGAGATGTTAGGTCACTGGCCTACACAAAATACCCCATCATGTCAAAGTGGAATTATGTTTTTAGACACTTTTACAAATTCATTCAAAATGAAAAGTTAAAATGTCTTGAGTCAATAAGTATGCAACCCCTTTGTTATGGCAAGTCTAAATAAGTTCAGGAGCAACAGGAATGATTAGAAAGTCACATTATAAGTTGCATGGACTCATCCTGCGTGCAATAATAGTGTTGACCATAATTGTTTTATTACAACCTCATCTCTGTACCCTACACATACAATTATCTGTAAGGTCCCTCAGTCGAGCAGTGCATTTCAAACATAGATTCAACCACAAAGACCAGGAAGATTTTTCAATGTCTTGCAAAGAAGGGCACATATTGGTAGATGGGTGAAAACAAACTTACATTGAATATCCCTTTGAGGAAGGTGATCTTATTAATTACACTTTGGGTGGAGTGTCAATACACCCAGTCACTACAAAGATACAGGCGTCCTTCCTAACTCATTTGCCAGAGAGGAAGGAAACCACTCAGGTATTACACCATGAGGCCAATGGTGACTTTTAAACAGTTACATGATGGCTGTGATAGGATAACACTGAGGATGGATTCCACAATAACATCCTAAATGACAGTGTGAAACGAGCATGCATCCTGTTTGCAATTAGGCACTAAAGTAAAACTGCAAAAATGGTGGCAAATTAACATTATATCCTGAATAGAAAAGCGTTATGTGTGGGGAAAATCCAACACAACATAATCACCAAGTACCATCCTTTCATATTTTCAAGCTTGTTGGTGGTTGCATCATGTTATGGGTATGCTTGTTACCGGCAAGGACTGGGGAGTTTCCTAGGATGAAAAGAAATAGAGCAGAGCTAAGCACAGGCAAAAAAAACTGTTTTAATCCATTTTGAATTCAGTCTGTAACAACAAAATGTGGAATATGTTAAGGGGTTTGAATACTTTCTGAAGGCCCTGTATAGGCCTTGGGTTTCAAGCTTTGGCTGATTTCAAATGTAATCTTCAAATTAATAATTCATACGTTGGATTACCAACAGTACTTATAGACAGTACTAACAGTAGTCATAACAGCATTCATAGTCAGTATCACACTTGTCACAAGTTTAAATAATTGTACCTTCTGTAGGCTGTCTTGCTTCCTGATCCCTCCCTCCCACCCAACCCCACCCTTTGCACCAGGGCGTGCTCCTGCACCCTCCCGTCATGGACATACAGTGCCTTGCGAAAGTATTCGGCCCCCTTGAACTTTGCGACCTTTTGCCACATTTCAGGCATCAAACATAAAGATATAAAACTGTATTTTTTTGTGAAGAATCAACAACAAGTGGGACACAATCATGAAGTGGAACGACATTTATTGGATATTTCAAACTTTTTTAACAAACCAAAAACTGAAAAATTGGGCGTGCAAAATTATTCAGCCCCTTTACTTTCAGAGCAGCAAACTCTCTCCAGAAGTTCAGTGAGGATCTCTGAATGATCCAATGTTGACCTAAATGACTAATGATGATAAATACAATCCACCTGTGTGTAATCAAGTCTCCGTATAAATGCACCTGCACTGTGATAGTCTCAGAGGTCCGTTAAAAGCTCAGAGAGCATCATAAAGAACAAGGAAAACACCAGACAGGTCCGAGATACTGTTGTGAAGAAGTTTAAAGCCGGATTTGGATACAAAACGATTTCCCAAGCTTTAAACATCCCAAGGAGCACTGTGCAAGCAATAATATTGAAATGGAAGGAGTATCAGACCACTGCAAATCTACCAAGACCTGGCCGTCCCTCTAAACTTTCAGCTCATACAAGGAGAAGACTGATCAGAGATGCAGCCAAGAGGCCCATGATCACTCTGGATGAACTGCAGAGATCTACAGCTGAGGTGGGAGACTCTGTCCATAGGACAACAATTAGTCGTATATTGCACAAATCTGGCCTTTATGGAAGAGTGGCAAGAAGAAAGCCATTTCTTAAAGATATCCATAAAAAGTGTTGTTTAAAGTTTGCCACAAGCCACCTGGGAGACACACCAAACATGTGGAAGAAGGTGCTCTGGTCAGATGAAACCAAAATTGAACTTTTTGGCAACAATGCAAAACGTTATGTTTGGCGTAAAAGCAACACAGCCCATCACCCTGACCACACCATCCCCACTGTCAAACATGGTGGTGGCAGCATCATGGTTTGGGCCTGCTTTTCTTCAGCAGGGACAGGGGAGATGGTTAAAATTGATGGGAAGATGGATGGAGCCAAATACAGGACCATTCTGGAAGAAAACCTGATGGAGTCTGCAAAAGACCTGAGACTGGGACGGAGATTTGTCTTCCAACAAGGCAATGATCCAAAACATAAAGCAAAATCTACAATGGAATGGTTCAAAAATAAACATATCCAGGTGTTAGAATGGCCAAGTCAAAGTCCAGACCTGAATCCAATCGAGAATCTGTGGAAAGAACTGAAAACTGCTGTTCACAAATGCTCTCCATCCAACCTCACTGAGCTCGAGCTGTTTTGCAAGGAGGAATGGGAAAAAATGTCAGTCTCTCGATGTGCAAAACTGATAGAGACATACCCCAAGCGACTTACAGCTGTAATCGCAGCAAAAGGAGGCGCTACAAACTATTAACTTAAGGGGGCTGAATAATTTTGCACGCCCAATTTTTCAGTTTTTGATTTGTTAAAAAAGTTTGAAATATCCAATAAATGTCGTTCCACTTCATGATTGTGTCCCACTTGTTGTTGATTCTTCACAAAAAAATACAGTATTATTTCTTTATGTTTGAAGCCTGAAATGTGGCAAAAGGTCGCAAAGTTCAAGGGTGCCGAATACTTTCGCAAGGCACTGTAAATGCAAAAGAATGGTGGATGAATTTTTATCAAAGCCGATTTATGCTTGATCGAGTAATGCGGTCTAGAGGTATCGTATAGAGGGTGTGAGGCAGTTGCGGAGCCTCAGGAGGCTTGCGGAGGCCAAATCAAGGTCCATACCGCATCGCTGTGCAATGGCAGGTGGGGGCAGTACGTCCTGTATAAACAAAAACTCACTCCCTTAACAACCTGCTTCACAACAGCCCTGTCTTCTGCAGAGACCGCATCACAGGAAATGCTATACATCCAATGCAGATCCGGAATGACCACAGATCTATCACGTTTTAGGGAAGACCCAGATGCAGACAGTGTCGAAGTAACAAAAGTTGACTACTTCAACAGGGGGCAGGCAAAACAACAGGTCAAGGGCAGGCAGAGGTCAGTAATCCAGATTAGAGTCAAAAGGTACAGAATGGCAGGCAGTCTCAGGGTCAGGGCACGCAGAGGTCAATAATCCAGGGTGGTGTGACAAGGTACAGAACGGCAGGCAGGCTCAGGGTCGGGGCAGGCAGAATGGTCAAAACAAGGAAAAGTAGAAAACAGGAACTATATAAAAAGACAGGAGCAAGGGGGGAAACACTGGTAGGCTTGACGGACAAAACAAACAGGCAACAGACAAACAGAGGACACCGATATAAATACACTGGGGATAATGGGGAAGATGGGCGACACCTGGAGGGAGTAGAGACAAGCACAAAGACAGTTGAAACAGATCAGGGTGTGACAAAATCAGCTTTAATGCATTGGATAAGTGGAGCCACCTTATGGACCTCTCACAATGTCCATGCGAGAGAGCATGGGACCGCCCACCCTGGGGGAAGGGAACAGAGAACCAGAAACCGGCCACATAATCAATACGTTTGATCAGGTATCATTGGGTTGTCATATGCCTAGATGGGAGGCTAATGGGGACTAGTCTCTCCTGAAGTCCACTCCAGTGTTAAAAGATTTCACTGTTTCTGAAACCACATTGAGACATTCAGCGGATTTTCATTTAGTCATGCCTACAGAATTGACAAATGGGCTGCATACAATAGTACTGTTAGGAGTTTTTTTTAACGATTCTTCAAAGGCAGTTTGCTTGGATCTAGGCCTAGAATGAAATAAAGATGATTCAGGGGTATCGTTTGTAACCCAAGAATTCCCTGAATCTCTTCTTTGATTGCTGTCCAAAAGGTTAATATTGGGGCCTGTCCATGACAGATGAAAATAAGTGCCTCATTACATTTAGGACACATGGGGAGTACAGTGGGTCATATTTAGATCTAGTAATTGGTGTAACATTTTGAATTGGATTTCATAGGATTTGTTAGAGCATGATATTTATTTGGCATTCAACAGAGCAGTTCGCCACACATTCCCCTTTTGATGCAGCTCAAAATCTTCATCCCGTGCCAATATGCTGCTAACAGTTGATGCTTTAACATCTTGGAAGTTATCATTAATAGCACTAATAATATTCTTTCATGTAGCAGTGGCTCTCAAGAGTTTTTCAGCTTGATTAGTATTCAAGGCAGTTTCGTATTCAGGTATAGAGTTTCAGCTTCTGAGCTTCAAATATCGTAAGAATTGAGACTGCTGGGATTTAAATTCAGTTTAGAGTGGTTGGACCGATATGGATAGGGCTACATTGAAATGTTTCTTGCAGAAGAAATATGAAAAGCATATGTATAACTCCGGTAGCAATTGAAAGGGAACCGTTTGGAGATAATTGGAAAATATGAAACCAAAGTTGAGTACACAACAGTTCACCTGACACAAGGTTGAATCCAAACATTGCCCTTTAGATTTGATGTGCATTTTACGTTCACTATACTTTTTGCCGCATGTGTTGATAAAGAATTCCTGGAAAATGTTTGGGTAGGTATACCATAAAGCTAAAACATTACAAGGGTTTGAGTAGGAGGACTAACTGCTCTCTCCATATTGTGCACAGTTTCAAAGCAATTTCAATGCACTTTTATGACTCAAAGAAAAGTCTTCACTATAAGGTACTTTTGTTAACTCTCCTCGTTGTGCCTTTGAGGAACTAGAGCAAGTATACTTGTAGTTGTTAAGTTTGGAACATCCCCGCCATCACCCAACTACAGTGGTCGTTTACGCAATCCAAAAATGGTGCATTATAAATCATAATCTGGGTCAGGTGGGCATCATTTGAAAGCTTGTTCTATTGTCAACCTGACTAGCTAAGTAATAAAATATGATCTTACAGTGTTAGGCTTTCACAAGGTAACTCAGAGAAACAGATCGTATTTTTTCTTTGCTCATAGAAAGGAGACATGAGTGCATTCAGGTCCATGTGCACCGGTGAATTTTCTTCAGAACAACTCAGGGTATGACGCCATGTCCTCTTGTAACTGTATATCAAACATAGTGATCATAAATGTTAACACTGTATATGACATGAGTTTTATGATTTGGAACATTTAAAAATTTGGACTCATGGTTGTTTGGCTTGCTTGTATGACATCAAAGCATTGTTTATTCTAATCGTCAACGTCTCGTCTTTCAAAATACATGAAGTAATCTTAATTTACAGCATTTCCCTCTCTTTGACAAAAAAAACCGTATTGCTCATGTTCAGAACAGCTGTCAGTCAAAACCCATAAGGTACTGTGAAGCGCAGAGCCAGAGCTCTGACATCATGTATAGCATGTTACTGTACAGCCACTACGTTCCAATTTAGGCGCCTATTAGTGTCCAAATCTGCCATTTTCAGCCCATATATGGTTACAGGTGTAAAGGGCTACTATCCCATTATCAAAAAGATCATACATCTTGTTGAACACCAGCATCATACTGTTGTGTCTTTACTATGGATTAAATTATATATGACATGCTGTTTTATCAAATCAATTGTCTGTAATTAATATTACCTGATTAAACTAATCATGTAAATGTAATTAACTAGGAAGTCGGAGCACCGCGGAAGAATGTTTATAGAGCTGCTGTCTTCCGAATAAACTCTTAAAGACCTGGTAATCTTTTATATATAGCTCATGCTATTGTAACTACAGAATCTTATGCATTCTAAATAACCACCCATTCGGAAAAGGAAAATGCAAGAAATATGTTTACTCTGAGTTGCGCTTCGATAGATTTGTCAAAGATGGAAGGCTGGGTTGCCCAGCAGCGATCTTCCTTGTCCTTTGAATAATATGTTGAATCATGTGGTAGAACAGTTACGTTGTAGTACCCTGTCGTCGTGTGGTAGAATGGATACGTTGTAGTACCCTGTCGTACTGAAGAGATTATCCGTCATTTCCTTGGCCACACACATTTACAGCTGGTGTTGATAACTCGATGTCTAGGATGTATCACTTCTTCGGTGAATAAGAGTTCAAATTTCATACCAAGTTACCGTACTAAGCTCATGCTATATTCTGTCTGGTATAGTCGAAATTCATCCTTCCAGCGTGGCGATCGCCACCTCCACGTTGAAATTTGCCCTTTTAAACGTATGGACATCAGTCCTCACATCATCGGGAACACAATGTTAATTTTGTTAGGTTGTATTCGTTCAACCATTCACAACCAGAGCTTACGCTGGGGTTGGCTTAGTCTGCCGTGAATTGGGTCACGGGGGATCTTATAGAAAGGTAGAAAATGGGTTGGTTCATCATTTCCAACCTATGCCTATTCACGTGGGCGTGGCCACTGAGTGAGCATATTTTACTTATGAAAACAATGATCTCATTTTAAAAACTAAAATTACATTTAATCTTTTCACAAAGAGTTTCATATTTAAACATTTAAATTGCACAACAATTCCATGTGAATCTAGAATGTGTAGACTTTCCAAGATACAATTGATGTCTTCCCATCATCAGTAATAATGTCTCAGACGACAACTGATATTGTTCCATTCCCAACCTTTTGATGTTCCATACTCTCTCTACGTTAACAAAGGCCTTTCCAAGAGTCCATTCTGCAGAGTAGAGCGAGAGAAGAGGGAAAGGAATTTATGGGGTCATAAACCTCACCAACAGGGCAACGGCATGACAATACCAACTCTTAAAACCTATATCAGACAGGATTATTCACAATTGGTGCCAGATAAGAATGGTGATTCTGTATTGTTAAATGCTTCCATACTCGATTCCAAGATTTCAGGGTGTTTTTAATAAGACGTTTCTCCTTTAAACCCTTAATTGTATTAACATTACAAATCAATTACATAGTTCTAGTCCTCCTTTTTGTACAGGTAGTTGTAGTTTCTGGAGTTCAAATCTTGGGTGCTTATTCATCCACACAAACTTCAAAAAAACTTTAGCAGGGATGGAGTTAGGCAACATTTGCATTTTATAGAGCATTCTGGGAAGTACATTCATTTTGATAATGACAATTCTTCCAAACATAGAGATTGGTTGAAGGGACCACCTTTGATAGTTTCAAACACAGGATTCTTATTCAAAGGAAAAATAATCAAAAATTCCCAGGTATTTGAACCCCCTGTGTGACAGCTGGGAGGAACGGAAGATGTGCTAAATCAGAGTGTCCATATTTTCCATTGATTTCCCAAAATGTAGCTTACAGCCAGAAAATAAATTGAAGTCGTTAATTATTTGAATGAGCATAGGGACAGAGGATGCAGGGTTATTTTGAAACAGAAGAACATCATTGGGATACAGTGAGATCTTATGGGTTTTAAATTTGATCTGTATGCCTGTAACTAGCGGATATGATTGAATGGCCTCTGCTAAAATTTCCATAACCAAAGCAAATGAGAGGAGAGAGAGAGAACAACCTTGTGCCTCTGCCTATAGGGAAGGGAGGCAATACTGTGCAACATAAACACCTTAGATAAACCCAGCAAAAAAGAAACGTCCTCTCACTGTCAACAGCGTTTATTTTCAGCAAACTTAGCATGTGTAAATATTTGCATGAACATAAGATTCAACAACTGAGACATCAACTGAACAAGTTCCACAGACATGTGACTAACAGAAATGGAATAATGTGTCCCTGAACAAAGGGGCGATCAAAATCAAAAGTAACAGTCAGTATCTGGTGTGGCCACCGGCTGCATTAAGTACTGCAGTGCATCTCCTCCTCATGGACTGCACCCGATTTTCCAGTTCTTGCTGTGAGATGTTCCTCCACACTTCCACCAAGGCACCTGCAAGTTCCTGGACATTTCTGGGGGGGAAGGGCCCTAGCGCTCACCCTCTGATCTAACAGTTCCAGGCGTGCTCAATGGGATCGAGATACGGGCTCTTCGCTGTCCATGGCAGAACACTGATATTCCAGTCTTGCAGGAAATCACACACAGAACGAGAACAAGGGTCATGTCAGGATGAGCCTGCAGGAAGGGTACCAGATGTGGGAGGAGGATGTCTTCCCTGTAACACACAGAGTTGAGATTGCCTGCAATGACAACAAGCTCAGTCCGATGATGTTGTGACACACCGCCCCAGACCATGACGGACCCACCACCTCCAAATCGATCCCACTCCAGAGTACAGGCCTCGGTGTGACGCTCAACCCTTCGAGGATAAACACGAATGAGACCATCACCCCTGGTGAGACAAAACCGCCAGCGCATCAGTGAAGAGCACTTTTTGCCAGTCCTGTCTGGTCCAGCGACAGTGGGTTTGTGCCCATAGGCGACGTTGTTGCCGGTGATGTCTTGTAACGGTTCTCTTGGGGTGAAGTAGAAGCGGACCAAAATGCAGCATGGTTATATTGATTCATGTTTAATAAAAAAAGATAAACACGAACACTACAAAAACAATAAACGTGGAAAACCAAAAACAGCCCTATCTGGTGCAAAACACAGAGACAGGAACAATCACCCACAAACACACAGTGAAACCCAGGCTACCTAAATATGGTTCCCAATCAGAGACAATGACTAACACCTGCCTCTGATTGAGAACCATATCAGGCCAGACATAGAAATAGACAAACAAGACATCCAACATAGAATGCCCACTCAGATCACACCCTCACCAACCAAAACATAGAAACATACAAAGCAAACTATGGTCAGGGTGTGACATGTCTGGTAAGGACCTGCCTTTACAACAGGCCTACAAGCCTATTGCGGACAGTCTGAGCACAGATGGAGGGATTGTGCATTCCTCGTGTAACTCGGGCAGCTGTTGCCATCCTGTAACCACGGGTGTGATGTTCGGATGTACCGATCCTGGGCAGGTGTTGTTACACGTGGTCTGCCACTGCGAGGACGATCAGTTTTCCGTCCTGTCTTCCTGTAGCGCTGTCTTAGGCATCTCACCATACGGACATTGCAATTTATTGCCCTGGCCACATCTGCAGTCCTCATGCCTCCTTGCAGCATGCCTAAGGCACGTTCACGCAGATGAGCAGAGACCCTAGGCATCTTTCTTTTGGTGTTTTCAGAGTCAGTAGAAAGGCCTCTTTAGTGTCCTAAGTTTTCATAACTGTGACCTTATTTGCCTCCCGTCTGTAAGCTGTTAGTCTCTTAACGACCGTTCCACAGGTGCATGTTCATTAATTGTTTATGGTTCATTGAACAAGCATGAGAAACAGTGTTTAAACCCGTTACAATGAAGATCTGTGAAGTTATTTGGATTTTTATGAATTGTCCTTGAAAGACAGGGTCCTGAAAAAAGGGATGTTTCTTTTTTTGCTGAGTTTATTTCAGATGTAGTAAAACAATGTTTACCCCTCTTATCCTTTAACCTTTGTGAATTGAGTTGTGAGAGGATCTGCTACTAATTAGATTTGTCAGATATCGTCCCGACCTCTTATTGTATTCATGCATCTTATATAATTTTGTTAATAGGATCTTTTCAGCTTTTTCGGCATGAGAGTGTTCAATGCCGTCTGTTCCAATTAGATTGTGTTCCTGTTCTTGTAGTTTAATCTTCAGACGTCTTTGTCCCTTAATACATTTTTTTTTAGTGCAGGAGTATGACATAATAACACCGCTCAAGAATACTTTAGTTGTTTCCCAGAGATTTGAAGGGTCAGTATCATCATTATCATTCACCTGAATAAACATTTTAAGTTCATTCTTGGCCACGCAGCATAACTCTGGATATATTGCATTGCCAATTGAACCTCTGGGGGTTAGGATTGGAAATAAGAAGATTTAAGGAAACTGGGGCATGGTCGAAGATATGGATAGACCCAATAGTGCGTGCATTTCTTAACTAAATCAATGGAGATCCGGGGAACCAGGAGAGAGGTCTATGCTGGAGTATGACTTATGCGGATTTGAATAAAATGTAGTCATTGGCAGGATTTAACAGTCTCAACACTCCCGATAGACCAACCTCATCTAACAATTGTAGTATATAGCCTCTTTTTTGTTGTTGAATTTAACCCTTTTTTCTCCCCAATTTTGTGGTATCCAATTGTTAAGTAGCTACTATCTTGTCTCATCGCTACAACTCCCGTACGGGCTCGGGAGAGACGAAGGTTGAAAGTCATGCGTCCTCCGATACACAACCCAACCAAGCCGCACTGCTTCTTAACACAGCGCCATCCAACCCGGAAACCAGCCACACCAATGTGTCAGAGGAAACACTGTGCACCTGGCAACCTTGGTTAGTGCACCCGGCTCCCCACAGGAGTCGCTGGTGCGCGATGAGACAAGGATTTCACTACCGGCCAAACCCTCCCTAACCCGGAGGACGCTAGGCCACAGACCTCCCGGTCGCGGCCGGTTACGACAGAGCCTGGGCGCGAACCCAGGGTCTCTGGTGGCGCAGCTGGCGCCAGCGACCTTAACCACTGCGCCACCCGGGAGGCCGAGTATATAGCTTTTGACCTTGAGCATATATTTAGTGTAGTAGGCTTTGGTTGCTTGTCAAGATTCCCATCCAGCACAGTATTCCAATCACCACCAACAATTGTAATGGGACAGCTATATTCCACAAGCAGGTTTGTTAATCCAGTGAATAAGTTAATATGTGCATTGGGAACAGCGTATGCATTTAAAATTGTTACTCTCTCACCATAAAGGGAGCCATGTAAGAAAACATAGCATCCACCAGGGTCATGATCATAATAATCAAATGATTAGTCTTTTTCTTTAACTTTGAATGTTGGTTGAGATGGACACGTGAATCCAACATATCAATTATTAATTTGTAGACAAACTTGATATTGAATTGCGTTTGGTTGTGAATACAAGCAAATATCAGCATTTAAATGAGATGTACAGCATCTTCTGCTTGGATAGTTCCATCTGTGCCACTGACTTAGTCTGGTTTTAATTTCAGTTTGTCTACAAATTAACATTTGATATGTTGGATTTATGTACTTTTCTCATCCAAAAATCGAAGTAAAAAAAAAGGACTACATCAAATCAACTTGAAATGTTCTTTAAATAAAGTTTTATTGATTTAGTCCTATTCTTTAACTTTGATTTTTGGTTGAGAATCCAACATATCCATTCGTAATTTGTAGACAAACTTGAATGAAAGCCAGACTAAGTCAGTGGCACGAAAGACACATCTCCTTCAAAATGTTGATATTTAGTTGTGTTGACAACCAAACACAATTCAGTATCACTTTTGTAATACAGTTAATATCTTAAAGTTAATGCTATCTTACAAACTAATGTAACAGTATTTATTCAACCTTAAAATTAGTAACACATACATTGACATATTTTGAGGTTACTGTAGATACAAGTGTCTTATGTCATCATAAAAAAAGCGTGCTATAATAGTGCTAGCTTAATCTGTACAGAATCTCGAACAGCACTAATCACTTGCACTATGCACTTTTAATGTAATCTGAACTGCAATCCGGGTCATTTGGTTTTGCTATTAGATTGTATTCCCATTTGAACTTTGTTGTGCTTTTAAATGGTTGAAAGTGCAGTGACTACACATTTAGATGACAACTCAACCACAAATCAGACATTGTTTTTCCATTGGAATTTGGTTGTGCTTTTAGATGGTTGAAAGCATGGTGATAACACCTTGGGCTGTCTTTCAGAGTGGGCGAATAAAGGCTGAATCAACGTCTCAACCAAATATTACCCACATTTCCACAGTGAAATGTGCCCAGTGGGATGGCCCTTGTAGAGCAAGAAAAACAGCAACCAAGTAGGTTAAGTCTCAGGAGAAGTGACGTCACTTGCACGATGGACGCTACAAGCGCACCTAGTTAGAGTTGCATTATGCATTAAACCTTCCAATAGCAGGACCAGAAAAATCTAAGAACTAAAAATCAAAGAGCTAGATGCTAATCCCCTCCATAGGTAGGTAGCTGAAAGCAGAACAGTGTAGGCTACTCTTCTCATGAATGTCAGCAGAAAAGGGGAACAACCACCTGGCATGAATATTTGGCATCGGCACTTATGGAAAACTATCAACGGTATGAAAGGCAATCTTTGTGATCCCATTTAAAAGGAACCCCTGTGGTGACAAGATGGAGCACCTGGGCCAAAATCTATTTAATAGAATCACCCCTTTATTCTCGTAGACTTTAAAATTACTATTGTGTGGTAAAAGCCTCATTCCTGGTTCTTCAAATAGACTGAGGCAGTGAGATTTGGAAAAGTGAAAGAGCTTCAGTTTTTATTTTTTATTTGATCTTCTTAGGGAAAAAAACATTATGGAGAAGACCACCCCGTCTCATGGTGACTATGCATCAAACATATTATTAGAAACAAATAAATGTTTCTAATTATTGAAAAGAGGCAATCTATTTGTCTTTGTTGTGGTAATCCTATTACGGATCTGAGTCGATATTGCTACTTATTTAATTTGTTTACCGGTAATGAACTTTTTTCCCATAGTGGATATCCAACATGGATCTCAAATGCTTGTGAACAGTGGGTGATTAATTTAAAAAATTCATTGTTTGATACTGAGTGTTTCTTTGTGCTTATGTTTAGTCTTGTTGAACCCCATTCCCCAAAGCTATTATTAACTAGGTCGCTAAAAATCGTAAAATCCTTAAAATCCTGGAGAAAGGAATTAGATGATCATTATTCAAAATGCTGATGTTCATGGATGTAGTTTTTATTGAAGGTCCTTCGACCACATTTTTCCAAAGAAATCGTGTCCTTTTGGAGGGACAGATTAAATAAATGACAGTCTCTACAATTATTGTAGTCGCAATATATGGTCAAAAGTATGTGGACACCCGCTCGTCGAACATCTTCCAAAATCATGGGCATTAATATGGAGTGGGTCCCTCCCTTGCTGGTATAACAGCCTCCACTCTTCTGTGAAGGCTTTCCACTAGATGTTGGAACATTCTGCGGGAAAATGCTTCCATTAAGCCACAAGAACATTAATGAGGGCGGGTACTGATGTTGGGTGATGAGGCCTAGCTCGCAGTCCGAGTTCCAATTCATCCCAAAGGTGTTCGATGGGGTTGAGGTCAGGGCTCTGTGCAGGACAGTCAAGTTCTTCCACACAAATCTCGACAAACCATTTCCTTCAACTGTTGACAAAAAGTTGGAAGCACAGAATTGTCTAGAATGTTATTGTATGCTGTAGCATTAAGATATCCCTTCACTGGAACTAAGGGGCCTAGGCTGAACCATGAAAAACAGCCTTTACAGTTGGCACTATGCATTCGGGCAGGTAGCGTTCTATTGGCATCCGCAAAACCCAGATTAGTCTGTTGGACTGCCAAATGGTGAAACGTGATTCATCAATCCAGAGTACCTGTTTCCATTGCTCCAGTCCAATGGCCGTGACCTTTTAGACTATTCCAGCCGAAGCTTAGCATTGCGCACGGCCATGGAAACCCATTTCATGAAGCTCCCAACAAACAGTTCTTGTGATGACATTGCTTCCAGAGGCAGTTTGGAATTTGGTCGTGAGTGTTGCAACCAAGGACAGACGCACTACACGCTTCAGCACTCGGTGGTCCCGTTCTGTGAGCTTGTGTGGCCTACCACTTTGTGGCTGAGCCATTGTTGCTCCTAGAAATGTCCACTTCACAATAACAGCACTAACAGTTGACTGGGGCAGCTCTATCAGTGGCCTCCTATGACTGTGCCATGTTGAAAGTGTCCACATACTTTTATATATACTTTTGCATGAACTTGATAATGTCATTGAATAAAACAGAATTGCCTAATAGACACCAACTGGTGAAAGAGTCAATATTATCATCTAACCATAATTATGATTTATTAATAATTGAGAACCTTGGGTACCTGAGGGATTTTGTCAGATGGCCTATTAATTTAGTCATGAATCAATAAAGAAAATAATGTGCGTTTACCGTGAATAAAGTCTCAATGGTGCTTTGGCGCTGATCTTTGGTGCTACGTATTAAATCTAGGCCTAAGTGATGCTCCCGCTTGTCTCATATTTCTCTCAGGGGCGGAGGTAAAGTCGGTAACTGAACGAGACAGAATGCAAGAGATCCATTTGAATGAAGAAGAAAGAACCAGACATAACAGATAGGCGGTACCCACAGACGCATCGATTCCATCTGTTCCAATTAGAGAATCAATTCCATTGATCAAACAGTACTCTTCACATTTGACCAGAAATACATCTGAGAGTGAATCTTGATCAAGCTCAACGGCGCTTCATTCATCTTTTCAACTGTAGTAATTTTACGCTCTCCATCCATATTTCTTTGTGAGACAATGGCAGCTGTTTCCTCTACAACAAAAGAGAGTGCAACTCACACGCTTGGATAACTTATTGCAGTGTGTTACAGGGATGTCAGGAATAAGAGACCAAAAATAATAATAATAGTACGACTAATAATTATTTATTACATTTGTATAGCGCTTTTCATTATACTGAATAATCTCAAAGTGCATAAAATAAGACATTTAAACCAAATAGAATAAATAAATGGATACAACTAGACAGGGCAACTGACACAAAGAACCCAGCTGACGCTGCAAGGGACAACGACATTAAGAAGCACTGCTATCAACAGAAAGCCTTCCAAAAGAGAAAGCTCTTCAGGCTGTTATAAAGGAGCAAAGAGTCTGTGACCATCAAACTGACCATTAAACTGGACTATGGTATCTTTGATTCTGTATTAGCTGGGCCTTGATGGACATAGGACATAGGTTCTTAGGAATAAAGGGGTAGCCCAGTACTTCAGTAACCATGAGCTATCTAGCTTGTTTTAAAAAAAAAGTACATGATTTGTTATTTATTTCACCTTTATTTAACCAGGTAGGCCAGTTGAGAACAAGTTCTCATTTACAACAGCGAGCTGGCCAAGATAAAGCAAAGCAGTGCGGCACAAACATCAACACAGAGCTACACATGGAATAAACAAACATACAGTCAATAACACAATAGAAAAGTCTATATACAGTGTGTGCAAATGAGGTAAGACAAGGGGGGTAAGGCAAAACATAGGCCATAGTGGCGAAATAATTACAATTTAGCAATTAAACATTGGAGTGATAGATGTGCAGAAGATGAATGTGCAAATAGAAATACTGGGGTGCAAGGAGCAAAGAAAAATAATGAAAGTATGGGGATGAGGTAGTTGGATGGGCTATTTAAAGACGAGCTATGTACAGGTGCAGTGATCTGTGAGCTGCTCTGACAGCTGGTGCTTAAAGTTAGAGAGGGAGATATGAGTCTCCAGCTTCAGGGATTTTTGCAATTCGTTCCAGTCATTGGCAGCAGCGAACTGGAAGGAAAGGCGGCCAAATGAGGAATTGGCTTTGGGGGTGACCAGTGAAACATACCTGCTGGAGCGTGTGCTATGGGGGGGGGGGGGGGGGGGTGCTGCTATAGTGACCAGTGAGCTGAGATAAGGTGGGGCTTTACCTAGCAAAGACTTATAGATGACCTGGAGTCAGTGGGTTTGGCGACGAATATGAAGCGAGGGCCAGCCATCAAGAGCATACAGGTCGCAGTGGTGGGTAGTATATGAGATAAGGTGGGGCTTTACCTAGCAAAGACTTATAGATGACCTGGAGTCAGTGGGTTTGGCGACGAATATGAAGCGAGGGCCAGCCATCGAGAGCATACAGGTCGCTTTGGTGACAAAACGGATGGCACTGTGATAGACTGCATCCAATTTGCTGTGTGTTGGAGGCTATTTTGTAAATGACATCGCCGGTGTCAAGGATCGGTAGGATAGTCCGTTTTACGAGGGTATGTTTGGCAGCATGAGTGAAGGATGCTTTGCTGCGAAATAGGATGCCGATTCTAGATGTATTTTTGGCTTGGAGATGCTTAATGTTAGTCTGGAAGGAGAGTTTACAATCCAACCAGACACCTAGGTATTTGTAGTTTTCCACATATTCTAAGTCAGAACCGTCCAGAGTAGTGATGCTGGACGGGCGGGCAGGTGCGGGCAGCGATAGGTTGAAGAGCATGCATTTAGTTTTACTTGCATTTAAGAGCAGTTGGAGGCCACGGAAGGAGAGTTGTATGGAATTGAAGCTAGTCTGGAGGTTAGTTAATTAGCACAGTGTCCAAAGAAGGGCCAGAAGTATACAGAATGGTGTTGTCTGCGTAGAGGTGGATCAGAGAATCACCAGCGGCAAGAGCGACTGTTACAGTTTTCTTGCGGTGAAAGAGAGTCGGACCAAAATGCAGCGTGGTATTCTTGATACATGTTTAATGACGATGAAAAAACAAACAATACAAAAACAACAAACGTAACGTGAAAACCTATACAGCTTATCTGGTGCAAACAAACACAGAGACAGGAACAATCACCCACGAAACACTCAAAGAATATGGCTGCCTAAATATGGTTCCCAATCAGAGACAACAATAATCACCTGCCTCTGATTGAGAACCACTTCAGGCAACCATAGACTTTTCTAGCTAACCCTACTAAGCCACAATCCCAATACCTACTAAAACCCCAAGACAAAACACACCACATAATAAACCCATGTCACACCCTGGCCTGACCAAAATAATAAAGAAAACACAAAATACTAAGACCAGGGCGTGACAGCGACATCATTGATGTATACAGAGAAAAGAGTTGACCCAAGAATTTAACCCTATGGCAACCCCATAGAGACTGCCAGAGGTCCAGACAACAAGCCCTCCGATTTGACACACTGAACTCTGTCTGAGAAGTAGTTGGTGAAACAGGCGAGGCAGTTATTTGAGAAACCAAGGCTGTTGAGTCTGCCGACAAGAATCTGGTGGTTGACAGAGTCGAAAGCCTTGGCCAGGTCGATGAATACAGCTGCGCAGTATTGTCTTTGATAGATGGAATTATGATATCGTTTAGGACCTTGAGCGTGGCTGAGTTGCACCCATGACCAGCTCAGAAACCAGATTGCATAGCGGAGAAGGTACGGTGGGATTCGAAATGGTCGGTGATCTGTTTGTTCACTTGGCTTTCGAAGACCTTAGAAAGACAGGGTAGGATAGGATAGGTATGTAACAGTTTGGGTCTAGAGTGACTCCCACTTTGAAGAGGGGGATGACCGAGGCAGCTTTCCAATGTTTGGGGATCTCAGACGATACGAAAGAGAGGTTGAACAGGCGGTGGATCATTTTAGAAAGAGTTTCCAGATTGTCTAGCCCGGCTGATTTGTATGGGTCCAGATTTTGCAGCTCTTTCAGAACATCGGCTATCTGGATTTGGGTGAAGGAGAAATGGGGTAGGCTTGGGAAAGTTGCTGGGGGGGGGTACAGGGCTATTGACCGGGGTAGGTGTAGCCAAGTGGAAAGCATGGCCAGCCGTAGAAAATGCTTATTGAAATGGTCTATTATCGTCGATTTATCAGTGGTGACTGTTTCAGTGCAGTGGGCAGCTGGAAGGAGGTGCTCTTATTCTCCATGGATTTTACAGTGTCCCAGACATTTTGGGAGTTTGTGCTACAGGATGCAAATTTCTGTTTGAAAAAGCTAGCCTTTGCTTTCCTAACTGCCTGTGTATATTGGTTCCTAACTTCCCTGAAAAGTTGCATATCGCGTAGACTATTCAATGCTAATGCAGTAAGCCACAGGATGTTTTATGTCTGGTCAAAGGCAGTCAAGGTTTGGAGTGAACCAAGGGCTATCTATATCTGTTCCTGGTTCAACATTTGAATGGGGCATGCTTATTTAAGATGGTGAAAGTACTATTAAGAATGACCAGGAATCCTCTACTGACGGAATGAGGTCAATATCCTTCCAGGATACCCAGGCCCGGTCGATTAGAAAGGTCTGCTCACTGAAGTGTTTTAGGGAGCGTTTGACAGTGACAGTTTGACAGGGGTGGTTGTTTGACCGCAGACCCATTACGGACACAGATAATGAGGCAGTGATCGCTGAGATCCTGGTTGAAGACAGCAGAGGTGTATTTAGAGGGCAGGTTGGTAAAGATGAAATCTATGAGGGTGCCTGTGTTTACGGATTTGGGGTTGTACCTGGTAGGTTCATTGATAATTTGTGTGAGATTGAGGGTTTCTAACTAAGATTGTATGATGGCCTGGGTGTTAAGCATGTCCCAGTTTAGGTCACCTAACAGCACGAGCTCTGACGATAGGGGGGGGGGGGGGGCAATCAATTCACATATGGTGTCCAGGGACAAGCTGGGGGCAGAAGGTGGTCTATAGCAAGCGGCAACGGTGAGAGACTTGTTTCTGGAAAGGTGGATTTTTAAAAGTAGAAGTTCAAATTGTTTGGGGACAGACCTGGATAGTATGACAGAACTCTGCAGGTTATCTCTGCAGTAGATTGCACCTCCTCCCCCTTTGGCAGTTCTATCTTGTCGGAAAATGTTATAGTTAGTGTTGGAAATGTCATGGTTTTTTGGTGGCCTTCCTAAGCCAGGATTCAGACACGGCTAGGACATCCGGGTTGGCAGAGTGTGCTAAAGCAGTGAATTAAACAAACTTATGGAGGAGGCTTCTAATGTTAACATGCATGAAACCAAGGCTTTTACGGTTACAGAAGTCAACAAATGAGAGCGCCTGGGGAATGGGAGTGGTGCTAGGCACTGCAGGGCCTGGATTAACCTCTACGTCACCAGAGGAACAGAGGAGGAGTAGGATAAGGGTAAGTCTAAGGGCTATAAGAACTGGTCGTCTAGTGCGTTCGGAACAGAGAGTAAAAGGAGCAGGTTTCTGGGCACGGAAGAGTAGATTCAAGGCATAATGTACAGATGGTAGGATGTGAAATACAGTGGAGGTACACCGAGGCATTGAGTGACGATGAGAGAGGTATTGTGCCTAGAGACACCATTTAAACTACGTGAGGTCACCCAATGTGTGGGAGGTGGGTCAAAAGGTTTGGCTAAGGCATTTGGAGCAGGGCTGGAGGCTCGACAGTGAAATAAGAAAATAATCACTAACCAAAACAGCAGTGGACAAGGCATATTGACATTAGGGAGAGGTATGCGTAGCCGAGTGATCATGGGGTCTCGTGAGTAGCTAGGCGAGCTGGAGACACGGCGATTCAGACAGCTAGCGGGCCGTGGCTAGCAGAAGGGCCTTAGGGAGAAGTCGCGGCGGAAGAGTCAGTTGTAGCCCCCTCGGGCGGTTACGTTGGCAGACCAGTCATGATGGATCGGCAGGGCCCCATGTAGTAAAAGGGTCCAAGCCAATTGGCAAAATAGCCATTGTAGCCCAAGAAAATTGGCTGATGGACCTCTTCAGCTAACAGTCTGATATGGTCTAGACAGCTAGTGGGCCGCGGCTAGCAGGCTAGCAGATGGGCATTCAGGGGACGTTGCGACGGAGTAGCCTGTTGAAAACCCCCTCGTGCGGATTAGGTCGGTAGACCAGTCATAAAGGATCGGCCGGGCTCCGTATCGGCTATAAAAGAGGTCCAGGCCAAATTGCAAAATAAGTATTGAAGCCCAAGGAGTGGCTGATGGACCTGTTCAGCTAGCCGAGAGATGGGCCTAGCATAGGCTTGTTCCAGGCAAATTGGTGTTTGCTTCCGGACATATACGTTAGCCAGGAGTAGCCACTCGGATAGCAGCTTGCTAGCAGCTATGATCCAGGTGAAAAGGTTCAGAGCTTGCGGTAGGAATCCGGAGATGTGGGGAAAAAGAGTCCAGTATCAAATCAAATCAAATCAAATTTATTTATATAGCCCTTCGTACATCAGCTGATATCTCAAAGTGCTGTACAGAAACCCAGCCTAAAACCCCAAACAGCAAGCAATGCAGGTGGAGAAGCACAGTGGCTAGGAAAAACTCCCTAGAAAGGCCAATACCTAGGAAGAAACCTAGAGAGGAACCAGGCTATGTGGGGTGGCCAGTCCTCTTCTGGCTGTGCCGGGTGGAGATTATAACAGAACATGGTCAAGATGTTCAATGTTCATAAATGACCAGCATGGTCGAATAATAATAAGGCAGAACAGTTGAAACTAGAGCAGCAGCACAGTCAGGTGGAAGTTGAAACTGGAGCAGCAGCATGGCCAGGTAGACTGGGGACAGCAAGGAGTCATCATGTCAGGTAGTCCTGGGGCATGGTCCTAGGGCTCAGGTCAGTTGAAACTGGAACAGCAGCATGGCCAGGTGGACTGGGGACAGCAAGGAGTCATCATGTCAGGTAGTCCTGGGGCATGGTCCTAGGGCTCAGGTCCTCCGAGAGAGAGAAAGAAAGAGAGAAGGAGAGAATTAGAGAACGCACACTTAGATTCACACAGGACACCGAATAGGACAGGAGAAGTACTCCAGATATAACAAACTGACCCCAGCCCCCCGACACATAAACTACTGCAGCATAAATACTGGAGGCTGAGACAGGAGGGGTCAGGAGACACTGTGGCCCCATCCGAGGACACCCCCGGACAGGGCCAAACAGGAAGGATATAACCCCACCCACTTTGCCAAAGCACAGCCCCCACACCACTAGAGGGATATCTTCAACCACCAACTTACCATCCTGAGACAAGGCTGAGTATAGCCCACAAAGATCTCCGCCACGGCACAACCCAAGGGGGGGGGGGCGCCAACCCAGACAGGATGACCACAACAGTGAATCAACCCACTCAGGTGACGCACCCCCTCCAGGGACAGCATGAGAGAGCCCCAGCAAGCCAGTGACTCAGCCCCTGTAATAGGGTTAGAGGCAGAGAATCCCAGTGGAAAGAGGGGAACCGGCCAGGCAGAGACAGCAAGGGCGGTTCGTTGCTCCAGAGCCTTTCCGTTCACCTTCCCACTCCTGGGCCAGACTACACTCAATCATATGACCCACTGAAGAGATGAGTCTTCAGTAAAGACTTAAAGGTTGCTCTGGGTTGAATCGCACTGTGCATACTGTCAGGAGTTGTCTGGGCTAAAGGTTAGCTGATGACCGCTAGCAGTGGCTAGCTGACAGCTGGCTAGTAGCTAGTTAGCTGGCTAGCTTCTGTTGGGGGTTCCGGTTCTGAAGTAAAGAAAATAGCCGATCTATACCACATTGCGTGAGGCAAGTTGCAGGAGAGTATGTTGAAGTTGAGGTTTAAAAAACATTTAAAAATGTATATGAAATATATGCAAAGAAAATGCAAGTAAAAAAAACACACATATTTGGGACACAACAAGATGAAGACAAAGACGCCTGACTGCTACGCCATCTTGGATTTTCACAACTTGATCTGGTGATATACTGTATATATATAGTGGGGCAAAAAAAGTATTTAGTCAGTCACCAATTGTGCAAGTTCTCCCACTTAAAAAGATGAGAGAGGCCTATACTTTTAATCATAGGTACACTTCAACTATGACAGACAAAATGAGAAAAAAAATCCAGAAAATCACATCGTAGGATTTTTTATGAATTTATTTGCAAATGATGGTGGAAAATAAGTATTTGGTCAATAACAAAAGTTTATCTCAATACTTTGTTATATACCCTTTGTTGGCAATGACAGAGGTTAAACGTTTTCTGTAAGTCTTCACAAGGTTTCCACACACTGTTGCTGGTATTTTGGCCTATTCCTCCATGCAGATCTCCTCTAGAGCGGTGATGTTTTGGGGCTGTTGCTGGGCAACACATACTTTCAACCCCCTCCAAAGATTTTCTATGGGGTTGAGATCTGGAGACTGGCTAGGCCACTCCAGGACCTTGAAATGCTTCTTACGAAGCCACTCCTTCGTTGCCCGGGCGGTGTGTTTGGGATCATTGTCATGCTGAAAGACCCAGCCACGTTTCATCTTCAATGCCCTTGCTGATGGAAGGAGGTTTTTACTCAAAATCTCACGATACATGGCCCCATTCATTCTTTCCTTTACACGGATCAGTCGTCCTGGTCCCTTTGCAGAAAAACAGCCCCAAAGCATGATGTTTCCACCCCCATGCTTCACAGTAGGTATGGTGTGCTTTGGATGAAACTCAGCATTCTTTGTCCTCCAAACACGACGAGTTGAGTTTTTACCAAAAAAGTTATATTTTGGTTTCATCTGACCATATGACTTTCTCCCAATCTTCTTCTGGATCATCCAAATGCTCTCTAGCAAAATTCAGATGGGCCTGGACATGTACTGGCTTAAGCAGGGGGACACGTCTGGCACTGCAGGATTTGAGTCCCTGGCGGCGTAGTGTGTTACTGATGGTAGGCTTTGTTACTTTGGTCCCAGCTCTCTGCAGGTCATTCACTAGGTCCCCCTGTGTGGTTCTGGGATTTTGCTCACCATTCTTGTGATCATTTTGACCCCACGTGGTGAGATCTTGCATGTAGCCACAGATTGAGGGAGATTATCAGTGCTCTTGTATGTCTTACATTTCCTAATAATTGCTCCCACAGTTGATTTCTTCAAACCAAGCTGCTTACAAATCAAATCAAATTTATTTATATAGCCCTTCGTACATCAGCTGATATCTCAAAGTGCTGTACAGAAACCCAGCCTAAAACCCCAAACAGCAAGCAATGCAGGTGTAGAAGCACGGTGGCTAGGAAAAACTCCCTAGAAAGGCCAAAACCTAGGAAGAAACCTAGAGAGGAACCAGGCTATGTGGGGTGGCCAGTCCTCTTCTGGCTGTGCCGGGTCGAGATTATAACAGAACATGGCCAAGATGTTCAAATGTTCATAAATGACCAGCATGTTCGAATAATAAGAAGGCAGAACAGTTGAAACTGGAGCAGCAGCAGGGCCAGGTGGACTGGGGACAGCAAGGAGTCATCATGTCAGGTAATCCTGGGGCATGGTCCTAGGGCTCAGGTCCTCCGAGAGAGAGAAAGAAAGAGAGAAGGAGAGAATTAGAGAACGCACACTTAGATTCACACAGGACACCGAATAGGACAGGAGAAGTACTCCAGATATAACAAACTGACCCTAGCCCCCCAACACATAAACTACTGCAGCATAAATACCGGAGGCTGAGGCAGATTCAGTCTTCCCAGCCTGGTGCAGGTCTACAATTTTGTTTCTGGTGTCCTTTGACAGCTCTTTGGTCTTGGCCATAGTGGAGTTTGGAGTGTGACTGTTTGAGGTTGTGGACAGGTGTCTTTTATACTGATAACAAGTTCAAACAGGTGCCATTAATACAGGTAACGAGTGGAGGACAGAGGAGCCTCTTAAAGAAGAAGTTACAGGTCTGTGAGAGCCAGAAATCTTGCTTGTTTGTAGGTGACCAAATACTTATTTTCCACCATAATTTGCAAATAAATTCATAAAAAATCCTACAATGTGATTTTCAGGATTTTTTTTCTCATTTTGTCTGTCATAGTTGAAGTGTACCTATGATGAAAATTACAGGCCTCTCTCATCTTTTTAAGTGGGAGAACTTGCACAATTGTTGGCTGGAATAATACATTGTGGCCTCTCGTATTTCAAACAAATGTTTTTTTCTTATTATCTTTTACCAGATCTAATGTGTTATATTCTCCTACATCAATTCCACATTTACACAAACTTCAAAGTGGTTATTTTCAAATGGTATCAAGAATATGCAAATCCTTACTTCAGGTCCTGAGCTACAGGCAGTTTAATTTGGGTATGTCATTTTAGGCGAAAATTGAGGAAATTGCATGTTTCCCCTCCCCCTTTCTCCATCAATACTCCATATTCAACATTTCAACAATATTTCAACATTCAACAACATTTGGGACATCAGCTGACAACTCAATTCCCTAAATTGTCACCATATGGCCCCATGATCCGTTTGCTCTTTTTCTTGAAAAATGGGAGTTTAATTTATTAGCATTATCCAATTGGCACTTTTCAAAATGGCCTCCAAGAAATTCCACAAAGTTGTCAGTGACACTAAGTATGACCTCTTCCTTCCGTTTAAATATTCAAGAAAGGTGTTATTTAATTCATTAAAAACTGTCTTTTTTTATGCTATCTTTTACAGCAAACAATGAAGGAAAGCTGACTAACTTCCCTTCCAGGTAGAAAAGCTAGTCGGTAGGAAAGCTAGCTTTGCAGCTAAGCTCGTCAAGTCTCAGTAGCTAGCGGTGTGACACTATCTACCAAAGGAAACAAAGGGTAGAGAAATCAGTGAAGCTCGTTCTATCCCGAAGCGAAAACTCTCCTTTTGGTAAAGTCAAACGAGAGCTGATAACCCAGCGCTCTGCGGTGTAATCTTCATGGCACACCTGTGAACAGTTAAACAAAAAACAGATCCAAGTCATGCTGAAGAGAGCTATATAGAACTCTTCTGTGAGGAAAAGAGGTGAGAATGATCAGAGGGCAGGTGAGTAGCTCATTAGTATGAAGGAAGGGAGTGTGGAGTGTTGGGAGTGTGTCCTTCTTTATCCATAAATAAATAAATAAACAAGAAAAAGGTGCTGTCTGGTTTGCTTAATATAAGGAATTTGAAATGATTTTTACTTGATACTTAAGTATATTTTAGCAATTACATTGACATATGTTACTTAATTATATTTAAAACCCAATACTTTGACTTTTTGTAACGATTGTCGTCGGGAGAAGGAGAAGAGGACCAAGGTGCAGCGTGGTAAGTATTCATAATACTTTTAATAAATACAAATACTTGAACAAAAAAACAACACGATGACACACAAACAGTTCGGCACAGTGCAATGCACACAAAACAGAAAACAACTACCCACAACCCATAGTGGGAAAACAGGCTGCCCTAAGTATGGTTCTCAATCAGAGACAACGACAGACAGCTGTCCCTGATTGAGAACCATACCCGGCCAAAAACAAAGAAATACAAAAACATAGAAAAAACAACATAGAACACCCACCCTAGTCACACCCTGGCCTAACCAAAAGAGAGAATAAAAAGCCTCTCTATGGCCAGGGCGTGACACTTTTACTCAAGTAGTATTTTACTTGGTGACTTTCACTTTTACTTGAATCATTTTCTATTTCTATTTTGTTATTTTTTCCACCACTGCTGACAGACGTGTATGATTGGTTCTTCGAGCTACTTAGGAGATTCTGGTGAATCCCCCTATGAGATGTCGAAACTAATAATTGAAAGATAACTGTTTAAATATCTATATTGATTCCAACTCCTCAATACTGGGGTACTGGGGTAAATTGTTTCGCTCCTGCACAATGTCTTTATTGCAATGCCTTACTTATCCCAGGACGTCCTAGAAACCAGTGGCAAGTGTTACTGAGTGGACTATCCTGGCAAAAATGTGTGTGGAAGGAGTTTCACTAATTCATAAATGTACCTGCTCTATTGGAGCATGAACTGTAAGGGGGGAAACATCCTTAAAATGACGCAATCAGCATAACAAAGGGCACAATGTGCAACAGAGACGGAATGGTTACATTTCATACCGTAAAGGTCTTAGTAAGAGGACTTCTACTTCTACTTCATTCCCAAGTTGTCTTTGGTCCATTCTTCCACTCTCATATTATCAAAGATCTATACTGTTATTCTGAAGATTCTTCCTATGGTTCATCCCAACATGGTTCCTACCCCCTACAGGTTTCCACATCCTCTTTAGTATCACACTGCCGCTCTCTATTTTCCTCATGTAGTTTTATCTTCAGGAAACATATAGGCAGTTTTACCCCATATCTTTGAAGATATCCAGGTCCTTGAGGAACAATGGAGTGAGCTTTTTTTCCACATGATTGTGTTTAATGTGTCACGTTAGCGGTTAAAGTCAGTGAATGTCCTGCTGTCATGACTTTGTCCTTGCCTCTGTCAAGCCCTGGTTGTAAAAATGTAAGACAATTTTACACAAAGCTGGACCAACTATAAACCATCAAGCTGTTCATTTCCTGGTACAGTGATTTTGGCAATGGCCAAAGTGAAGAACGTATCAGTAGTCAGAGAGGAGAATGATGTCTGACCTTTGCCTGAAATGCAGGGAGGAAGAGCAAAAGAAATGATGCTGGATGTAAATATCACCCCATCACAGCACAAGCCCACCCCACAGCAGTTAAGGTTAGGGTTTCGGTTAGGGTCAGCGTGAGGTTAGGTTTAGCTATGTGCAAGTTGCAATCTACCAGGTTATCTCACTAAACTGGCTGTCACGCCAAATACATTTTTATTTGTCACATGCATCGTAAACAACAGGTGTAGACTGACAGTAAAATGCTTACTTGTGGGCCCTTCCCAAACAATACAGAGAGAAAAATAAAAACATTTAAGAAAAATAATAGCATGAGAAATATATACACAATGAGTAATGATATCTTGGCTATGTACACAGGGTACCAGTACCAAGTCAATTTGCAGGGGTACAAGGTAATTGAGGTAGATATCTACATATAGGTAGGGGTAAAGGGACTAGGCAACAGGATATATAGTAAACAGTAGCAGCAGCATATGTAATGAGTCAAAAGAGTTAGTGCAAAAAGGTCAATGCAGGTAATCCGGGTAGCTATTAGGTGAACTATTTAAAAGTCTTATGAGTTGGGGGTAGAAGCAGTTCAGGGTCTTGTTGGATCCTGACTTGATGCATCGCTTGCTGTGTGGTAACAGAGAGAACAGTCTATGACTTGTGTGCCTGGAGTCGGACTATTTTTAGGGCCTTTCTCTGACACGGCTTGGTATAGAGGTCCTGGATGGCTGGGAGCTCAGCCCAGTGATGTACTGGGCCATATGCACTCCCCTCTGTAGCGCCTTGCATCGTTGTGCTTTCTTCATGACTGTGTTTGTGTGTAATTCCTTAGTGATGTGGACACTAAGAAAGAAACACTAAGAAACTTGAAGCTCTCGACACGCTCCAATACAGCACCATCGATGTGGATGGGGGTGTGCTCGGCGCTCGGTTTCCTAAATCAAATCAAATCAAATGTTATTTGTCACACACACATGGTTAGCAGATGTTGATGTGAGTGTAGCAAAATGCTTGTGCTTCTAGTTTCGACAGTGCAGTAACATCTAACAAGTAATCTAACAATTCCCCAACAACTACCAACTACACACAAATATTTAGGGGCGAATGAGAATATGTACATGTACGTAAGTGTTACCCAACTTTTTAACAAGGGCCTATACATATACATAGTATATTGGTATACTTTAGTTGCATCTGACATTCTGACACTTTAGTCCATGTGATATGTTAATGAGAATTTCAATCAGCATTCTGGCATTGATTCCTTTGACCTGTCTTTCTGACATGACTCCTCATCAGCGGCAATTTTAGCATGTACATCTTGGTGGGGCAAACAGGAGAGCCTTGTCTTGGCAGCGAAACAGTTCATTCAGCCTCATTCACTGCCTTTTTTAAAAACATAGCTGATATGGTTGACTTGCTTAAACAAATGTGGTTTCTACTGACAATTGAGATGTACATACTATGGCATAAGGGGACGACAAGCGGATAAGATGCAATCTGTAATTTAGATTAAGACATTCATGAGCAAGCTAGAATGGATTAAGTCAATATAACTATTTGTTCAGCACTTTTGAAATGTTCAGCAAAAGATTTCAGAACATGGGCCATTTTTAAAGTGTTCAACCTGTACACCAAGTCAGAACCGTATGATAAATAAAGGGGGCATATAAGGAGACAGTGAAAGCTCTTAAAATATTCAATGATTACATTTCTCTAAAACAGGTTATAGGTTACATGTGCACCACCAAGTCAGAACAGTAGGTGAAATGAACAGGGTATAAATAGACCAAATGATTAGGTTGAGGCACATGGGCTACTAACAGCTTACTACACTTAGTATTACTTTCTTAGCTACAGTATACATTTCTCCCTGGCATATTACACCATTTACAGGGTAGGTTACTTTCTAAATGTAATCCGTTAGTTACTAGTTACCTGTCCAAAATTGTAATCAGTAACATAACTTTGGGATTATCTAAACTCAGTAAAGTAATTTGAATACATTCAGTTACTTTTAGATTACTTTCCACTTAAGTGGTATTAGAGGAAGACAAAAATATATGTTACCAATTGAAAGACATCTATTGTAGAATAAATCAATGTTAAAGTTTACATAGCTGGCCATATATGTTAAATTGTACTTTATGGGTTGGGTATGTAGGATTCTACTAACCCATTGCTTCCTACTACATATAATAACATGATTCAATTATATCTTTACATTAAAACACAATGTTTATTAGAATTCCAGTCATTCCAATAAATGTTATACTCCATGATCTTTAAGAATAGGACTTGGAAATATGGAAGTATAGTTTAGCCAGATTGTTTCACCTGAGCATAACCCCAAAACTAAGGACTTATTAGCAAGTCCTACTCTGCTGTTTATGATTTTGTTGTCATGGAGGACTGATTGAGCTCATTGATTCAAATAGAAAAATAAATGCTGCGCTTATGCTTTGAGCACTACTGAAAAGTGCTAGTTCCAAGATGATTGCCATATGCTTCATTTGCTATAGGCCTATTGCTTGCCTTTTTATTGGTGACACTTTGATATTTTGATAATATGCAGCTGATTAAAGGGCAAATCCACAGATGAAACAATAACAAAAAGGCCACCCGCCTCTGTTTTGGTAAAAAGCTGAGGGATGAGCCTGGAGAAATGTAACCACTCTCAGATTAATAGACAGAGCTATGGATGCAATCAGGCCTGAAGGACACATACAGTACAGTACTAGTCAAAAGTTTGGACACACCTCATTCAATGGCTTTTCTTAATTTTTTTAGTATTTTCAACATTTTCGACATACATGTAATCTGTTACTCTGTTACTCCATTTATGCAGCAGCATACAATACATTTTAGGACTCACCTTGTGCTGTGCTCACTTGAACAGGAAGGTGGCCAATTTGGGGCGGCAGGGTAGCCTAGTGGTTAGAGCATTGGACCAAAAGGTTGCAAGTTCAAATCCCCAAGCTGACAAGGTACAAATCTGTTGATCTGCCCCTGGACAGGCAGTTAACCCACTGTTCCTAGGCTGTCATTGAAAATAAGAATTTGTTCTTAAAATGGACTTGCCTAGCTAAATAAAGGTTTAAAAAATCCTTTATGGGCAAATTATGACATCAAAGTCTGGCATTCTCTGGATTTATGGTGCTTTCAAGACAAGTGGGAACTTGAAAAAAAAGAGGTCCCGATTATAATTCAGAGTTGGATAACCCTTCAAAATGTATTCCCAGTTGTCTTGAACATAACTGAAGTCAGATTTCCCACTTCTGAGTTAATAGTTGTTTTGAGCACGGCAGAAATAATGCTGGATTGACAACATGGCCAATGTTGTTTGTTTATCATTTTAAACTTGGAAAAGAGACCCTTAAACCCAGATACGGGACCACACATCCATTCAACTGAAAAGCAGGCTAGTGATTGCTTTGCAATGCTTGCAGTTAGCTACTGATTCCTTCCAAACCACTCATTGTTGAATTTGCGATTTCCAACTTGATGTGCAATGTTTATGTCCAATGGCCGTTGAGCACCAATACATTTGATCTATAATTTCGCTTCATTGTTTCTCTTAATATGACAAGCATTAAAAAGATTTGCCAGTAGATTGTCGACTTGGTTCATGATGATGACTGCTTGCTTCTACAGGATCGGTGGGTCCCCCGCGGGATGGTTGAGCTAATGTAGGCTAATGTGATTAGCATTAGCCTACGTTGTAAGTAACGAGAACATTTCCCAGGACATAGACATATCTGATACTGACAGAAAGCTTACATTTGTGGTAATCTAACTGCACTGTCCAATTTACAGTAGCTATTACAGTGAAAGAATACCATGCTATTGTTCGAGGAGAGTGCAGTTATGAACTTAAAAATGTATTAATAAACCAATTAGGCACATTTGGGCAGTCTTGATGCAACAGTTTGAACAGAAATGCAATGGTTCATTGGATCAGTCTAAAACTGTGCACATACACTGCTGCCATCTAGTGGCCAAAATCTAAATTGTGCTTGGGCTGGAATAATACATTGTGGCCTTTCTTTTGCATTTCAAAGATGACGGTACAAAAAAATGCATGCTTTTTCTTTGTATTATCTTTTACCAGATCTAATGTGCTAAATTGTCCTACATTAACTTAACATTTCCACAAACTTCAAAGTGTTTCCTTTCAAATCGTACCAAGAATATGCATATCCTTGCTTCAGGTCCACGCAGTTAGATTTGGGTATGTTATTTTAGGCGAAAAGGGGCGGATTCTTAACTTCTTTGGGACTGGGGGGCAGTATTGAGAAGCTTGGATAAAAAGGTGCCCAGAGTAAACTGCCTGCTACTCAGGCCTAAAAGCTAGACTATGCATATAATTCGTATATTTGGATAGAAAACACTCTGAAGTTTCTAAAACTGTTTGAATGATGTCTGTGAGTATAACAGAACTCATATGGCAGGCAAAAACCTGAGAAAAAATACAACCAGGAAGTGGGAAATCTGAGGTTCTTTTTTTTGGTATCTTTTAGCAATGTTTATTGAGTATTTCTGTAAATTGATGTGGCTCTCTGCAAAATCACCGGATGTTTTGGAACTACTGAACATAACGCGCCAATGTAAACAGAGATTTTTGGATATAAATATGAACTTTATCGAACAAAACATACATGTATTGTGTAACATGAAGTCCTATGAGTGTCAACTGATGAAGATCATCAAAGGTTAGTGATTCATTTGATCTCTATTTCTGCTTTTTGTGACTCCTCTCTTTGGCTGGAAAAAATAGCTGTGTTTTTCTGTGACTAGGTGCTGACCTAACATAATCGTTTGATATGCTTTCGTCGTAAAGCCTTTTTGAAATCGGACACTGTGGCTGGATATACAACAATTTTATCTTTAAAATGGTGTAAAATACTTGTTTTTTTGAGGAATTGTAATTATGGGATTTCTGTTGTCACCACCACAGAAAGCACTGAGCAAGGCTGAAACACCTACATTTTGGAGCTGCCTTACTCAAGAAAGCAAAAAAGAGACCATGTCTGTATGGAGTGTTTATTAACTCAAATACTTTTAATATATTTTTTACATTGTTTGCAAACTGATATGCAACATGTATTAATGCCAAAATAACATGCAAAAAAGGCAACCCCCCATATCAGTCATGAGAATATTTTACATTTCATGGAATCTGGAAAGTTTAGTCAGTTTTTATAGCATGGCAGGATGTTCGCAAAGCACAAAGGGCAGCACTCTTGTCATGAGATTCCTGCACTTAACCCTCCCCCACCCCACCCCTCCACCCCCCACCCCCCCACACTATTCTGTCTCACCAGCTCTCTAGGGTCTTAAATGTACTCCAACCCACTCACCACAAATATGTTGACTGGACTGGTAGGGAGTGCAGCTTCAGGGGTTGGCTGAATTCTTTATGCAGCTGCCAATAGAATAGCCTTCCGGCCAAATCAGTCGAGCTTGATGTCAAGTTAAAATATGACAAGTATTGCCTTGGGGCTGAAGTCAACTATAATGATGATGTGTTGTAATTATGACAGTATTTCTTTGTCAGCACCACCGGGAAAGGCAAGGAGTCAGCTAGGCCTTCGTTGAGGAGATACGACTGCCCCTGCACTTTCAAGTAAACCTCAGCTGTGGGGTAATGTTTTTCGTCACCATGTCTTGCAAAAGGGGATTTCTCACCCTGGTCAATGCACTTGGGCATTGGCACAACACACATCTGGGCTATAGCATTGTTCCACATGGGCTTAGTATGACCTTCCTGACCATACTGGTAACAAATGGGAACTCTGCCTGGGGTCTAGAGGCAGAGCCATGACTAAATTGATGGTCCTTTAGGAGTGATAGGCTGGAAGAACGGTGTTTGTTGTCTCCTGGGTTATTTGGTTGCTTGCCACTTGGCATAACCCCAGGGTTGGGCTCGGTGTTGGGCAGACACAAAGGTGTCGGCATGGGCTGCAGCTTCAGCAGTGGTTGCCGGGTCATGTTCTCTGACTCACACTTGCAGGTGCGGCACAAGCTTGCGGAGGAATTGTTCGAGGATTATAGTCTCTCCTACTTGTTAGCGGCCTGCACCCACTTCCTATAAAGGCCCTTCAAACGGACATAGAGCTCCAAGGGCATCTCCTCTGGCTCTATCTCCAAGGAGCGGAAACAATATCTGTAAGTCTCTAGGTTGATACTGTACTTTGCTAGGATTGCCTTCTAAACCTTTGCTAGTCTTAGTCACTAATCTTAGTGACTCAGTAAAATCCATGTGAACATAATCACTCCTAGCCATACCAGTAAGCAATTGGATCTATCTGATTTGCCAGCAGCTTTTGGCCACCAACATATTAACACAATGCTAAAAGTGGCTGGATAATGTTCAATGTCATCATGGCCATTAAACTGCTCCAACTTGGGCTCTTGGACCCGAAATGGACCTGGATTAGGGTCAGAGGGGGAAGGATATGGGTGAAGGTCATCGGGGTCTAGACGGTTGCCGTGGAGGGAGCCTGCAGCTCCTAGGCCAGTGTCCCTGCCATTGGCCTCGGAAGAGCCACCTAGGACATGGTCAGGGACAGGGGTCGTCCTGGTTTCGACCTCATGCTGCAGAAGCCTGAATTGATGCTGCATCGCTTTTCACCTTTGCTCATGTTGTTTGGCCTCCCGATCCAGCCTGATGTCGCATCTCAAGGCCCCTCTTGAACAGGAGGGAAAACCCTTAACCAACAATGCAGTTTTAAGAAGAAAAAAAATGTGTTCAGAAGGTATTTACTCAAATAAACTGAATTAAAAGATAAATAAGAATAATTAAGGAGCAACAAAAAAATAACAGTAGCGAGGCTATATACAGGGGGTACCGGTAAAAAGTCAATGTGCGGAGGCACCGGATAGTCAAGGTAATTGAGGTAATACAGTTGAAGTCGGAAGTTTACTACATACACCTTAGCCAAATACATTTATACTCAGTTTTTCACAATTCCTTACATTTAATCCTAGTAAAAATTCCCTGTCATAGGTCAGTTAGGATCACCAATTTTTTTATTATTATTATTTTTTATTTATTTCACCTTTATTTAACCAGGTAGGCTAGTTGAGAACAAGTTCTCATTTGCAACTGCGACCTGGCCAAGATAAAGCATAGCAGTGTGAGCAGACAGCAAAGAGTTACACATGGAGTAAACAATTAACAAGTCAATAACACAGTAGAAAACAAAGGGGGAGTCTATATACAATGTGTGCAAAAGGCATGAGGAGGTAGGCAAATAATTACAATTTTGCAGATTAACACTGGAGTGATGAATGATCAGATGGTCATGTACAGGTAGAGATATTGGTGTGCAAAAGAGCAGAAAAGTAAATAAATAAAATAAATAAAAACAGTATGGGGATGAGGTAGGTGAAAAAGGGTGGGCTATTTACCAATAGACTATGTACAGCTGCAGCGATCGGTTAGCTGCTCAGATAGCTGATGTTTGAAGTTGGTGAGGGAGATAAAAGTCTCCAACTTCAGCGATTTTTGCAATTCGTTCCAGTCACAGGCAGCAGAGTACTGGAACGAAAGGCGGCCAAATGAGGTGTTGGCTTTAGGGATGATCAGTGAGATACACCTGCTGGAGCGCGTGCTACGGATGGGTGTTGCCATCGTGACCAGTGAGCTGAGATAAGGCGGAGCTTTACCTAGCATGGACTTGTAGATGACCTGGAGCCAGTGGGTCTGGCGACGAATATGTAGCGAGGGCCAGCCGACTAGAGCATACAAGTCGCAGTGGTGGGTGGTATAAGGTGCTTTAGTGCTTTAGAGTGCATTGAACATTTTAAAGAATGTGAAATGTCAGAATAATCATCACATTCCCAGTGGGTCAGAAGTTTTCATGCACTCAATTAGTATTTGGTAGCATTGCCTTTAAATAGTTTAACTTGGGTCAAATGCTTTGGGTAGCCTTCCACAAGCTTCCCACAATAAGTTGGGTGAATTTTGGCCCATTCCTCCTGACAGAGCTGGTGTAACCGAGTCAGGTTTGCAGGCCTCCTTGCTCGCACACGCCTTTTCAGTTCTGCCCATACATTTTCTATAGGATTGATGTCAAGGCTTTGTGATGGCCACTCCAATACCTTGACTTTGTTGTCCTCCATTTTGGCACAACTTTGGAAGTATGCTTGGGGTCATTGTCCATTTGGAAGACCCATTTGCGACCAAGCTTTAACTTCCTGACTGATGTCTTGAGATGTTGCTTCAATATATCCACATAATATTCCTACCTCATGATGCCATCTATTTTGTGAAGTGCACCAGTCCCTCCTGCAAGCAAAACATCCCCACAACATGTTGCTGCCACCCCCGTGCTTCACGGTTGGCATGGTGTTCTTCGGCTTGCAAGCCTCCTCCTTCTTCCTCCAAACATAACGATGGTCATTATGGCCAAACAGTTCTATTTTTGTTTCATCAGACCAGAGGACATTTCTCCAAAAAGTATGATCTTTGTCCCCATGTGCAGTTGTAAACCGCAGTCTGGCTTTTTTATGCCGGATTTGGAGCAGTGGCTTCTTCCTTGCTGAGCGGCCTTTCAGGTTATGTCGATATAGGACTCGTTTTTACTGTGGATATAGATACTTCTGTACCCGTTTCCTCCAGCATCTTTACAAGGTCCTTTGCTGTTGTTCTGGGATTGATTTGCACTTTTTATATGTTCATCTCTAGGAGACAGAACGCGCCTTCTTCCGGTATTGCGGCTGCGTGGTCCCATGGTGTTTATTCTTGCGTACCATTGTTTGTACAGATTAACATGGTACCGTCAGGCATTGGCTGATTTCTTTAGATTTTCCCCAGATGTCAAGCAAAGAGGCACTGAGTTTGAAGTTAGGCCTTGAAATACATCCACAGGTACACCTCCAATTGACTCAAATGATGTCAATTAGCCTATCAGATGTTTCTAAAGCCATGACATAATTTTCTGAAATTTTCCAAGCTGTTTAAAGGCACAGTCAACTTAGTGTATGTAAACTTCTGACCTACTGGAATTGTGATACAGTAAATTATAAGTAAAATAATCTGTCTATAAACAATTGTTGGAAGAATTACTTGTCATGCACAAAGACATGTTCTAACCGACTTGCCAAAACTATAGTTTGTTAAGAAGAAATTTGTGGAGTGGTTGAAAAACGAGTTTTAATGACTCCAACTTAAGTGTATGTAAACTTCCAACTGTATATACATGTTGGTTGAGGTAAAGTGACAACGCATGGCTAATAAATAGAGTAGCAGCAGCGTAAAAATGGGAGTGGGGGTGACAATGCAAATAGTTTGGGTAGCCATTTGATTAACTGTTCAGGAGTATTACGTCTTGGGGGTAGATGTCATGCTGTGATCTGTTTCACCTGTCCCTGTGATTGTCTTCACCCCCTCCAGGTGTCGCTTATTTTCCCCAGTGCCAGTTCGTCTTGTATGTTTTCCAAGTAAACCAGCGTTTTTCCCATTCTCCTGCTTTTTGCTATTCTCCTTTTTCTAGTCCTCCTGGTTTTGACCCTTGCCTGTTTCTGAATGCTGTACCCGCCTGCCTGACCTTTCTGCCTGCCTTGAATACGAGCCTGTCTGCAACTCTGTACCTTCTGGACTCTGATCTGGTTTTGACCTTTTTCCTGTCCACGACCATTCTCTTGCCTACTCCTTTTGGATTAATAAACATTGCAAGACTCCACCCATCTGCCTCCTGTGTCTGCATCTGGGTCTCACCTTGTGTCATGATAGTAGAAGCTGTTAAGCAGCCTTTTGGACCTAGATTTGGCGCTCCGGTACCACTTGCCATGTGGTAGTAGAGAGAACAGTCTATGACTAGGGTGGCTGGAGTCTTTGACAATTTTATGGCCTTCCTCTGACACCGCCTGGTATAGAGGTTCTGGATGGCAGTAAGCTTGTCCCCAGTGATGTATTGGACCGTTCACACTACCCTCTGTAGTGCCTTGCGGTCGGAGGCCGAGCAGTTGCCATACTAGGCAGTGATGCAACCAGTGATGCAGTGATGCAACCACTGCACCATCGCTCTCGATGGTGCAGCTGTAGAACATTTTGAGGATCTGAGGACCCATGCCAAATCTTTTCAGTCTCCTGAGGAGGAATATGTTTTGTCATGCCCTCTTCACGACTGTCTTGGTGTGGTTGGACCATGTTAGTTTGTTGGTGATGTGTACACCAAGGAACTTGAAGCTCTCCTGTCGATGAGAATGGGGCTGTACCTTTTGCAGCTGTAATCGCAGCAAAAGTATTTCTAACATGTATTGACTCAGTAGGGTGAATACTTATCAAATCAATTTATATTAGTGTTTAATTTTTCATTACTTTTTAAGAATGTTAGATTTTTCCCCACTTTGAGTATTTTGTGTAGCTCGACAAGTGAATCCATTTTATTGTAAAACAATAAATTGTGATGAAATCCAAGTGTGGTGAATACTTATGCTACCCACGGCACATTAAGTGCTTTTATTTCAAAACAGTAAAACAGATATGTATGAAAAAAACTTCAAATAAAAGGTGACATTCTGTACTGTTATCTCATATGAAACATTTGATCTCAAATACAAAATGATGGTGTATAGTCAGATTTGAGCTTCACTGTTCAAATAAAGATGCAGTGTAGGTGAGTTTACTGCTGAACAGCGTTTGCCCCTTAAACAGTTAAAGAAAGCGGTTTACACTGAAACAAGTTATTAATCCTTTAGTGCTTTTCTGGCACATCGTTTATAAGTTGAACACAGGCAGAAAGTCTAGTAATCAAATTAGTGAACATGTATTTTCTTTCCCCAGACTTTTGATATAATTAACTACAAGGTACCTTGTCAATTGCATTTTACAAGGATTTTAATTCCACCTCCATGGCGGTTCCCGGAATCATTTGGCACCCTGTACGCTCCTTCGCTTTCACTTTGTATAATGACAAAGTAATTAAAACCTCACTCCCATTCTTGCCAAATATGAGAGTGGCCACAATATTTCACAAACAGCATTGCCTATACATTGTTATTATAACCATAATTTTTGATGGCTTTTGTTTGTGGGTCAATGCATTACATATCCAGGGACCAGACACCTTATTTGTCGTTTCTCTGTTGATTCATGAAAGTGATTCCTCACAAAACCCGCTGAAATGGAGCTACTACAGAGCCAACAGACCTTCCAATTATGTGTCTGCTCACCCCCTGCTTTGCAAGCCAATGCAACAAATGTGTGTGTGTCTGGGGGCTGATTCATTGAGTCTGATCAGAATTGAGAGCTAGGCCCAAGTTCAAGCTGTTTCCTCAGCGTCCGGATACACAGTGGAGTAGTGCTGGCTCGCTGTGTACTAACAGATTGTCTCAGAGTGTCCTCTGCGCGTCCCCAGGCGATGATTCTGTCGACATGTGGAGCCATCTTACTCTCCTGTAAACTGTGTTCCCACAGTACTCCGTTCCTCCGCACCGGTCACCGTTATTTCTTCATTCAGATCAGGTTTTCCAACCTATATAGTGGCCATCTGGTGGGGAGTTGTTGAGCGGCTTTCAAGGTTATTATAGTTTAGCGTTTTTTAAATTCGTTTTTATTTCTATTAGTTTGAAGAGTTTTATTAGAAATTCTATTTAGTTTCAGTTAATTTTCATATCTGTTACAAAAATATAAATGCCAACATTTTAGAAGTGACAGTACATAAAGGGAATCAGAGAATTGAAATGAATTCATTAGGCCCTAATCTATGGATTTCACATGACTGGGAAATCAGATACGCATCTGATGGTCACAGATGCCTTAAAAAAAGGTAGGGGCGTGGATCAGAAAACCAATCAGTATCTGGTGTGACCGTCTCATGCATTTGTCTCATGCAGTGCGACACCTCCGTCGCACAGAGTTGATCAGGCTGTTGATTGTGGCCCGTTGAGTGTTGTCCCACTCCTCTTCAATGGCTGTGCGAAGTTGCTGGATATGGGCGGGAACTGGAACACGCTGTCATACACTTAGATCCAGAGCATCCCAAACATGCTCAATGGGTGACATGTCTGGTGAGTAAGCAGAACTGGAACATTTTCATCTTACAGGAATTGTGTACAGATCCTTGCAACATGGGGACGTGCATTATCATGCTGAAACATGAGGTAATGGCGGCGGATGAATGGCACAACAATGGGCCTCAGGATCTCATCACAGTATCTCTGTGCATTCAAGTTGCCATCGATAAGATGCAATTGTGTTCGTTGTCCGTAGCTCTTGCATGCCCATACCATAACCCCACCGCAACCATGGGGCATTCTGTGGTAGTGATGGCTGTTTAGCAGTCTGATGGCCCATGTTTTTGGGCGACAAGCCACATTTCTTCAGCCTCAGGAGGAGGCGCTGTTGCACCTTCTTTACCACGGATAGTGTGGTGGCACCTTAATTGAGATTGGTGGCACCTTAATTGGGGAGGACGTGCTTGTGGTAATGGCTGGAGCAGAATAAGTGGAATGTGGTGACCTAGTCAAATCATGCTCTTATTCGCAGTTCTGATATCCTCTGGGACTTCACAGTCGTATCAAGCATGTTCAACATTATTTTGCTGTGTCGCAATTCACTTTTCCCAAGTGAAAACACAACAAGCTCCAGAATTAATATCTTCTCATATTGCCAGTAATGAAGAATTTAATCCTTAGTCAAATCAAATGTAAGATCATTCACACCTTTTTAAATCATATCATTAATACAAGATGATTGCCATAACTCTAAAATATCTATTGCTTGCATATTCTCCAACATGCATGTGTTCGTTATGCAGTGCCTTCGGAAAGTATTCAGACCCCTTGACTTTTTTCCCCACATTTTGTTACATTACAGCTTTATTCTAAAATGTATTAAAACATTTTTTCTCCTCATCAATCTACACACAATACCCCATAATGAAAAAACTGCGTAAATATCACATTTAACATAAGTATTCAGACCCTTTACTCAGTACTTACTTACTCAGAACCCTTGGCAGCCATTACAGCCTTGAGTCGCTACAAGTTTGGCACACCTGTATTTGGGGAGATTCTCCATTCTTCTCTGGAGATCCTCTCAAGCTCTGTCAGGTTGGATGGGGAGCGTCATTGCACAGCTATTTTCAGGTCTCTCCAGAGATGTACGATCGAGATCAAGTCCGGGCACTGGCTGGGCCACTCAAGGACATTCAGAAACTTGTCCCCAAGCCACTCCTGCGTTGTCTTGGCTGAGTGCTTAGGGTCGTTGTTCTGTTGGAAGGTGAATAAGGTAGAGGTCGACCGCTTATGATTTTTTTTTTTTCAACGCCGATACCGATACCAATTATTACAGGTAACGAGTGGAGGACAGAGGAGCCTCTTAAAGAAGAAGTTACAGGTCTGTGAGAGCCAGAAATCTTGCTTGTTTGTAGGTGACCAAATACTTATTTTCCACCATAATTTGCAAATAAATTCATAAAAAATCCTACAATGTGATTTTCTGGATTTTTTTTCTCATTTTGTCTGTCATAGTTGAAGTCTACCTATGATGAAAATTACAGGCCTCTCTCATCTTTTTAAGTGGGAGAACTTGCACAATTGGTGGCTGACTAAATACTTTTTCCCCCCACTGTAGATGCGAGAAGGAATTATACAACGAGCAAAGTGATAAAGCTGTTAGTGTGGCTGCTTTGAAAGTGAACTGTTTGCAGGTCATCAGGTGTGTATTCATTCCACCGATTCTGTTGAAAAACATTTCTTAAATGTAAGCAAATGATACGGGGATAAACATACCTGAATTTGTCCAGTAGAAACTGTAGTCTACAACTGTTTGGACTATTGATTACACCCTAGATCAGCTAGATACAGGCAAGAGTGTACAAGGCGGTATTGAATGTATCACTGTCTGTCACCTTGATTACTCCAATTGTTCTCTCGATCTGTGCACCTACGTTGTAAACTTTAATTTGTAGGCTAGGTTGTAGCAACCTCATGATGGGTATAGGGAAAATGTGTGTATCATGTAGTAGGCTAAACCTATCGATGTTACATTGAGCTGGGTGAATGGAATATGAATGACAGTCGCCCCATATATGCTGTAGTAGAAATAAGACCATGCTCATTAAAAAAAAATTGTACTCCCTAATCTTAAACGACACTGACCAACACTGCATTTAGGTTAGTATTGTAGAGTAACTACAAAGTTGTTCATCCATCCTCAGTTCTCTCCCAATACTTCCTTTCCGGGAACTGAGTTAGGAAGGATGCCTGTATCTTTGTAGTGACTGGGTGTATTGATACACCATCCAAAGTGTAATGCATAACTTCACCATGCCCAAAGGGACATTCAATGTCTGCTTAATTTTTTTTTTTTACCCATCTATCAATAGGTGCCCTTCTTTGCGAGGCATTGCAAAACCTCCCTGATTTTTGTGGTTGAATCTGTGTTTGACATTCACTCCTTGACCGAGGGACCTTGTGTAGGGTACAGATATCAGGTAGTCATTCAAAAATCCTGTTAACACTATTAAACACACCCTGAAGAAGGCACAGTGAAGCCGAAACGTTGGTGATTCACCCAATAAATTACTGGGAGTTTATATATGGAGTGTGTGACTCTATTTTTATAGTTTATTTGCCATTAGTACACACCTCCAAACAAAACAAAGATTCTGGGTGTGCGCCAGCTCATGTTTTTTAAACACTATTATTGCACACAGAGTGAGTCCATACAACTTATTATGTCACTTGTTAAGCAAATATTTATAGCTAGCCCATAGATCTAGCCTAGATAGGTATCTAAATAGCTAGTCAACCTGTGTCTGACAGTAGGTATAAAACTATTTTCATACAATACTATCTAATAACCTCTAGTTCGCTAATAACACAACAACATAAGGAAAATATTTAAGAAATGTACATAAATGCTAAATATTAATGTGCTACACTATACAATGGATCACTCGTAAATAGCTAACTTAGCAACCTCTTCTCAGAAAGTAGACTGCACTGGAGAGCACAGGAGGTTGGTGGCACCTTAATTGGGAAGCCGTGGTTGTGGTAACGGCTGGAGCAGAATAAGTGGAATGGTATCAAATACATCAAACACATTGTTTCCATGTGTTTGATGCCATTCCATTGATGCCGTTCCGGCCATTACAATGAGCCGTCCTCTCCTAAGCAGCCTGTCACGTTCTGACCTTTATTTCCTTTGTTTTGTATTTATTTAGTATGGTCAGGGCGTGAGTTGGGTGGGCAGTCTATGTTTGATTTTCTATGATTTGGGGATTTCTATGTTTCGGCCTAGTATGGTTCTCAATCAGAGGCAGGTGTCATTAGTTGTCTCTGATTGAGAATCATACTTAGGTAGCCTGGGTTGCACTGTTTGTTTGTGGGTGATTGTCTATGTTGATTGCTTGTTTCAGCACAGTTCGCATTAGCTTCACGGTTGTTATTTTGTTTACTGTTTTCGTATAGTGTTTCAGTGTTCAGTGTTTTCTTTATTAAAATTCATGATGAACACATATCACGCCGCATTTTGGTCCTCCGATCCTTCTCGCCTCTCCTCTTCAGATGAAGAGGAGGACGACCGTGACAAGCCTCCACTGGTGGAGAGAGAGTGGAGAGCGCACGCACACATCTGATGTCATCACAGAGCGACAGATATGTATTTTAGCTTTTTTTGTTTTTTTACATCTGTAATTGCCATTTCTTGAGACCTACAGCTACAAATGAAAGAAAAGGGTTAGCTAACATAGCTAGTAGCCTAATTTACCGTATTTTATCCTGAAATAATCTGAGGTGGTCCCAACGACATCCTCACATTTTTATAGGTTATGGTTTAATGTAAATAGCCTACATATAGAAAGGAGAAAGTAGCTTGATCAAAGGGGCAATCTGCAGTTGCTACATCCAGGGTTTGGCTTATAAATAATTAATATATACCCATTGATTCTTTACGAATATACCATGTCACTGAATTGTGATATCCGTCATATCTTGTGCATATCTTTGTTGTCAATAATGAATCTGAATGTGAACTGGGCTTTGCTTGTCATGTCAGGAATTTAGTGTCACTTTACAACGACATATGTCACTGTTATGTTCGTTATAGGGAAGGGATGTAATGGTTTAACTGAAGAGAAACAGGTAATGATGCATTTTCCAGCACAGATTCAGTGTTATTACATAGAAATGATCTTCTCTGTTTCCAGGTAACAACCATGGGCTGGTTGGGATATCAGGAAAGGATTGGGGGAAACAACATGGCAACTATTTATGTTAACTAATGGTAATTACTAGCTAATTGCAGAGTAAATAGATCTTATTACCGAGCTAGAATGTAAAGCGGTAGCCACATCTCTCTCATGTAAATGAGAGATTAAGCAAACAATTTATTTGGGAAATATTCCATTTTTGCTATTTTCATTAGCATGCTGAGGATTTCAAATTGTATTGGATTAATTTTTTATCTGTTAAGACATTGAATACATGTGGTTTAGTGTATTTTGCACATTTAGTATGTTTAGTTCATTTAACGTTATGTGTGATTTGGTTTATGTAGATACAACAATTCAAAGTTAATACACAAAGTAACCAAAAACCTGATCTAATTTGCATATTCATAATGAGTTTGCAGCACATCCGCAGCAAACAGTAGAATGTTTGCCACAAGTTTCCCAGAATTGTTAGACAGAAGTTCACAAGTCGCTGTAAATTTACTGCAAAAGTTTGCCTCAAAACTCATTTGCAAATTTGCAGCAAATTAGCCAAAGATTTGCAATAACTGTTTGCCAATTGCCTGTTGTTGTTTTTTTCTCGGTAAGTGTGCTTTTCAAATTGTATTGAAAATGATTGCATACAAAAAAAACGTACACTCACCTAGCAGAAAAACTTTATCTTAAAATTTACATTTCACTTCAGTGAATCAAAATACAGTATGTACAACAGTAAACTGACACCTGGTGGCTTTTCTTTGATTCAAAACGAACTCTCTATCTCACCGTCGATGATGACTTTTCCATTTTCTTCTACTTCCTTTGACCCAGCCTTGATGGTAAGTTCGTTCTCAATTTCCTTGTTAACCAACGGAACCTTGTTGATTTTGGCAAAGCTCTGGCTGATGTCCATAAAGGTCTTGTTTTTGGTCTCGGGCAGAATAAAGTAGAGGTACACAGCACCCAGCACACACACCACCAGGAACACCAGGAAGGCATAGGTCTGTAGGGACTCCTGTGGAGACACACACACACACCAAAATGTTTTAAAAAGGTATACTCAGCGATATGACATCATCGACTTCTCGTTTACAGATGTCAACAACAACACATTTCAAATCTGCCCAGACTTTCCACACCTACAAACATTTCACCTTCATTTCCAGCCCAAACTTCCCCCTCACAAAACGATAGGCTTCCCTGAGCTGTCAGCCTGAAGTGTGTGTACAGAGGCATCTAGCCATCTGTGTGAAACTGTTGGTGTGACAGTGTGACAAGCAATAAAAGCCTCATTCTCCTGAGGCGTGCTCTCCATTCCATTGTGGTCAGTGCAGTTCAATTCCCATCAAGCACAGGCGGACGGACACACACACACACACACACACACACACACACACACACACACACACACACACACACACACACACACACACACACACACACACACACACACACACACACACACACACACACACACTTGCAAGAGTCACCAGAGTAGTTATACTAACTCTGTAGTCCATTTCTACATTTAGATTACCTCCAGGGGGACCAAAGAGAATTGAAACTCAGTGGCGAGTCACACTTCTTAAAAAGTCCCCAAGCAGGGAGCATCAATGTCACCTGTCCCTACTCTCAGAGCAGTAAAACATCAGTAAAAAAGAAACACAGGCAACGGAGCGTGGCTGGACCTAGTGCATGTAATGCTGTATGTTCTATAATTATATAATCTATATAATGTATTTGGTAGTGTGTAGTGTATTTGCAATTACTTCTGAGAATGGGACTACACCGTTAGAAAAAAATGGTGCTATCTAGAACCTAAAAGGGTTATTTGGCTGTCCCCATAGGATTTGTATTTTATTTTTATGTTTAAAATGGCTGCCACACACTGTGTTAGCTCAGAATCCCACTGGGACTACACTTTTAGACCAAAAGAGTTCAACCTGGAACCAAAAAAGGATCTACCTGGAACAAATATGGGTTCTCTTATGGGACAGCCGAATAACCTTTTCGGAACCCTTTTATCTAAGAGCCTGCTGGGAATTACATTTCCCTGACCCGACTCCCTCTCAGTGGGAGCTTTACAAATTCTTAAATGAACTAAATGTATTCAGGCCAAACGGAATATTGGATTACGTTTTAGAAACATTTCAGAATCAAATAAAGAATCAAAGAAATTCAGAAAGATGAGAATGGGAAATAATTGGGATTACTGAAAAACACAGTCCAATGCTGAGAAGTCACAGGGAATAGAGAAAGAATCCAAAATCCACAGGGAACCACAAATATACCCAACATCTTTGAAATCTGACCCTGCACTGTCAATCATTCAGTTTAATGAGGGATTTCAAATCTGGCTAGGCAGATTACCAGAGGGAGACTGCCTGGGAATCTTGATTGACCCCAGACTGGGAGTTTGAATCTACTGTTCATGAGGAAAAGCTATTTTCCAAACAGTCTAATATACCTGTCATAAAACACACAGTACCCATACAATGGTGACCTCAAAGCCCATCTACTTCCTGTTGACATCCGCCTTCCTATGGCCTTATGGGTTATTACTGTGTCACATCGAGACACGGTTTTCCCCTCTTTCAAATATTTCATAAGAAGATAAACAAGGCTCTATTTGGTAGCCTGATCCAGACTGAAAGAAAAAAAACTGTTTCTGTGATGTAACACTAATTTGCAAAAGTTGGAAAAATCCCTTAGTCCGATGAATTTTGCATTACACGGACAGATGAGTAATGCTAATTACAAACGCATTTCCTATAAAAATATTTCAACTTCCTGTTATTGCTAAGATAGATTTTTCACTGGCCTATTGATTGACGTGAGAAAGGAGGTGGTTTATTTTTTAGGGGGTAAGCTTTATTGCCTGCACTGCTGGCTTGGCACATTTAGCCTCCCTGATACATACACAAACATACACTGACCTAGAGAGAAGTTTATCCTCGGCGGCTGCAATCTGTTCGGGCGTGCGACGGGGACACAAGGATAATTAAATGTCCATAATGGAGGGGATATAAAAGTTAATACATCTGATCAGGAGAGGTGTCCCCAGTGAAATAATGGGGCTGGCCTTCGGGAGGTCATGGTCACTGCATTGGTCATGGTCACTGCATTGTGGGGGCAATGGCTTGTCCCAGTTGACAAGGAGAGGGCTACAGTGTGTGTGTGTGTGTGTGTCTGGGGGGTGGTTTATGCAGACGGTGCTCATATTCTTAATGGCCCAAGGGGAGGCCGACCCAAGGACAGCAAATTAGCTGCTTGACTAGGCTTTACTCAACATTGTTATTATGCGTTTTCAGCCTGGCAAACTGTCATTTTGGGAATGCAAGATTATTTAATGCAGTTTCTATCTTTTACATTTTGGATTAGCCTCTAGCACCCCAGCAGTGACGTATGCTACATTGTGATAATCATATAACGAGTCTTAAAATGACATTATACTGTATATGGGTCTTTCTATAAACTAGGGTACCAGTGAGCATTTCTTGTAGAGGATAACTGTTTAGAGCTGCTACAAAGTCTTTAATAATTTGCCTTTTTTTCATGTGAATACATTAAGACAGTGGTCACCAACCTTTTCTGAGTCAAGATCACTTTTTGAGTACAAAGCAAGATCTACCGCTCAGATAGTTTTTTAAACAATAATAATAATAATACGCCTATGCAACATTAACCTATTAAAAACAGTTAATAACAATGAGGTTTAATAACAATGAGGTTTGTGCAGTAGGCTATGAGGCCCAATACATTATCACATATTGGCTATGCTTGAATTGCCTTGTCAATGTTGTTCTTCTCAGACCATTTTGAAATTATATTTCAAAATGTTAGGTATACAATCACACTGGTAATATATCATTTGCTGTATTACTTGTGAGGCACAGCTGAGTGAGCACAACAATTAGCTTTGTTTTATTTTACTGGATGGCTTGCATCTGATGGTCAGTCTGAGGGGAGGGAGGAAAGGAGAGAGCAGCAGGGAGGCTGCCTCTCACCCCGTCCCTCTGCTCTCCCTCCCTCCGCTGAGAAAAGGGGACATAGTCTTCCAGCTGTTGGCGAAACTCAAGTCGCACTGCATTATTTCTGCCTCATGCACCAATTCATGTTGTTACTCCCATGACCAGAGAAAGTGAAAAAAAAGAAGAAAAAAAAAGATATTAAAAAAGAGACGAGCCGCTAATAATAACAATGCAAGGTTATCGAAACTTTGCTATACTCATTAGTTGCAGCTGCAGTGCTGGTTGTAGTGAGTGGAAGTAGGGAGAAAGCTTATTTCATGGCTTATAAAAGTGTTGAACAAAGTGTTGACAGTGCTGAATAACAACTTGACATTTAAAAAAAATAAAAACAGCTGCTCTTTGCTGTATTCATTGAGTCTCTCTCTAGTCGTGGTTTTAAAAGTTTTGAAATCTCAGTCTCAATGCTGTGTGTTCGTGGTTTCTTTTTGCAGCCTATTGCTCGAGGAAACTATGCAGACAGTGATCTGAGCTATCTGACTGGCCAGCATTAGGCCTATAGGTGCACTTGATTTGCTCTCTGGGGTGGCTGGGTAGGCGGAGTTCTACCTTCAGACACATGAAATGGTTCAAAATGGGAACACTTAAAACATTTTTTTTTTTTTACAGAAATGCTTGGTGATCGACAACGAATGCCTTGGAGATCAACCAGTTGAACAACCGGTTGGTAACTACTACATTAAGGTATAAAGATGTATGGAGATCTCGGAAGTATACTGTTACCTTGTAACATTTCATATTTCACTTTGTTACGGAGTGAAAACTGTTTTTATGTGCACACATATCCAAAATAATGTATGTAATTACAAAATCGAATGTTTCTGACACAAAGAGCAACTTTAACATGATTAATAAAACAAAAACCGATACTGTCCTTACGAGAACCGATAGTTGTTTGATGTGCGTTTGATGTCTAGGTGATTCAGGAAATAATTTTCTGAATGACATTCAAGTGATAAAGAGCTGATGTGATACTGCCAGATTACTGTCCATGTACAGTTGAGGTCGTAAATTTACTTTCAACCACTCCACACATTTCTTGTTAACAAACTATAGTATTGGCAAGTCGGTTAGGACATCTACTTTGTGCATGACACAAGTCATTTTTCCAACAATTGTTTACACACAGATTATTTAATTTATAATTCACTGTATCGCAATTCCATGTGACTCCTATCTTTGGCTGGAAAAATGGCTGTGTTTTATCGACTTGGCGGTGATCTAACATATGTTGTGCTTTAGCTGTAAAGCACTTTTGATATCAGACACGATGGGTACTACTACTCTCACTACTCTCCTTGAGTTTATCCAGGAGGATTGTATTTGAGATGGGCATATCTAGAATTGACAATGCACCAATGTGTCAGAGGAAACACAGTTCACCTGGCAACCTTGGTTAGCGTGCACTGTGCCCGGCCCACCACAGGAGTTGCTGGTGTGCGATGAGACAGGGATATCCCTACCAGCCAGGCCCTCCCGAACGACGCTAGGCCAATTGTGCGTCACCCCACGGACCTCGCGGTCGGTTACAACAGAGCCTGGGCGCGAACCCAGAGTCTCTGGAGCTGCAATACAGTGCCCTTAACCACTGCGCCACCCGGGAGTATGTGGAATTGACAATTGATATATGCCATTGGATGAGGTAATGTTTTTGTACTATGTTGTACCAAGAACGAGATGTAGAACCTCGTCTAAGAGAGCTAACTGAAGAATAATTTATAGCTAATGCTGTCTGGCTATGGGATACTCCTCTTTCAAGTAAAAGTCTTCCTTTGTGCAGACCTGTGGTTCGTCATTGTGAGTTGAGAGGGGTGGACCTTTGCTATAAAAGAACTCAGTTGCCATTATGTTGACTCTCTCAGAGAATTCATTTATAGACACTGAATTGATCTGAGAGTCAAAGGGCTATGGTGAAGCTCATATTATTAAAAGATAATAATGGACAGCACCATGGTGAACAAAGGGCACATATATACAAATACAATCAGTGGGAATAGGGGCCAGGTGTGCACAATGAAAGTTCCAGAGGGATCCGTGACAGCCATCTGTTTTTCCAGACTGAAAAGATTTGAGTTCCTCTTCTGTAAGTTGGCCTTCACACAGGTCTTTCTGTAAATTTGTTAATTTTATATTATTATTATTAGGAAATAAATCCTTTCAGTTTACATCAATCAGTGGAAATGGAGGAGACAAAAAGAAAACATATGCTTAAAATATTGTGCTTCCTCTTTTAAAATATAATTTGGTGAATCATGGATGACTCCATTTGTAACGAGTTTCTGTAAATTATTTTTCTACGTTGAAGATTCAAGAAAAATGTTGTACATTTTCCACAATTTCGCTTTATTTTTGTAATACATTACACTTAATCGTTCTTGAATAAGTACTTCCATTTATTTGTATTTTTCCTCTAACCTATTTTGTGCCTCTGGTACAGGTTCCATTACTATCTACCTGCTGTTACTTCCTCTATTTCCTTTATTAGTCTAATCTCTTTTGACCTAAACTGCTTTTGTTTTAATGATGAGTATTGTATTGAATGGCCTCTAAAAGTACACTTAAAAGTGTCCCATACAATAAGGGGATCTGCTGTACCTAGGTTGTGCCTAAAAAGTCCATTATGAATTATTTTGTCTTAGTTAAGAACAAATTGTCATCCAATAGGCTTTGATAAAATTTCCAATATCCGCATCCACATGAAAATATGTATGGAGGCCAATTAGATGGTGGTCCAATCGCATTCGGCCTCCTATTAATACTTTTTCAAACTTTTGATGCCAGCAAGAATGAGACAAGGAAGTAATCAAGACGGCTAGATTCATTAAGCCTCCTCCATGTACATCTCAGCCTCCATATTTCCACTAGTTCTAATGTATCCATGATCTTCGTGATCTCCTTTAGTGCTTGAGGGTGAAAGTTTGTAGAGTGATTTCCTTTACAATCCATTGAGGTACTTAAAGCAAAATCTACAATCGAGAATCTGTGGAAAGAACTGAAAAATGCTCTCCATCCAACCTCACTGAGCTCGAGCTGTTTTGCAAGGAGGAATGGGAAAAAATTTCAGTCTCTCGATGTTCAAAACTGATAGAGACATACCCCAAGCGACTTACAGCTGTAATCGAAGCAAAAGGTGGCGCTACAAAGTATTAACTTAAGGGGGCTGAATAATTTTGCACGCCCAATTTTTCAGTTTTTGATTTGTTAAAAAAGTTTGAAATATCCAATAAATGTCATTCCACTTCATGATTGTGTCCCACTTGTTGTTGATTCTTCACAAAAAAATACAGTTTTATATCTTTATGTTTGAAGCCTGAAATGTGGCAAAAGGTCGCAAAGTTCAAGGGGGCCGACTACTTTCGCAAGGCACTGTACCTTCTCCAGATCCTTCAGGTTTCGGGGCTGTGGCTGGGCAATACGGACTTTCAGCTCCCTCCAAAGATTTTCTATTGAGTTCAGGTCTGGAGACTGGCTAGGCCACTCCAGGACCTTGAGATGAAGACCTTGAGCCACTCCTTAGTTGTCCTGGCTGTGTGTTTCGGGTCGTTGTCATGCTGGAAGACCCAGCCATGACCCATCTTCAATGCTCTTACTGAGGGAAGGAGGTTGTTGGCCAAGATCTCGCGATACATGGCCCCATCCATCCTCCCCTCTATACGGTGCAGTCGTCCTGTCCCCTTTGCAGAAAAGCATCCCCAAAGAATGATGTTTCCACCTCCATGCTTCACAGTTGGGATGGTGTTCTTGGGGTTGTACTCATCCTTCTTCTTCCTTCAAACACGGCGAGTGGAGTTTAGACCAAAAAGCTATATTTTTGTCTCATCAGACCACATGACCTTCTCCCATTCCTTCTCTGGATCATCCAGATGGTCATTGGCAAACTTCAGACGGGCCTGGACATGCGCTGGCTTGAGCAGGGGGACCTTGCGTGCGCTGCAGGATTTTAACCCATGACAGCGTAGTGTGTTACTAATGCTTTTCTTTGAGACTGTGGTCCCAGCTCTCTTCAGGTCATTGACCAGGTCCTGCCGTGTAGTTCTGGGCTGATCCCTCACCTTCCTCGTGGTCATTGATGCCCCACGAGGTGAGATCTTGCATGGAGCCCCAGACCGAGGGTGATTGACCGTCATCTTGAACTTCTTCCATTTTTTTATAATTGCGCCAACAGTTGTTGCCTTCTCACCAAGCTGCTTGCCTATTGTCCTGTAGCCCATCCCAGCCTTGTGCAGGTCTACAATTTTATCCCTGATATCCTTACACAGCTCTCTGTTCTTGGCCATTGTGGAGAGGTTGGAGTCTGTTTGATTGAGTGTGTGGACAGGTGTCTTTTATACAGGTAACGAGTTCAAACATGTGCAGTTAATACAGGTAAGGAGTGGAGAACAGGAGGGCTTCTTAAAGGGACAGTTCACCTCAAAGTTAAAGAGACTTAACAAAGCATGTTTTCTGGGATGTGAATGTTTTTTAAAACCTTTATTCTGCAGGGTCGAAATTGGCTGGTAAAAAGTCTAAGAGACTGGTACATTTTTTTCATCTACCTGCCACAGTGGCAAGTGGACCAAAAAGTCAGTTCCAGGCCCTAGTACAGGCTTAACAGTGTTGTGGGAAAAACACACAATGCCAATGCTTATTTGGGTGCTTGTGTCTCCAAGTTTGCTAGCAAGATGGACATAATGAACCTAAAACTATTTTCCTTAAGGATAGACAAATGTACTTCATAGTGAAGGTAGGCCTAAATGCATTTTTGCTCTACAATAAGTGGCTCACTCTTGGATTAATATTAAAATAACTGATGTATTACAAGCTTGTAAAATATATTACTTTGTAACATGCTCCATCACTATCAGCCGCATGGACCACGACATACAGTGCCTTCAGAAAGTATTCAGACCCCTAGACTTTTTCGGCCTTATTATAAAATGGTTTAAATAAGTTTTCCTCATCAATCTACACACAATAACCCAGAATGACATTTTTGCAAATGTATTAAAAATTTAAAAAAACAGGAATACCTTATATACATAAGTATTCAGACCCTTTTCTATGAGACTCGAAATTAAGCTCAGGTTCATCCTGTTTCCATTGGTCATTCTTGAAATGTTTCTACAACTTGAGTCCATCTGTGGTAAATTCAATTGATTGGACATGATTTGGAAAGGCACACACCTGTCTATATAACGTCCCACAGTTGACAGTGCATGTCCGAGCAAAAACCAAGCCATGAGGTCGAAGAAATTGTTCGTAAAGCTCCGAGACATGATTGTGTCGAGGCACAGATCTGGGGAAGGGTACCAACACATTTCTGCAGCATTGAAGGTCCCCAAGAACACACACACACACACACACAAAATAATAATATCCAATACAAATGGGCAGGAAAAGCAGTTAGTAACCATCACACTTTTGTCTTGTGAGTCAAAGCCACCACATCCGGATGTCTCCAAGGCCGAAAAGCGCCCACCAATGATAGTTTGACTAAAGATCACATGATTGATTTCTTCCAGTTACCCCATAAACCATTCAATACATCATCACAATGCCCCAGTATATGCATTTCTCAGGTTGATAGTGCAGTGTGGTGTCTTCACACCTTAACCTGGCAATGTATTGTTTTGGCATTGTCTTTCGACGCTACCTCAGGATTACCGCGATCCTCCCTCCTCTATTTACACCGAACGACCCATCTTTGAGGGGATTAGTGGCTAAAGAGTGAGAGAAAAGGGGGGCGTGGCCTTTTTTAGGTGAGAATCAAAGCTGAAACAATCCCTTCACTTTCCTCTGTAATGAGCTTTGGGAGAGCCGGAAGTAATACAGATCTTAATTTGATCACTCATTTGTTGCGGAGACTTTTCCTGCACCGGAGGAAATGCAGATGAGCTTCATGATTTACACTGTACATAAATTCACTGACAACCCACACTAACAAACAGTTATATTAACAATATTGCACTTTTTATGTAGCCTAATTTTGGACAGCTAATAGCCTAAACACAGATGAAGCAACATTATGGACTAAATGTTGAAGTCCTGTTGCTGCAGGATTACTGTGTCAAATTAAGATCCTACATCTGTAGCAATATAAAGTCAGTAAGCTGCACCCCAGCTATAATACACCCAGACACAGTTGCAAAGGGAGAGACCTGTGGAAACAAAGTTCCCACACAGGAAGCAAGTCAGGTGTTACAGCAGCATTGCAGCATTACCACCCGGCTCAATGTTTTTGCCAGTGCCAGTCAAGACGATCCGTCAAAGACAATTTTGTCATAGAAAGTTTGGGAAATTCTCTCCCTACGGAAATGAAATGTTTCCAAATGGAAGCAAAAGAAAAGGTAGAATAGAATCTCGGATCATTATGGAAATTACACAAAAGATACACATCTCATTACCCACGAATGTCAATGGCTATGCCATTGTTTCCAGGAAAAATGAGCCAACCACACTCAGTATTCAACACAACGATGCTGTGATGTCCAGACATACTGTAGGGATCTGCTTGAGCGCAAGTTAACTGAAGTCAGTAGCGTTTGCTGTCATTGGACAAATTATACTGACCAAAAATATAAACGCAACATGCAACAATTTAAAATATTTTACTGAGTTACAGTTCAATTAAGGAAATCAGTCAATTGAAATACATTAATTAAGCCCTAATCTATAGATTTCACATGACTGGGAATACAGATATGCATCTGTTGGTCACAGATACCTTAGAAAAAAAGGGAGGGGCGTGGATAAAAAAAAACAGTCAGTATCTGGTGTGACCACCATTTACACCTCAAGTCAAATTAAATCATATTTTTTCCGTCACATGTGCCAAATACAACAGGTGTAGTACATCTTACAGTGAAATGCTTACTTTCAAGCCTTTAACCAACAATGCAGTTTTAAGAAAAAAAGTGTTCAGAAAGTATTTCCTAAAATAAGTAAAACATTTAAAAATTAAATGTAAGAAAAATAGAAAAATAACAAATAATTAAGGAGCAACATTAAAATAACTGTAGCGATGCTATATACAGGGGGTACCGGTACAGCGTCAATGTGAGGGGGCACCGGTTAGTCGCGGTAATATGTACATGTAGGTAGAGGAAAAGTGACTATGTATGGATAATAAACAGAGAGTAGCAGCAGTGTAAAAATGGGGGTGGGGTGCACAATGCAAATAGTACAGGTAGACATTTGATTAGCTGTTCAGGAGTCTTATGGCTTGGGGGTAGAAGCTGTTAAGGAGCCTTTTGGACCTAGACTTGGCGTGTGGTAGCAGAGAGAACAGTCTATGACTATGGTGGCTGAAGTCTTTTGGGCCTTCCTCTGACACCGCCTGGTATAGAGGTCCTGAATGGCAGGAAGCTTGGCCCCAGTGATGTACCGGGCCGTTCGCACTACCCCCTGTAGTGCCTCCGGTCGGAGGCTGAGCAGTTGCCATACCAGGCGGTGATGCAACCACCATACTCTCGATGGTGCGGCTGTGGAACTTCTTGAGAATCTGAGGACCCATGCCAAATTTTTTCAGTCTACTGAGAGGGAACATGCATTGTCATGCCCTCTTCACAACTGTCTTGGTGTGTTTTGACCATGATAGTTTGTTGGTGATGTGGACACCAAGGAACTTGAAGCTTTCAATCTGTTCGACTACAGCCCTGTCGATGAGAATTGTGGTGTGCTTGGTCCTCCTTCTTCTGTAATCCTCAATCATCTTATTTGTCTTCATCACATTGAGGGAGAGGTTGTTATCCTGGCACCAGACTGCCAGGTCTCTGACCTCCTCCCTATAGGCTGTCTCATCATTGTCAGTGATCAGGCCTATCACTGTTGTGATGTCGGCAAACTTAATGATGGTGTTGGAGTTAGGGCTTGGCCAGGCAGTCATGGGTGAACCGGGAGTACAGGAGTGGACTGAGCACGCACCCCTGTTGAGGATCCTGTGGAGGATTAATGTCGCAGATGTGTTGCTACCTATCCTTACCACCTGGGGGCAACCCGCCAGGAAGTCCAGGATCCAGTTGCAGAGGGAGGTGTTTAGTCCCAGGGTCCTTAGCTTAGCGATGAGCTTTGAGGGAACAGGTGTTGAATGCTGAGCTGTAGTCAATGAATAGCATTCTCATTTAGGTGTTCCCTTTGTCCAGGTGGGAAAGGGCAGTGTGGAGTGCAATAGAGATTGCATCATCTGTGGATCTGTTGGGGCGGTATGCAAATTGGAGTGGGTATAGGCTTCCTGAGGTAATGGTGTTGATGTGAGCCATGACCAGCCTTTCAAAGCACTTGATGGCTGCAGACATCAGTGCTATGGGTCGATAGTCATTTACCTTGGTGTTCTTGGGCACAGGGACAATGGTGGTCTGCTTGAAACATGTTGGAATTACAGACTCGGTCAGGACAGGTTGAAAATGTCAGTGAAGACACTTGCCAGTTGGTCAGCGCATGCGTCCGTCTGGCCCTGCGGCCTTGTGAATGTTGACCTGTTTAAAGGTCTTACTCACATCAGCTATGGAGAGCGTGATCACACAGTCGTCCAGAACAGCTGATGCTCTCACGCATGCTTCAGTGTTACTGGCCTCGGAGCGAGTATAGAAGTTATTTAGCTCGTCTGGTAGGCTCGTGTCACTAGGCAGCTCGCGACTGTGCTTCCCTTTGTAGTCCAAAATTTTTTGCAAGCCCTGCCAAATCCGACGAGCGTCGGAGCAGGTGTAGTACGATTCAATCTTAGTCCTGTGTTGACGCTTTGGTTTGTCTTACGGCATAGCAGGATTTCTTATAAGTGTCCGGTTTAGAGTCTTGTTCCTTGAAAGTGGCAGCTCTACCATTTAGCTTAGTACGGATGTTGCCTATAATCCATTGCTTCTGGTTGGAGTATGTATGTATGGCCACTGTTGGGACGTCGTCGTCGATGCACTTATTGTTGAAGCCCGTGACTGATGTGGTATACTCTTCAATGCCATCGGAAGAATCCTGGAACATATTCCAGTCTGTGCTAGCAAAACAGTCCTGTAGCTTAGCATCTGCGTCATTTGACCACTTCCTTACTGAGCGAGTCAATGGTACTTCCTGCTTTAGTGTTTGCTTGTAAGCAGTAATCAGGAGGATAGAGTTATAGTCAGATTTGCCAAATGGAGGGCGAGGGAGAGCGTTGTACGCGTCTCTGTGTGTAGAGTAAAGGTGGTCTAGAGTTTATTTTCCTCTGGTTGCACATTTAATATGCTGGTAGAAATTTTGTAAAATGTTTTTTTTTAAATGCAGTTTCCCTGCATTAAAGTCCCCAGCCACTAGGGGCACCGTCTTTGGATGATAATTTTCTTGTTTGCAAAGAGTTGATCAGGCTGTTGATTGTGGCCTGTGGAATGTTGTCCAACTCCTCTTCAATGGCAGTGCGAAGTTGCTGGATATTGGCAGGAACTGTTACACGCTGTCGTATATGTCGACCCAGAGCATCCCAAACATGCTCAATGGGTGACATGTCTGGTCAGTTTGCAGGCCATGGAAGAACTGGGACATTTTCAGCTTCCAGGAATTTTATAGAGATCCTTGCTGATAAATGGCACAACAATGGGCCTCGTGAATTCATCACGGTATCTCTGTGCATTCAAATTCCCATTGATAAAACGCAATTGTGTTTGTTGTCTGTAGCTTATACCTGCCCATACCATAACCCAACTACCACCATGCGGCACTCTGTTTACAACGTTGACATCAGCAAACCGCTCGCCCACACAACGCCATACACGCGGTCTGCGGTTGGGAGGCCGGGTGGATGTACTGCCAAATTCTCTAAAACGAATTTGGAGGCAGCTTACGGTACATAAATTAACATTCAATTCTCTAGCAACAGCTTTGGTGGACATTCCTGCAGTCAGCATGCCAATTGCACACTCCCTCAAATCTGTGACATAGTGTTATGTGACAAAACTACATTTTAGAGTGGCCTTTTATTGTCCCCAGCACACCTGTGTAATGATCATGTTGTTTAATCAGGTTCATGATATGCCACACCTGTCAGGTGGATGGATTATCTTGTCAAAGGAGAAATGCTCATTTACAGGGATGTAAACACATTTGTTCACAAAATGAGAGAAATAAGCCTTTTGTGCGTATGGAACATTTCTGGGATCTTTTATTTCAGCTCATGAAACCAATACTTCACATATTGCGTTTATATTTTTGTTCAGGGTACATCTGTTTCACTTGCATCAAAAAATAAAAACATGCAAAACAGGTAATTATGCAGCAGGGCAGGAGTTGTGAGCGGTTGGGACAGACACGCAAGAGAATATAAGAACAATGTTCCGCCGTTTCCACCAAAGAAAATGGTCGGCAGCCAACCGGGCAAGCCATCTCTGACATAGTCAGGGAAACACTCTGATTGAAATAAATGAGGAATTGAGGGCTCTATTCAATCAGATCCACATAGCAGTTGTTTTGGCGGTATCGGAGGTGGAACTGCATTAGAGCTGTTAGAGCTGCGGCTCCTGGCATTATACCTAAAGCGGACATTGCCATTGGCTGCACAGAGTCGCATTAAGATAAATCCCATGCAGCCTTGTTTGAACACTGGAATGTGAAACGTAACCTACACCTCGATTAGGATCATAAAAATACTCATTATTTAGTTGAATGATTTTTCAATTTGAGCATAATTATTTAGCCTAAACTTTCTCATTCTGAACTTCTAAAATGAGTGGGGCATGTATGGCTTTGTGACAATGATTGCAAGAGCAGCTGCTCACCGGTTTGACAGCTCCAACACAGTTCACCCTCCAACACATCCGCTACGTGGCTGTCTGCTAGTGCTGGTTGACGCTTGATCTGATTGAATCTAGGCCTAAATGTTTATTTTTGCATGGCACATTACATCACTTTTGCCTCCTTTAAATGTGTTTAACTTGAACGGATATTTTGCTCCACAGCTCTCCCTGTGTTGTGACAGCAGGCCAATGAGTCACCTCATCACAATAGTAAAGCAGCCGGACATCTCCATGGCAAGACAGTATTCTCCTGACAGCCCAGCGGACATTTCTCAGCGACACTACAGTCCTGTCCAGGTTTCAGACTTTCAGAATTGTTGTCATCTTCCCAAGCCTGGAGCAGAAAGTATGACAAAAATTGTAGTTAGGAATCAGACCACCAAAGCATCACGGTTTTGGTTTGACAATTGAATTGACTGAGCCCCTGTTCAGGTTTCAGTTCCGCAATTTTTGTCATCTTCATCACCTTCCCAAAGGTGGATGCCACCTTCCCAGTGGTATACAACCCTGCATACCACTGCTGGCTTGCTTCTGAAGCTAAGCAGGGTTGGTCCTGGTCAGTTCCTGGATGGGAGACCAGATGCTGCTGGAAGTGGTGTTGGAGGGCCAGTAGGAGGCACTCTTTCCTCTGGTCTAAAAACAAATATCCCAACACTGCCCTGTGTAGGGTGCTGTCTTTCGGATGGGACGTTAAACGGGTGTCCTGACTCTCTGAGGTCATTAAAGATCCCATGGCACTTATCGTAAGAGTAGGGGTGTTAACCCGGGTGTCCTGGCTAAAGTCCTAATCTGGCCCTCAAACCATCACGGTCACCTAATAATCCCCAGTTTACAATTGGCTCATTCATCCCCCTCCTCTCCCCTGTAACTATTCCCCAGGTCGTTACTGCAAATGAGAATGTGTTCTCAGTCAATTTACCTGGTAAAATAACGGATAAATAATAATAAAAAAAAAAAAAAGACTTGAGCAGAATTATGAATAAATTAGCTAGATTATGCTTTCCGCATTTGACAGATTGTGTGTGAGTGAGCCCCTGTTCAGGTCTGAGTTCTGGAATTTGTGTTATCTTCCCAGACCCTTTGTGTTTGGATGACGAGTAGCTAGACAAATATCAGAAAGGAGGGGGAAAAGGGCCGACTGACCCTGTCAAAGGTAACGCATCATAAGGGGACATGGTGTGTTTCATTTATTTATTTAGGGGGTAGATCAGCTTTAATATTGCAGATAGATTGTGGCTTCTATCAATGTAGTTGTCTGCATCATAGGGTGTTGATGTGACTGGTGTTATATTGACAGACAGCGGGTTGCTGGGTCCAGGTGCCAGCGAGTGTCCAGTGAGTCAGCGTGAGAGCATGTCAGCCCACCCCTACCCCCGAGTACTGACTAACGTACCCAGCCGTCACAGCTTTATTTTTAGGTCCCTGCATGCGTTTCTGCTAAAAATAAACCTCTGTCATTTCCCCTCCCCCACCACACCCAGTGTCTTGTGTCATTTCCCTCTCTCTCTTCCCTATTTATCTATTCTTCACTCTCTATACCCCCCCTCTAACTGCATGTCTATACCGCTTTAATTTCTTCCCTCTCTGTCTCCTCCACTCAACTCATCCCTCTACAGTAGCTCTCTATCATCTAGCAGTGTTGTAGCCCCTATATCTCACTGTACTCTACATTAAATCTCTACACAGAGGTCCTTATTCCCTGTCTTTCACCTACTCATCATCTCTCTCTCTCCCAGTGTGCCTTCCCTGCTCTGCCTCTGGTTTCCACTGAAGTAACACTGTGTCAAAGGTGTCTGGGGATTGAGAAGTGTACAGTAATTAGTGCACACTGTGGAGCCCTTGACATCTACCAAATTAGGTTACCTCGTTAGGCTGAGTCTACCTGGGTCATTCTCCGCACAAATGACGGCTGATGGTGGACATTTATGGATATTTATTTTTATCAGGATATGGCTAACAATGTTAGAATTTTTCTGCTTTTATGTTTTTTTATTGGCTAAAAGCCAACAATTAGCAGATAATGGAAACGCTGGACTTTAGCTCAGAGTTAGCTTTCACCTCCATTATACAGAGCGACAATGGTGTAGACTGCAACAGTGGATTTCGGAGACCTTGCGGGGCTGCGGCGAGAGCAGGGTGCACGTTTGACAGAAGGTCACTTCACATCATCGGTATGTTGAATGTGTCGCCGGTGGCAGCTCTTTGTGCTTAATCTTCGAGGGGGAGTTTTTGTTCAAAACTTTACATTTGGCTCTCTGAGTCAACCTTCCAAGGCCCATCCAAATTATTTTGTTCAATATCTTCCATGATTAAAACTTGCAGGTGCTAGTGAATGGGACAGCACCTTCTACTTCTCCCTGCTGTTTTGCAATGAGATTAGTGTAAATCCAAGACACACACACACTGAAATATACAACCACACTCAGACACACACACACACACCCACGTGCGGATGCATTCACACACACAATAACAAAGTGAAATCCTTCGGATCCCCTGTTTGCACTCACACAGAGAGACAAGCATTCACACATGCTCAGACAGAACAAGACACACATCATTTAAACAAAGTTAAATAAGATTACAACCTCTAGCACGTAATGCAATAGAATCATACAATCTTATACATTTTCAACATTATAGTAATTTATTCTACACTACTCGAAGCAACACAACTGTTTGGGGGGTGGCCAGCATCTCAGTGTTTGCTGAATCACTCATCACTCATACTGTGAGTCGTCCCTCACTGGATTCTCCTCCCTGTAACTGAATGACTAATAACGAAATGTCGTGGCTCAATATTTAAGATGGAGTCTTGCACAGAGGACATGTCTGGATCTGATAATGAGGCATAAATAAATACGGCATTTATTGTTCGAGAATTAAACAGCTTGGATTTGCCAGTGCACACACACACACACACACACACACACACACACACACACACACACACACACACACACACACACACACACACACACACACACACACACACACACACACACACACACACACACACACACACACACACACACTTCCCATAAGACTGGAGACAACTATGTTTGAATGAACGAGTTGCTTATTGATTACCCACTGCCCATAGAAAGGAGACATGGGATGAGAGAATAATTTAGCACTGTGTAATACAGGCTTGGCAAGACAGAATTTGAGGCTAAAAGGTTGGAGATGTCCTTTGAAGAGAGATCGACGCTACCCCTTGACTTATTCCACATTTTGTGGTGTTACAGCAGGGATGGGCAATTGGCAGCCCAGCTGGCAGCTCAGCTACGCAGACCCACGAGCCACTGCAGCCCCTCATGATGGGGATCCCACCCACATCAAAGTTCCCCATCCTGTTAAAATAATGTATGTGAGTATAACAGAACTACCTGAGAAAAATCCATCCAGGAAGTGGGATTTCTTTTATGTTTGTAGTTTTCCATTGACTGCCTATACAGTATCCACTGACTTAGGACTCAGATTGCACTTCCTATGGCTATTGTCCGGTTGCAATATTATTGATTATTATGACTAAAAACAACCTGAGGATTGATTATAAACATTGCTTGACATGTTTCTATGAACTTTACTGATACTATTTGGATTTTTCGTCTACCTTTTGTGACCGCCTTGGAGCCATTGGATTACTGAACAAAACTGAGGTTTTTGGATATAAAGAGGGACTTTATCGAACAAAACAAACATTTATTGGGTAAATAGGAGAAATGTGAGTGCAACCATATGAAGATCATCAAAGGTAAGTGATTCATTTTATCGCTATTTCTGACTTTTGTTACTCCTCTACATGGCTGGTTACTGTTTGTAATATTTTGTGTACTGGGCGCTGTCCTCAGATGATCGCATGGTATGCTTTTGCCGTAAAGCCTTTTTGAAATCTGACACAACAGTTGGATTAACAAGAAGTTCATCTTTAAGCCGAGTATTTTATTATGAGTATTTCTGTTTTTGAATTTGGTGCTCTGTAATTTCACCGGACGTTGGCCACATACCCTAGAGAGGTTTTAAATAGATTTTTTCTCTCACCCATAACCCCCTTTTTTGCAAATGTATTGACAATTAAATACAGAAATATGTCATTTACATAAGTATTCACACAACTGACTCAATTCATGTTAGAATCACCCTGGGTAGCGACTACAGCTGTGAGTATTTATGTGTAGAGTACGTCTCTAAGAGCTTTGCACACCTGGATTGTACAATATTTGCTAATTATTCTTTGTAAAATTCATCAGGCTCTGTCAAGTTGCTAGACAGACATTTTCAAGTCTTGCCATAGATTTTCAAGCCGATTTAAGTCAAAACTGTACACTACTCAGAAACATTCACTGTGATCTTGATAAGCAACTCCCATGTATATTTGGCCTTGTGTTTTAGGTTACTGTACTACTGAAGGGTGAATTAATCTCCCAGTGTCTGGTGGAAAGCAGACTGAACTAGGTTTTCCATTCTGACCCCAAAATAACACTTCTCAGATTTAGCCCTTGGTTCACTCCAGACCTGACTGCCCTCGACCAGCACAAAAACATCCTGTGGTGTACTGCATTAGCATCGAATAGCCCCCGTGATATGCAACTTTTCAGGGAAGTTAGGAACCAAGCTACACAGGCAGTTAGGAAAGCAAATGCTAGCTTTTTCAAACAGAAATTTGCATCATGTAGCACAAACTCCAAAAAGTTATAGGACACTGTGAAGTCCATGGAGAATAAGAGCACCTCCTCCCAGCTGCCTACTGCACTGAGACTAGGAAACACTGTCACCGAAAAATCCATGACAATTGAGAATTTCAAGAAGCATTTATCTACGGCAGGCTATGCTTTGCACCTGGCTACCCCTACCCCGGTCAACAACCCTGCACCCCCCACAGCAACTTGCCCAAGCCTCCCCCCATTTCTCCTTCACCCAAATCCAGATATCTTATGTTCTGAAAGAGCTGCAAAATCTGGACCCCTACAAATCAGCCGGGCTAGACAATCTGGACCCTCTCTTACTTAAACTAACTATTGTTGCAACCCCTATTACTAGCCTGTTTAACCTCTGTTTTGTATCATCTGAGATCCCCAAACATTGGAAAGCTGCCACGGTCATCCCCCTCTTCAAAGGGAGAGACACTCTAGCCCCAAACTGTTACAGACCTATTCTATCCTACCCTGTCTTTCCAAGGTTTTTGAAAGCAAAGTTAACAAACAGATCACCGACCACTTTGAATCCCACCGTACCTTCTCCGCTATGCAATCTGGTTTCCAAGTTGGTCATGGGTGCACCTCAGCCACGCTCAAGGTCCTAAACGATATCATAACCGCCATCGATCAAAGACAATACTGAGCAGCTGTATTCATCGACCTGGCCAAGGCTTTCGACTCTGTCAATCACCACATTCTTATAGGCAAACTCAAGAGCATTGGTTTCTCAAATGGCTGCCTCGTCTGGTTCACCAACTACTTCAATTATTGTACGCCTGTTGTCCGGGCCTCTGGCAGTCTCTATGGGGTTGCCACAGGGTTCAATTCTTGGGTCGACTCTTTTCTCTGTATACATCAATGATGTCGCTCTTGCTGCTGGTGATTCTCTGATCCACCTCTACGCAGACGACACCATTCTGTATACTTCTGGCACTTCTTTGGACACTGTGTTAACTAACCTCCAGACGAGCTTCAATTGCCAGCAGCATACCACCCTGCATACCACTGCTGGCTTGCTTCTGAAGCTAAGAATGTTGGCCGATGTGAATTGGAACAATTAGCTTTTAAGATAAAACGTAATAAATATGAATAGATTTATTATAGGGCTAGGATAAAGGATGATATAATTAAAAACCTGCCTAGGTTCTCTATTGGAATAGGCCTATACAATCCTAAAATAATTGGTGTTATTACTCCTTTACATTTAAAAAATAAATCTCAATATAAAAAATGTAAAGGATGATTACTGTTCCGACACAAATGGATTAGGTATTGTCAACAGGGTTGTTGTTTCTATTAGTGTGTGGTGGTTAACACCGGGATAAACTGATTAAAGTTAACGGTATAACTAACACACTAACTGGCTTATGGAAGTACTTTTCTAATAGGGAGAGAGGTATATTATATATTTCTATATAAGCTATTCATGCTACCTTTTATATTCTTGATCCTAATGATATAGGCCTAGGTGTAAAACAGCCGAGGTGATAGAGCAACGACCCTGGAATAAAAAACAAAATGTGTACGGGTGTAGAGAGTTGGTTTTACAGGTTTACTCGCTCTGGTTTGTCACTGCTGCATGTATTCTTGGCTAGTGTCAGAGTCAATTGTAAGTTAATCTTGGGTATTCCTTTATGCGCAGTGTGATGCCTAAGACACATTTTTACTTGCAGTCATTAGCAGCCATTAGAATCTATGTTCCTTTTTCCTTAATTTTTTTGTCAGAATACAACAGGATATAATGAGGACTACATTAAATATGTAGTGGACCGATATATTTAGCTTGTTTTCTCTTCAATTTTTCATATTTTTTTTTCTTCAAACAATTGAATCCAATGAACTGGGCAGGCTGGGCTGACATGCTTGTAGCCTTGCCTGGACGTTCTAAATATGAGCATGCATTTAAAAGATTGCTGTTATTATTTCTATTAATATGATCTATTATTGTTACTGTTTATTTTTTTATGACTGTTCTTTCCATGTCCTTTGGTTAGATATTTATGTTATCATGGGACTGCCCATATTTCCCTCCGGTCAACGCCAATTTGCGGCCAAGGGTTTGCCTTAGGACGCAAAGGTGCATCATGAGTCAGGTCTTAGTGACAACAGACCTAGATATGGGGGGAGGTTTTAGTGGGTGGAATATTACAACAATTGGAGGATTACAAAGTTGCAGCTACAGTATGCTTAACAGTGCAAATTATTATGGCACAGCTATGGACACTTAATCATCATGGTGCTTTTTAATGTTAAGTTTACAAACATTGGTCGTGGTAAGTATAATTGAAACCTGGGTATCATTATGGTAAATGGGTAAAATAAGTATAGCCAGTTATAATTGTAATGACTTAGCAGATCATTAAAAAATATACATTTTTACATGGCTAAAAGAGAAATAATATAATACAGTGGGGCAAAAAAGTATTTCGTCAGCCACCAATTGTGCAAGTTCTCCCACTTAAAAAGATGAGAGAGGCCTGTAATTTTCATCATAGGTACACTTCAACTATGACAGACAAAAAGAGAAAAAAAAATCCTGAAAATCACATTGTAGGATTTTTAATGAATTTATTTGCAAATTATGGTGGAAAATAAGTATTGATGCTTTGGTCAATACAGCGAAAGCAATACAAGCGTTTGTGTAAGTTTATCGATCGCTCGACAAAACAATAAGTACACTTAGCATCAGGTAACTTGGTCACGAAAATCAGAAAAGTAATCAAATTAATCGTTTACCTTTGATGATCTTCGGATGTTTTCACTCATGAGACTCCCAGTTAGACAACAAATGTTCCTTTTGTTCTATAAAGATATTTTTTATATCCAAATACCTCTGTTAGTTAGGTGCGTTATGCCCAGGAATCCACCGGAAAGAGCGGTCACGACAACGCAGACAAAAATTCCAAATTATATCCATAATGTCCACAGAAACATGTCAGACGTTTTTTTATAATCAATCCTCAGGGTGTTTTTCAAATATCTATTCAATAATATATCAACCGGGACAGTTGGCTTTTCACTAGGACCGGCAGTAATAATGGCCGCCTTTCTCTTTTGCGCACAATTCACTCTGAGAGCCCCCATCTATCCACTTACGCAATGTGGTCGTTCATGCTCATTCTTCAAAATAAGAGCCTGAAACTATGTCTGAAGACTGTTGACACCTTGAGGAAGCGATAGGAAAATGAAGGCCAAATGGAAGACCCATTCGCGACCAAGCTTTAACTGCCTGACTGATGTCTTGTGATGTTGCTTCAATATATCCAGATAATTGTCCTTCCTCATGATGCAATCTATTTTGTGATGTGCACCAGGCCCTCCTGCAGCAAAGCACCCCCACAACATGATGCTGCCATCCCTGTGCTTCACGGTTGGGATGATGTTCTTCGGCTTGCAAGCCTCCCCCTTTTTCCTCCAAACATAACTATGGTCATTATGACCAAACAGTTCTATTTTTGTATCATCAGACCAGAGGACATTTCTCCAAAAAGTACGATCTTTGTCCCCATGTGCAGTTGCAAACCGTAGTCTGGCTTTTTTATGGCGGATTTGGAGCAGTAGCTTCTTCCTTGCTGAGCTGCATTTCAGGTTATGTCTATATAGAACTAGTTTTACTGTGGATATAGATACTTTTGTACCCCTTTCTCCAGCATCTTCACAATGTCCATTGCTGTTGTTCTGGGATTGATTTGCACTTTTCGCACCAAAGTACGCTCATCTCTAGGAGACAGAACGTGTCTCCTTCCTGAGCAGTTTGACGGCTGCGTGGTCCCATGGTGTTTATACTTGCATACTATTGTTTGTACAGATGAACGTGGTACCTTCAGGCATTTGGAAATTGCTCCGAAGATGAACCAGACTTGTGGAGGTCTACAAATTATTTTCTGAGGTCTTGGCTGATTTCTTTTGATTTTCCCATGATGTCAAGCAAAGAGGCACTGAGTTTGAAGGTAGGCCTTGAAATACATCCACAGGTACACCTCCAATTGACTCAAATGATGTCAACTAGCCTATCAGAAGATTCTAAAGCCACTAGATCATTTTCTGGAATTTTCCAAGCGGTTTAATGGCACTGTCAACTTAGTATATGTAAACTTCTGACCCACTGGAATTATGATACAGTGAATTATAAGTGAAATAATCTGTCTGTAAACAATTGTTGGAAAAATTACTTGTGTCATGCACAAAGTAGATGTCCTAACCGACATGCCAAAACTATAGCTTGTTGACAAGAAATATGTGGAGTAGTTGAAAACCTAGTTTTAATCACTCCAACCTAAGTGTATGTAAACTTCCAACTTCAACTGTATATCAGACCTTTATTGATGTACTCAAATATCCATTATTAGGATGTTTAATTTACTCTCATACAAATGGTAGACTTTCAGGTACTCAATAAGAAGGTCTGATTTCATTACTACTAAAACAAGACCCAGATGGTAAGTATAAAGATCCAGTCCATTTAAAAACTGGAGGCCTCTAACACTTGTTAGAAAAATCCTGGCGAAATGCATAGCACATAGAATAAAAAAGGTTTTACCAGATATTGTTCAGACACATATATATTTTATTACATTGATGATATATTGGAGATAATATATGACAATTACTTGAAACAATTGAAAATCAAATATACCAGGCCTGGTCTTCATAGCAGAGAGGAGTAAAACAAGCCTGTCCGTCGTCTCCATATTTTTTTTATTTGACTAGGCAAGTCAATTAAGAACATATTCTTATTTTCAATGACGGCCAAGAACAGTGGGTTAACTGCCTGTTCAGGGGCAGCTCGGGGGTTTGAACTTGCAACCTTCCGGTTACTAGTCCAACGCTCTAACCACTAGGCTACCCTGCCACCCCATATCAATTTATTATGACCATTGAAATCCTAGCTTGTCAAATTAGATCCAACAAGAACATCAAGGGGTTAGAAATCCAGGGGACAAAAACTAAAGTGTCAATGTATGCCAATGATTCTAGTTTTTTTTCTTAAGATGGATCCTTGCACAGTCTCAATTAAGATATTGATCCCATTTGTAGCCTCTCTGGATTAAAACCTAATTATTACAAATGTACCATACGTGTACCATTACGAATTGGATGTTTTTTGATTTGATTTGTATAAATACAGTTTTTACACTACCTTGTAATTTACCTTATAAAATGGGTGGATGGTGAAGTATACATACTTGGTATTCACGTCTTCATTTCAATAGAAATTTAGAAAAATTAGATAAGATTCTGCAACCATGGAGAGGTAAATACTTGTCTATTTATGGAAATATCACATTGATTAACTCTTTGGACTTACATACGGATGGCACTGCCTACTCCAGATGACTAGTTTTTTAAATTCATATGAGCAAAATATATTTCATTTTATTTGGAATGTTAAGCTAGACAAAATGAAATGTGCCTATTTATATAATGAATATGAGTTTGCGGGGCTAACATTCTTAAATATTACAGCTTTAAACCTCTCACTAAAAGCTTCACTCATACATAAGTTATACTTAAACCCAAAATGGTTCTCCAGTAGATTATTAAGAAAGGCAAATCCTTTGTTCAAAAATTGCCTTCTCATTTCCGACTATGAAATGTTGTTTAAGTATCACCCTTTCTTAAACAAGCAATAATACAAAGCTGGTTACAATTTCATTTTTATCCCCCAGAAAAGATAGAACAAATATTACAACAAACGTTATGGTTAAAATCAAATATACTGTTTTTAAATTTTTTTATCTGGCAAGTGGAAAAGAGAGAAGATATGGAACTTGTTTGTCTGCCATATATTAAAATAGCCCTAAGATCCAAATTAGAGCATGACAGACGTAGGTTTACCATGTTGAGAAATAAGGTGATGAAAGAAATCAGACAGGCCAAGGCAAACTTTTTTATTAACATAATTGCTGAAGCAAAGGGAAATTCTAAACTGATCTGGCAGAATCTAAAAAAGTTAACAGGGAAAGACCATAGTAACACTGCAAAAACACTAGAAATCATGGTGAATAACAATCTAACACAGGATGCAGTCGAAATAGCAATAGCCTTCAATTCCTACTTTATTGACTCTGTCAGGGTACTGACACAGAACCCCTCCATTGGTTTCTTGGGCTCAGTGCTAGTAAATGATGCTCATCCTGTCTTCATCACAAGGGAGGTTTCTGAGTCATAGGTGAACAAGGTGATTAGCTCACTAGAGAACTCTAAAGCCAATGATGTGTTTGGGCTGGACTCTACCTTTCTTAAAAACTACAAAGAGTCACTCATTGGCCCCATTACTAAGGTCACCAACACATCTATTGGTCTCGGGGTGTTTCCAAGGGGATGGAAGTCGGCCAAAATAACGGCCATCTTTAAATCTGGCGACCCTGCTGACGTGAATAACTACAGGCCCATTAGTATACTACCTGTGGTGTCAAAGGTTGTTGAAAAGCGTGTAGCAGAACAACTGATTGCCCACCTCAACAACAGCCCCTTCACATTACACTCCATGCAGTTTGGCTTCAGAGCGAAACACTCCACAGAAACGGCCAACTGCTTTCTTCTGGAAAATGTGAAGTCCAAGACGGACAAAGGGGGCGTTGTTGGGGCTGTGTTTCTGGACCTAAGGAAGGCTTTTGATACTGTTAACCATGAGATTCTCATCACAAAATTGTCCAAGTTCAACTTTTCCCCTGATGCCTTGAGATGGATGAAATCATACCTTGAAGGCAGAGTGTGTCAGAGTGAGCAATGAGCTGTTGCCCACTCTTAGCTATGATGTGGGCATGCCCCAAGAGTCAATACTGGGGCCCCTCTTGTTCAGCCTGTACATTAATGATCTGCCTTCTGTCTGTACTGGGTCTGACATTCAAATGTATACATATGATAGTGATATATGTGCATGGAAAGAGCAAACAACAAGCTGCACAAGAACTCACTACTGTAATGGTCCAGGTTACAAAGTGGCTCAGTGACTCGTGTTTGCATCTCAATGTGAAAAAAACTGTTTGCATGTTCTTCACAAAGAAGGCAACAGATGCTACTGGGCCAGATGTCTATGTGTCAGAGGAGAAGCTCCAGGTGGTATCTGATTTTAAGTACCGTGGCATCATACTTGATTCCAACGTCTCATTTAAAAAGCATGTGAAAAAGGTAATTCAAATTACCAAATTCAACCTAGCTAATTTCCGATTTACACTAAATTGTTTGACTACAGAGGTAGCAAAACTGTACTTCAAATCTATGATACTCCCCCACTTAACATACTGCTTGACTAGTTGGGCCCAAGCTTGCTGTACAACATTAAGACCTATTCAGTCTGTCTAGAAACAGGCTCTCAAAGTGCTTGATAGGAAGCCCAATAGCCATCATCACTGTTACATCCTCAGAAAGCATGAGCTCCTGAGTTGGGAAAATCTTGTGCAATACACCGATGCATGTCTTGTATTCAAGATCCTAAATGGCCTGGCTCCCCTCCACTCCGTATTTTTGTTAAACAGAAAACCCAAACATATGGCAGCAGATCCACAAGGTCTGCCATGAGAGGTGACTGTATAGTTCCCTTAAGGAAAAGCACCTTTAGTAAATTCGTTTTCTCTGTGAGAGCTTCACATGACTGGAATACACTGCCATCAGACACACATAACTGCACCACATATCACACGTTCACAAAATGCTTGAAGACATGGCTAAAGGTCAATCAGATTTGTGAACATGGTCCCTAGCTGTGTGTTGCCGTGTCTGTTGTCTGTAACTTGTGAGGTGTGGAAACACTTTGTTGCTTTTATGAATTTTGTCTTGCTGCTTTTTGTTCTATGTTGCTCTGTCTGCATGCTATGTCTTGCCTGTCCTATGTTGCTATTGTCTATTTTGTAATTGTTTTTAATAAACTGCCCAGGGACTGCGGTTGAAAATTAGCCGGCTGGCTAAAACCGGCACTTTTACTGAAACGTTGATTAATGTGCACTGTCCCTGTAAAAATAAAATAAACTCTAACTCAAAGATACAAATTGGCTGAAAGGAACTGTCAAAAATAGAAAATATACCAGTTTCACTTGAGGACAAAAATGTTGACAGCTGCGCCATAAAGGTTGCAAAATAAACAGGAAGAGATTTTCGATGTACAAATTCCATGGCATATGAGCTGATACAAAAACTACACTTGATTAAACACAGTTTTTCCATTTCAAAGATTATATAAAATTCTTGCCACCAACAAAATGCTATATATATGGGGCATATAACAATCTCTGTAGATTTTGCTGCAAAGAGAAAGAATCAATAGATCATTTGTTCTGGTTTTGCCCATATGTAGCTTGTTTCAGGTCACAGGTTCAGGAATGGTTAAAAAATCACAACATGGGGCCTCCCGGGTGGCACAGTGGTTAAAGGCGCTGTACTGCAGTGCCAGCTGTGCCATAAGAGACTCTAGGTTCATGCCCAGGCTCTGTCGTAACCAGTCGCGACCGGGAGGTCCGTGGGTCTTCTGGGTTGGATGTGCACTGTGTTAAGAAGCAGTGCGACTTGGTTGGGTTGTGTATCGGAGGATGCATGACTTTCAACCTTTGTCTCTCCCGAGCCCATACGGGAGTTGTAGAGATGAGACAAGATAGTAGCTACTAAAACAATTGATTAATGAAATTGGGGAGAATAAGGGGTAAAATAAATAAATAAAATCACAACATGCACTTAGGCAATAGATCCAGTTTTTTAAACTGCTTGTAAGCAATGCTTATCTTCTGGAGACATAGTTATGAAAACGTCCCCCTCCCAATGTTAACTTTGGAATTTTAGATGGCGGCTTCCCTTCAGTTTCGCACGCAGAACTCGAGGAAAGATTGTTCGCTTCGATGTATCCGTTTCTTTTTCAAATGCTGATCAATAAATAGTTCCAGATTCTCTATATCATCCAGAATGTTTGTTTCGTAGTTATCAGCTAATCCTCAATTTGGGACAAGCTGTGACTGAAGCCTTTAGTGAGAGGTCTAAAACTTTAATATTTAATCATTTCTTCCCTCTGACTTCATATTCGTTATATAAATAGGCCCGTTGAATTTTGTCTGGCTTTCCGATCCCAAAAAATAAAAATAATTCAAATTAATTTGTACATTAAAAAAAACAGGTCGCTAGGTGTAGGCAATGGCATAAGCAATTATGTAAACAGGATATGACTAAAGAGTAAATCAGAGTGAATTTCCCACAAATTTACAGGTACAGTTGAAGTCGGAAGTTTACATACACTTAGGTTTGAGTCATTACAACTCCTTTTTCAACCACTCCACAAATGTATTGTTAACAAACTATAGTTTTGGCAGGTCGGTCAGGACATCTACTTTGTGCATGACACAAGTTATTTTCAATGCAATTGTTTACAGACAGATTATTTCCCTTATGATTCACTGTATCATAATTCCAGTGGGTCAGAAGTTTACATACACTAGGTTGACTGTGCCTTTAAACAGCTTGACAAATTCCAGAAAATTATGTCATGGCTTTAGAAGCTTCTGGTAGGCTAATTGACATCATTTGAGTCAATTGGAGGTGTACATTTGGATGTATTTCAAGGCCTACCTTCAAACGCAGTGCCTCTTTGCTTGACATCATGGGAAAATCTAAAGAAAGACCTCAGAATTTTTTTTGTAGATCTCCACAAGTCTGGTTCATCCTTGGGAGCAATTTCCAAACGCCTGAAGGTACCACGTTAATCTGTACAAACAATAGTATGCAAGTATAAACACAATGGGACCACGCAGCTGTCACACCGCTCAGGAAGGAGACAAGGTCTGTCGCCTAGAGATGAACATACTTTGGTACGAAAAGTGTAAATCAATTCCAGAACAACAGCAAAGGACCTTGTGAAGAGGCTAGAGGAAACAGGTACAAAATAATTTATATCCACAGTAAAACGAGTCCTATATCGACATAACCTGAAGGCCGAGCAAGGAAGAAGCCACTGCTCCAAAACCGCCATAAAAAAGCCAGACTATGGTTTGCAACTGCACATGGGGACAAAGATCATACTTTTTGGAGAAACGTCCTCTGGTCTGATGAAACAAGAATAGAACTGTATTGCCAAAATGACCATAGTTGTGTTTGGAGGAAAAAGGGGGTGGCTTGCAAGCCCAAGAACACCATCCCAACCGTGAAGCACGGTGGCATCATGAGGAAGAACAATTATGTTGATATATTGAAGCAACATCTAAAGACATCAGTCAGGAAGTTAAAGCTTGGTCGCAAATTCCAAATGGACAATGACCCCAAGCATACTTCCAAAGTTGTGTCAAAATGGCCTATGGACAACAAGGACAACAAAGTCAAGGTATTGGAGTGTCCATCACAAAGCCCTGACCTCAATCCTATAGAACAGAACTGAAAAAGCATGTGCGAGCAAGGAGGCCTACAAACCTGACTCAGTTACACCAGCTCTGTCAGGAGGAATGGGCTAAAATTCACCCAATTTATTGTGGGAAGCTTGTGGAAGGCTACCCAAAATGTTTGACTCAAGTTAAACAATTTAAAGGCAATGCTACCAAATACTAATTGAGTGTATGTAAACTTCTGACCCACTGGGAATGTGATGAAAGAAATAAAAGCTGAAAGAAATCATCCTCTCTAGTATTATTCTGACATTTCACATTCTTAAAATGAAGTGGTGATCCTAACTGACCTAAGACAGGGAATTTTTTACTTGGATTAAATGTCAGGAATTGTGAAAAACTGAGTTTAAATGTACTTGGCTAAGGTGTATGTAAACTTCTGACTTCAACTGTACATTTAAGTTAATTGAATGTACTCTGCGCCAGCATATCAACAAAAGAGACACAGAGAGAGAGAGAGAGAGAGAGAGAGAGAGAGAGAGAGAGAGAGAGAGAGAGAGAGAGAGAGAGAGAGAGAGAGAGAGAGAGAGAGAGAGAGAGAGAGAGAGAGAGAGAGAGAGAGAGAGAGAGAGAGAGAGAGAGAGAGAGAGAGAGAGAGAGAGAGAGAGAGAGAGAGAGAGAGAGAGAGAGAGAGAGAGAGAGAGAGAGAGAGAGAGAGAGTAAAAGAAGAACTGCAGTGAATGTTTCTGGGAGTAGAAGGAGAACAGAATAGAAGAGACATTGTTGCTGCGCTGCCTGGGGCTGTGGGAGCTGTGTATGAAATAAAACAGTGCCCTGCAATTTCAGGGAATGTTCCAACGTAAGAATCTAATAGTCTATTCTTTCTGACACCATTATACTATTTTATTGGAACACACACAGCATGTGCACATTCTGATAGTGCTGGTAAGCGCATAGCCACACATTTGAAGATATGCACACACAGCCAATCACACACACACACACTCACTTGCATGAACGGGAACAAAAGTCCGACTGCGAAGTTGGCGACCCAGTTGACGATCCCTGCGATCATGAAGGCTGCGGGTCGGTACGACTGCTCAAACAGCTCTCCGGTCAGTACAAAGGGGATGCCACCTGAGAGAGAAGAAAAGAACAGAAACACACAGTTCGTCAACAATCAATCCTCAGAGTCTGTCCTAAAATGGACACCGTAGTGGTCAGATTAATCCAAATAGACCTGGGTCAAATACATATACTTTGAAATACATGAGATGCTCCTGATTTAGCTTGCCCGATATAATGGAACCAATGGAATGTTACAGGTACAATTAATCATCATCACTAGCACAGCTCCTGTACCATTGAACACACTCTATTAGGGTCTGGGGACATTGATAGGCAAACAGCCGTGTCCTGTTTGGACCAAAAGTTGACAGCTTGATTTGGCAGATCAAAAGCTAGACACAGGAAATGTATCATCGTGACAGCAGGTATTTTCTATTGATCAATATCTATGTTTGTACTCTAGCTATACTAAACATGGACTCATTAGATTATGTCAGAAATAGTGAGTTATATTAGTTAGTTACACAATGAGGTCCAAAAGTATTGTGACACATTTGTTGTGGTTTTGGCTTTACTCCAGAACTCCTTGTTCATAGAACCCATTTTAGGGAACCAATAATTCACTTACATGTACATTAGTCAAAAGTTTAATATTTGGGGCCTCCCGAGTGATGCAGCGGTCTAAGGCACTGCATCGCAGTACTAGAGGCGTCACTACGGACCCAGGTTCGATCCCGGGCTGTATCAGAACTGGCCGTGATTGGAAATCCCACAGAGCGGCGCACAATTGGCCCAGCGTTGTCCAGGCTAGGGGAGGGTTTGGCTGGGGGATCATTGCGCTCTAGTGACTCCCTGTTGCGGGCCTGGTGCCTGCAGGCTGAACTTGAGTGCCTGCAGGCTGACCTCGGTCGTCTGGTGAACGGTGTTTCCTCCGACACTTTGGTGCGGATGGCTTCCGGGTTAAGCGGGCGGGTGTTAAGAAGCACCGTTTGGCGGGTCATGTTTCGGAGGACGCATGACTCAACCTTCGCCTCCCGAGGCCGTTGGGGAGTTGCAGCGATGAGACAAGATTGAAATTGGGGAGAAAAAAAGGATGCTACCATGACTATGGATAATCATGAATGAATCATGAATAATCATGTGTGAGAAAGTTAGAGGCATACCTATCATACTGTACCTCCCAAAAAATGCTAACATCCCGGTATTGGTAATAGTGGGAGGTTAGCATGTCTTGGGAAATGTGTCACTGTTTAAATCATTTTGGACCTCACTGTGTGTCACCTATGGTGGCTATGGTCAAAATGTTGACATAAAAACAAAACAGGACAACATTTCAACCCACACAACAAAATCTCCGAGCTGTTCACTATTTTTATGTCATAGACACAAATACTGAAAATGGCCCAAGATGACCCTGTTAGAATAGTCTGGAGACAAAAACAAGAAGGCCCATTGCAGAATTTAAGGTTTTTCATATCCTTTTCACACAGACGCCTCACACACACAAACACACACTTACAGTGGTTGCTCAACTAAATGTTTTGAGATTATGCTGCGGGACTTATTGTTGTTGTGGTTTAGTACGGTACCCGGCGTTACTGCTTCCTTGCTCCAGACCAGCGCAAGCAGGAGTTTGAGCTCCTATTATGCTTTTGGGTCCCAGGGAGCTAATGTGTCTCTAACTGACAATGAATGGGCGACATAAACCAAATAGAAACTGATAGTAGTGCACAAATTCAAAATTGAATTTCAATTAAGTGAATGATGAGGATGAAGGTGACTGAATTTAGAACAATTAGTGTAGGAATTGCTAATCCTCTGTCCTGCACGCGCACACCCTGAAAAATACACTTATTTTTTGGTTTCTACTCGTCAGTTTTACTTACTAAAACTGTTGTTACACTAAGGTTTTTATTCTAAGAGAAACTAAAATATTCAGTTATATTCCATGATATTCTTAAGATATATATGTTTACCGAATATTGGCAAGGGATGTCTACTAAATAATCAAGTTGATGGCGCAGTCATATAGCCTCGGCACCTACATAAAGCTGAGTGGCTTTGGATCAAAATAAATAAGTACCAACATTCTTTCTGACGTCCTTTAAAAAATACATGTTTTGGTTATCCTGACCTGGACACCATGTATTATAATAGCCCGTTATGGTCTATTAGCAGGACAATAGACTCTTGCCAACACCTCTCTGTATTTTTATACTTTGTGCAAGGCAATTGCTCAGCATTAAAAACTTTGTGGATGGGCCACCAGAGTGCTGCAGTGGTCTAAGACACTGCATCGGAGAGCAAACTGCGATGTTGGTTCGATACCCGTGCCGGCCGTGACTGGGAGACCCATGAGGCGACGGTGGGATTATGATTTCTCTCCCTCTAAAAACAGAAATACATCATTCTAAATAACAAAGTGGCTTTATTTACAAATTAGTAAGAATGTCTCACCCCATGTTCAAGAATGGCCTTTTTCTCGCTCAATTTTGGTTATTTGAAATCTAAATCACCTCCAAAATATCAAAAAAAAAAAAAAAAAAACAAGCCATAGAAAGTTGGTTGCAATTTCAGTTTAATCCACCAGAAAAGACAGAACAAAAAATACAACAAATATTGTGGTTAAATTTTGATAAACTTTATTGGCTGTACTACATTTCCTCCTGAAAGCCCTGCTCACTTAAATGAATAGAGATCCTGGTCATGGTGCTACAGTATGCTACTACAGCATAATCAAAGTGAGGACAATCGACGATCTGCTGTATACTTATGGCCTATTGTAAGCTGAAAGTCAAACCTTTCCAGTACTCCTCACCCAGCCCCAAACTCTACCCGAACAAATGCATGGTTGCCAAGAAAGAGGTTAGTTTTGCTAGATTCTTAAAACGTGTACGCAGCACTTGTGTGTTGGAGTCATTTTAAATTCTTAATCGATCTACCGTTTCTATCATAGGCCACTGTAATCGATGGGGGCTCAGGGCTGTACCATTCTGCTCATCTGATGAAGGTGCACATGGATCAGATTCAAACTTTTAAGACCCGAGATCGAGTCATTGATGGCAGACCAGCAGAAAGAGAAATGTTATCTGAGGGCAGAGATACGGGCGACAACTGATGCATTGGTCCAGAGCCAGGCGGTATTGGCAGAGAGTCACTCGTCATTGGCAGAGAGTCAGGCAGCATTGGTGGAGAATCAAGCGGAGAACGACGCGTTGAAGAGGGCGAGGAACGAGCTGGAGTCACAATCCATGCCAGGCACACGTGAGCTCTGGAACTCCACCTCTGACAGGCAAAGTCCACATACATGGAGGGTTCGTCAGGTCGTCGGTTCACCCTGACATTTCCACTCCTCTTCTAACAGAACTTTACCAACTGCTCACAAGGCACAGAAAGGGTCGCCTGGACCATTATGCTGTTCAGCTATTCCAAGGATGTGCAACCAAAGAGAGATACCATGAGTGGACACAGAATACCAACTGGGATGGATCCTGAGGCAAATGTGGCTTACCAGTGAACCTCTGTGTGTTCATCAATAATACTGTGTCTCAGAAGTTTTTGTCCATGACTGTTGCGACCTGAAAAAGCATTAAAGACAGAGTTAATGAGTACTTGAGGTCACCGAAAAAGTCTGGACATGGCCTGCTCTCCCTTATGTAAGGAATTAGGCACTTTACCATGTTTACTACAGTATGTACTGTAGGCTATGTTTACTTGTCAGACTGCACAGTAGACTAATAAACAAATGCAGGCGGCTTCTATCTTCAAAATACTTTAAATGCTTTATTATCCAAATGTTTAAAGTGCGTGTGGGCGACCTCATGCAACCGCATAATGTCAGATAAAGTATATACTGTACAGTACTGTATTAATTCATCAGCATCTTTATGCTTTCGTTAATAAAATAATTATATAAATACTCTTTCAAAATGCAGATGTTTATTTCGTTTTGGATCCATAACAAATTACTATGGGAATAAATATCACTGAATGACAGAAATATTGGAACAAAGTAGGCTAATGAAGGTAAAGAAATTGTTGCTTACTGGATTTTCTTTCCTCAAAATTAACAGAAGAGACAGCATTCAGAGGTCAAGACAGCTCTGCTCTGAGACAAGCATGGGGACTGGTCTTGATAAATCAACAATATTTTTTATTTTCACAGAATCTCCGTTTGGGTATTGGTTAGACTACAATTAGGGTGTGGAAATGTTAGTATTATTTTGCTCTTACTGTAGTACTGTAGCCTACTCCGGACCGGTCACGTTGTACAGTGCCATTATGGGCTATTAGTAGGACAATAGACTCTTGCCAAGAAGGACGGTAGGGGGAGAATTGTATCGTCAAATGTATTTCTTAGTTAGGTTAGGTTAGGAGTCCCATGTAAGGAGAGTCCCATAGTACCATGCACAATTGGCCCAGTGTCAGTTAGAGGAGGGTTTGGCCGGCTGGGATGTCCTTGTCCAAAAAATAGGCACGGTAGGCTTATGGTTTCTCTCCCTCTAAAAACAGAAATAAATATTTTGGCCTTTAGTCAGATTACAATCGCTCACTTTAGGTTATTTGAAAACAAAATAATCTCCAATATATATATATATATATTTTTTTAAGCAAAGCGATTATTATTATTAATTAATTTAGAATTATATAAAAGCCCCTTAGATATTCTCACAGATCAGATTTGCCCAAACGAAAAATGTCCCTTAGATATTAATTTAGAATCCTCCAATCCTCTAAATCTAATTATTGGTGGAGTGTCACGACATTGAAAAAAATATTTTTTTAGATATACTGTAGGCCTACCGTAGGCGACATGAGTCTCACTAGTGTTGAGTAATGTGCTGTTTAAAGTGGTGTAGGTCTATTTTATTTAAAAAGCATATTGAAGGTAGAAGCAATAAGATTTTTCTTGGAATAAAAACACTATAACATGAACCAAATTAATTCAGCTACATTTTTTAAAATCAATCCCATATACTATGTTCTTAGAGACAAAGGTTTTAAATTCTCTAGTACAGCCAATATAGAAGGCTATCAAATGCTTCTCAAAGATGCTTTCTAGTGGTCAAACTAGCACTAACTAGCATTAATGGTAACAATGGCTGACAATTAAATAACATGCCATAGAATTCTGCGGTAACAAGTACATTATTTTCTTTAGGAATGAAGTGAAGTAAAAGTAGACAGAAATTGAAATAGTAAAGTAAAGTACAGATACCACAAAAAAGTAGTACTTTAACATATTTTTACTTTACACCACTGAGCTAAAGCTTAAGGCTTACCTGCAACCAGCCCTGCGGTACTGAGTGTGTGTGTGTGTGTGTGTGTGTGTGTGTGTGTGTGTGTGTGTGTGTGTGTGTGTGTGTGTGTGTGTGTGTGTGTGTGTGTGTGTGTGGGTGTGTGAGAGACATATGACTTCTTCGTGTTAGCAGATACAAGCCAAGTTTGGCATTTGTACACGAAGGACAAGTTTCTATTTATGAGGTACAAGGTAACTGCCAAAAATAAAATAAACACTTCAATAAATGAGGGATACAAAGTATATTGAGAGCAGTTGCATTCACACAGATGTGAATCCTGAGTTAATTAAGTAATTAACATCCCATCATGCTTAGTCATATATACAATTATTTTGGCTACAATGGCTAGAGGAAGAGAACACAGTGACTTTGAAAGAGGAGTCTCAAAGGAGCATAGGGGGTTTAAAGAGTCTGTGCATGTGTGTCAGTCATCAGATCTCAACCCAATTGAACAATTATGGGAGATTCTGGAGTGATGCCTGAGACAGAGTTTTCTCCACCATCAACAAAACACAAAATGATGGAATTTCTCATAGAAGAACGGTGTCACATCCCTCTAATAGTTCCAGACACTTGTAGAATCTATGCTAAGGAGTATTGGAGTCCACATTCTGATTGTGGCCAAATTTTGTGTCAGGTGTAGACTAATAAAATATGCATTGTGATCTAATTGTGATCAGATCTTCAGCTCCACCTCCGGAGGCAGTCAGACACGCATTGTGTCTGGGAATCTTACAAGTGTAGAAGGATCTGGACAGTGAAACCATTTAAATCATAATTATTCCGCCCTCAAAAATAATTGACAGGTGACGCCATTGACTTTTGGCATCAATATGTCTTAAAATAAAAAAATATTTGTCAAATAATTTGTATTCAGGGAGGAACCAGGATATCAAGGTGCGAACAAAATGGACGATAAGAGACATTTCACACCATGTGTAGACACAATGGCTACAATGTGGGAACAATTAGAATGTGGATAAGATCAGCACAAAAGACCCATGTTAGCACCAGGTATAAACAAGATCTTAGGACCACTTAACCGCTGGCCTACTATTTCCGCAACCCTGTCTGTTTAACATAGAGATATGTTTTTTTTGTTGCATGGGCCACTTCTCAATCCACCACATCCCCTGATATTGCCCTTTCGTATCTGTGGTGAAAGGTGGCAAAGCTAGACAGGTGTTTGTCAGACCATGAGACATCCCAAAAATCGTCTTCTCACGAAAAAGTCTGTAGCGTCCGAATGGTTTGGCCTACAAACTGTCATGACCACTCTATGGAAAGATGAGACGCAAGAACACGATGTTCTCCAGGATACCCACAAGCCTCACAAGACTCGTCTGAAAGTCTCCGGTCCTTAAGACGATGAGTTTTAAAAAATATGATAGTTTCAAAAATTGTTTCCTGATCTTTCTTATATCTCTCAGATACAGTATATGACAGATATTTCAGAACAAAATTGCCTTAAGATTTTGTTTTGTAGAACTATCTGTTGTTCCATGTAGTGAATCTTTTATTCAATGTGTTTCTATTGGCTAATAGCAGTAATGCCAAATTCAATATTTCATTCAATAATTGTTGTATATATATATATAGCTAAATAATCCTTGGTTTAAAACAATTCAATATGTTATTTTAGAATCTCCCCCAGTTTAGACAGGGCTTAGACTCTAGAGGTTTAAAACAGAGCTGATGGATTGGGCTACCTCCTCGCCTTCTTACTAATTCTGTGGTACTGCAGGCCTTCTTAATGATAGCAAAGTGTTAGCTGATTCAGTAATAGTAACACATGTGTCATGTCTTTGGCTATGCCGGATTAAGTGATATGACATGCTATTCTATAAAATCCTTTCTCTGTAATTAACATTACCTGATTGAGCTAATCATGTAAATGTAATTAACTAGAAAGTCGGGGCACCACGAAATAATATTTATGGATCTTCCAAAAAAACTCTTAAAGACCAAGTAGTATTTTACATCAATAGCAGTCAATATCAATCGTCACCCTATTTCAGTCTCATCTGAAAGTTGTAAATTCTTGGTTATCTTCATGAACCCTGGTTAACAAGTTGAATCAGCAATACAAAATTGGGTTGAATAATTTATTTACTAACTACCTAACTAATCACACAGAATTACATATACACAGAATGCCATACATTGATTACAAATTATGTCATAAAGGAAAACGTTCCTAGCGGACGGAACAGATATGACAGCTAGGTTACCCAAAGAAAAGGGGTTTGGGTTTGAGTGAAAGAGCGGGAAGACTGAAGAACAAAGGGAGAAGCAATGTCTCTATCAGGCCGTAGGCAGCTACTCTATCGTAAATACAGAATCTTATGCATTCTAAATTACCGCCCATTTGGAAAAGGAAAATGCAATAAATATTTACTCTGAGCTGCGCTTTGGTAGGTTGGTCGTACATGCTGGTCGTGTTGGCCAACAGAGATCTTTCTGTCCTCGGAAGAATGTCTCTGGTGGAACATTGGATACGTTGTAGTAACGTTGTTGTGTGGTAGACGGGATACTCTGTCTGACCTCTCCTAGCCCACATTTACAGGGGCTGCTGCTAACTCAACAGCTAGGAGGTATCACTTCTGTAGCGAATAAGAGTTCAAAGTTCATACCATTCGCAACCAAAGCTCACGCTGAGGTTGGCTTCATTCTGTAGTTATTATCTGAACCCTTCTGACATCGGATCGTCATCCTAATGTACCCGGAACAGAAAGTTATATTGTCGTCAAGGCTTTATATAGGAAGGGAGAGGAGGGCGTGTTTCATAGTTTATAACCAATGTCTCTTCACGTGGGCGGGCCACTGAGTCGGGCCTAATTCACTCATGAAAACCCAATTCTCACATTTTAGAAGCTAAAATCACATTTCATCCTCTCACAAACAATTTCATATTCAAGCATTTAAATTGCACAACAATTCCATGTGAATCTGATAACTATAATGTGTAGACTTTCCACTGTACTGTTTATGTCATCCTATCATTGATGAGAATGTCTGAGATGACAACCCGAACTGACATCATATTCATTAAGTACCAAAGCATATGTTCAACTGGTTGGATTACCAAAATATGGTTCAATTCTCCCCAACTTCTGATGTTCCCAGAATCTCTATGTTAACCAAGGGATTTTCAATAGTCACATCAGTAGGGTAGAGAGAGGAAAAAAGGAGGGGAGAGGTATTTATGACTGTCATAAACCTACCCCCAAGCCAGTGTCATGACACATATTATGACCCCTGCAACAACACACACTAAGATTTTTCTGTAACTTCAACAGTAAAACAATGTAGAATGCACAGTTGTAGATTACACAGCATTATGGGTAAAATGCTGAAAAAATACTGTTTAACTGTAATTGGAAGCCTGCTGTAAAAATCGCTATAACATACTGTATTTCTTTACAGTAATAGCTTATGCCTACTGTAGATTAAAATGATCCATTTCAGGGACCAACCTCATGCTAAAGGGTGTGACACGGGTGAGACACACAAGCTCAGACTATTTAGTAAATATTTTCTTGAAGCGGCAGTGAAGTGGAATAATATTTTCAGCAGTTGCCTGGTAGGTACCTTGACATGTTTATAAGTATCTTTATTGCTAGCCAATATTAAATTACTGCATATTTTCTTTGCAATGTAGCTAGCTAGCTAGTTGACTTTTGCTTGCTAGCTAGATAGTTAGCTAGCTCAAATTGACACAAGCCATTTCAGTCTGCTCTAAATTGCTCGTAAATGTCACGTTCTGACCTTTATTTCGTTTGTTTTGTCATTATTTAGTATGGTCAGGGCGTGAGTTGAGGTGGGCAGTCTATGTTTGTTTTTCTATGATTTGGGTATTTCTATGTTTCGGCCTAGTATGGTTCTCAATCAGAGGCAGGTGTCATTAGTTGTACTTAGGTAGCCTGGGTTTCACTGTGTGTTTGTGGGTGATTGTTCCTGTCTCTGTGTTTGCACCAGATAGGACTGTTTTGGGTTTTCACGTTTCTTGTTTTTGTATTCAGTTGTTCATGTGTCCATTTTCGCATTAAAAGAACCATGGACACTTACCACGCCGCATATTGGTCCTCTGATCCTTTTCGCCTCTCCTCTTCGGAAGAAGAGCGTATGGTGGGCGTATGGTGCCTGCTCAGCAGGTCTGGTCGCCGGTACGCAGTTTTGGTCCAGGGTATCCTGCGCCGGCTCTGCGTGCTGTGTCTCCGGGGCGCTGGGAGGGTGCAGTGCGTCCTCTGCCTGCGCTCCGCTCGTGCCGGGCAAATGTGGGAGTGGAGCCTAAGGGAGAGGTGCGCGTAGTAAGCACTAGATCTCCCGTGCTTACCCACAGCCCGGTTCAAACTGTGCCTGCACTCTGGAGGGTCCGGGCTAAAGTAGTTGTCCAGCCTGGGGAAGTGGTGCCAAGGCTGTGCACCAGTGCTCCAGTGCTCCCCCACAGCCCGGTCCTTCAGGTGCCTCCTCCTAACACCAAGCCTTTTGAAGGTCTCCCCAGCCTGGTGGTTCCTGTGGCAGCCCCACGCACCAGGCTGTCTCTCTGTCTCCTCCCTGCAGGTGGTCCTGTCTGTCCGGCGCTGCTGCCGGAGTCTCCCGCCTGTCCGGCGCTGCTGCCGGAGTCTCCCGCCTGTCCGGCGCTGCTGCCGGAGTCTCCCGCCTGTACGGCGCTGCTGCCGGAGCCTCCCGCCTGTCCGGCGCTGCTGCCGGAGTCTGAGGCGCCAGAGCCCCTCAGCCCAGAGGCGCCAGAGCGTCCGCCCCTCTGTCCCGAGCTGCCCCTCTGTCCAGTGGGGTCATTGAGAAGGGTGGCCATGGTTAGAAAGCCACGGAGGTGGACAATAAGGCGGACAAAGACGATGGTGAAGTGGGGTCCACGTCCCACGCCAGAGAGGACAGACGCCCATACAGACCCTCCCCTATAGGTCAAGGTTTTGCGGCCGGAGTCCGCACCTTTGGGGGGGGGGGGGGTACTGTCACGTTCTGACCTTTATTTCCTTTGTTTTGCCATTATTTAGTATGGTCAGGGCATGAGTTGAGGTGGGCAGTCTGTTTGTTTTTCTATGATTTGGGTATTTCTATGTTTCGACCTATTATGGTTCTCAATCAGAGGCAGGTGTCATTAGTTATCTCTGATTGAGAATCATACTTAGGTAGCCTGGGTTTCACTGTGTGTTTGTGGGTGATTGTTCCTGTCTCTGTGTTTGCACCAGATAGGACTGTTTAGGTTTTCGCACATTTATTGTTTTGTTAGTTATTTCATGTCTAGTTCCTTTATTAAAGAACATGAATAACCACCACGCTGCATTTTGGTCCGCCTCTACTTCACCTAAAGAAAGCCGTTACAGTAAATATCTTGCTGTGTAACCTAGAACAAAATAAGCCAGATAATAATTGTTGTGATGATAGGCTTGAGTTTCATAGAAAATAAACTGAATGCAGATTTGTTCGTGATCATTATGTTTTCACCATTACTACAGAGAAAATGGCTTGTTTCTAGAAGTTCAAAAGAATTTACCCATATTACCAGCACAATATTTTTTTTATTGATGGCCCACATTTTATACATAAGCCATGTTGTGAGCCACTAAAGTCAATGCGTATGACCAGTGTGCCAGTATTGTATCGAGGTGCCTGCTGACCTAGGCGCTTCTCCCAACTCGGCAGCTGTTTCACAGCGTCGCTGGCTGCAGCTAGTAACGTGGACAAATTTCTTCCCTACCAGAATTTTTTTTCAAGTAGGATATATTCAAGTAAGTGATATTGGTAGCCATCTAGATGTCACTGTGATACAGTCTACTCAATGGGGAGAGCATGAACATATGAACGGCAACCACGACAGGACACAGTGTCCAACCACGACAGGACACAGTGTCCTTAGCTTTCACAACCGTGTGATTCGGTTCAACCGGCTCTCAGCTGCACAACATACACAGAAAAAATAATATGAACGCAACATGTAAAATGTTGGTCCCACGTTTCATGATCTGAAATACAATATTACAGAAATTTTCCACATGCACAAAAAGCTTATTTCTCTCAAATTTGGTGCACAAATTTGTTTACATCCCTGTTAGTGAGCATTTCTCCTTTGCCAAGATAATCCATCCACCTGACAGGTGTGGCATATCAAGAAGCTGATTAAACAACATAATTACACAGGTGCACCTTGTGCTGGGGACAATAAAAGGCCACTCTAAAATGTAGTTTTGTCACACAACACAATGCAACAAATGTCTCAAGTTTTGAGGGAGCATGCAATTGGGATGCTGACTGCAGGAAAGTCCACCAGAGCTGTAGCCAGATAATTTAATGTTAATTTCTCGACCATAAGCTGCCTCCAACATCGTTTTAGAGAATTTGGCAGTACATCCAACCGGCCTCACAACTGCAGACCATGTGTATGGGGTCGTGTGGGTAAGCGATTTGCTGATGTCAACGTTGTGAACAGAGTGCTCCATGGTGGAGCAGGCATACAGTAAGCTACGAACAATGAACACAATTGCATTACCGATAGCAATTTTGAATACTGTGACAAGATATCTGTGATTAGGGCCTAATTAATTTATTTAAATTGACGGATTTCCTCATATGTGACTCATTTCAGGAAACTAGGCATATGTCGCTTGCCACTACTTTACAGGAGAGCCATTTGAACTTAAACTTGTTAAACTTTTTAGCAAAATGTGTTTTTTGTCAGAAATGCCTTCTAAAACGTGAACTTTCATGTACCTTAACAACAAACTTGTATGCCATCTGTAAATACAAATACAATTGTTAAATTATGAGCCTAGTTGGTTTAGCCACAGAAAAAGTCAGGAACCTTCCAGCCTAACCACGATTGGCTGAGATAATGGGTGGGCTGGACATGCTGAGAGATGAGTTCAGATTGGTCTGCCATATAACATGAGCTGGTTAGTATGTGTAGATAATACTTTCTAATGCAGCTTTTTTTAAAGGTATCACGTAGCAGAACTGCAAATGTGTTTCTCTCCACTTTCTGGAGAACCGAGTTTTGAAATCAGTGGAATGCACGGTGGAATTAGTGTATGATAGCTAAGGAGATAAAAACAATTCTGCCAATTGATTGCAAATATGCAGAGGGAGTCGAAAAGAGAACGCACAGAAGGCTGTTGTATAAAACACCTGTCTCTTACATCTTCAAACTAAGATTAATAATTAATTTTAATTTCAAGTTAAAGCGTACTGTTAGCTAGCTAGCTAACGATACCTGGCTGGCTCACTAGCTAACGTTACATGTATGATCTGTGTAGTAAAATTATCTCAGAGCCATTTGTATTGCTAGTTATAGCCTAATTTTAGCTAGCTAGCTAACATTGAACCCGGTTGGGTAGCTACCTGCAGATTCATGCAGGGTAGTAGCGTTATGAGTTGGGATTTTGGTTCATTGTTTAGCTAGAGAGCTAGCTACATGTCTAAACAAAAGACTCCACTATGCAAGTAACCATTTCAATAGAATGTTCATGAAGTCGGCAGGGTAGCCTAGTAGTTAGGGGTGGCAGGGTAGCCTAGTGGTTAGAGCGTTGGACTAGTAACCGAAAGGTTGCAAGTTCAAATCCCTGAGCTGACAAGGTACAAATCTGTCGTTCTGCCCCTGAACAGGCAGGTAACCCACTGTTCCTAGGCCGTCATTGAAAATAAGAATTTGTTCTTAACTGACTTGCCTAGTAAAATCAAGGTAAAAAAAAAAAGTAACTGCGACAACTGTCGATAGACATAGCTGGCAAATTTGTTCTGGCTATCTACTCCGATTTCAGAGTACTCGCCAGAGTGCAGAATAACTGACGAATTTATGAACGCTCAACACCTGTTGAACATGGCCGCTATCAGTAAACGCTGGCAAAATAGCGTAATTAAATTGTTGCCAGCTACACAGTTGCAGTCACCAACGCTCTGGATAAAATAAAAACAGCCTAACCATCTCTGCTAGGGTGAGTAAATGGTCAGAGTGAACTGTTCCCTCATTTGTGTCTGGAAGTAGCTGTATGGAAGTAGCCAGTTAGCTTGGCTGCTGTTGTTAGGTCAGAATGCTCAGATCAACCCTACTCCTTGGCTAGAGCGTCCAGTGTGCGCTCTGAATGCTCCAAGAGCGAAACACTGAGTTTACGAATGCACAAAGCGCACTCTGAGCACGATCTGGCACCCCAGGCTGGATTTACGAACACACCCGTAGTATAAACCAGCCTTTAGTCTTGAAATCTTTGGTTGTTTAATCCTTAAAGAGCTGGGTGGGGCTAAAGCTTAAGAGGGTGTGAACAATACTGAATGGTGTAGACAAAGAAGAGCTCTCGAGTAGCTGTTCCAAAATATTCAAGGGCCATTTTCTCAAAAGTGAGGTTAGAAGTTTATCAACTTTCAAAGCAGAATTACTTTCCCATTGTTATACAATTTTCTAGCTCCAAGTCTCTAATTTATCCATGTAAAAAACAACATTTCTAATTTAGCAAAATAAGACTGAATGGAGCCAGTTGGTCATATATGACCTGCAACTTGAAATTGTTGCATGTTGCGTTTATATGTAAAATTACTAACTAATTGGTAGGTCTACCATTACTTTTTACTTCTGTAAATGTTCATTATCCTCCCTACTCATGAGAGAAATATGGGTTTTTGGTAACGGAATTACAAGACAATATTTCTTAAACTTACAGAAGGTAAACAATTTCTCCAAAAGTAAATAAGTGTTGATATTAGTTGCAGGGGTCTTTACAAAAACATGATTGTATATTTGATATATAAAACATTCTAAGGCTTTTTCTGGTAGATATTTATCCAGAAATCAAATCCTTCAGTTATGTGAAATCTTTAAGATGGAAAATGGTAAAGAAATTTCTATGTCTGTATTTCCCAAAAATATACTCTTAGCTTTCCTTTGACACCCAATTTGATATGTTCCTATGAACTTCAATTTGGTACTCATGGGTCCATTTCGATGGAAATGCCCCAGAGCAAATTAAATGTGACCATACTCTTATCACTCATAATATCATCAATGATGCTTTTCAGGACTATATACAGTAGCAAGTTGCTGATAGGCCTAGGGATTTATCTTTTGCTTGGATAGTTCCATCTGTGCCATTAATTAACTTAGTCTGGCTTTAGTTTCAGTTTGTCTACAAATTAGTAACTGATATGTTGGATTCACGTCTCCATCTAATTTAAAGAACAGGAATAAATCAAATCAAACTTAATTTAAAGTGCATTTAAAGTTTGATTTAGTCATATTCTTTAACTTGGAGAATGGAGACAGCAGGTAGCCTAGCGGTTAAGAGTGTTGGGCCAGTAACTGAAAGGTCGCTGGTTCAAATCCCCAAGCCGACAAGTAAATCTGTCCTTGAGCAAGGCACTTAAATCCTAAATGCTCCTGTAAATCATTCTGGATAAGAGCATCTGCTAAATTACTCAAATGTAAAATAGATGTAAATCCAACATATTGTAACGAAATGGTGACTGTCTTAATTAACAATGGAACTCTAGAAGGCTGTTTGGTATCACATGCAATTAGGTCTGCAAAACTGGCAGTGTACAAGCTTGTACAACATAAGACATGAACTGGCATGACACTTTCTCCACTGGGTGTCCAACAGTACCCTCAAAGCTCATTACAAAGCTAAGGAACCTGGGACTAAACACCTCCCTCTGCAACTGGATTCCTGATGGGCTGCCTCCAGGTGGTGAGGGTAGGTAGCAACACATCTGCCACGCTGATCCTCAACACTGGAGCTCCCCAGGGGTGCGTGCTCAGTCCCCTGATGTACTCCCTGTATGACTGCATGGCCAGGCACGACTCCAACACCATCATTAAGTTTGCAGACGACACAACAGTGGTAGGCCTGATCACCGACAACGACGAGGAGACAGCTTATGGGGAGGAGAACAGAGACCTGGCCGGGTAGTGCATGGACAACAACTTCATCAACGGGGCTGTAGTGGAGCAGGTTGTGAGCTTCAAGAACCTTGGTGTCCACATCAACAACAAACTAGAATGGTCCAAACACACCAAGACAGTTGTGAAGAGGGCACAACAAAGCCTATTCCCCCTCAGGAAACTAAAAAGACTTGGCATGGGTCCTAAGATCCTCAAAAGGTTCTACAGCTGCAACATCTAGAGCATCCTGACCGGGTGCATCACTGCCTGGTACGGCAATTGCTCGGCCTCCGACCGCAAGGCACTTCAGAGGGTAGTGCGTATGGCCCAGTACATCACTGGGGCAAAGCTGCCTGCCATCCAGGACCTCTACACCAGGCCGTGTCAGAGGAAGGCCCTAAAAATAGTCAAAGACCCCAGTCACAGACTGTTCTCTCTACTACCGCATGGCTAGCGGTACCGGAGTGCCAAGTCTAGGACAAAAAGGCTTCTCAACAGTTTTTACCCCCAAGCCATAAGACTCCTGAACTGGTAACCTAATGGTTACCTGGACTATTTGCGTTGTGCCCCCCGCCCCAATCCCTCTTTTACGCTGCTGCTACTCTCGGTTTATCAAATATGCATAATCACTTTAACTATACATTCATGTACATACTACCTCAATTGGCCAGTCCAACCAGTGCTCCCGCACATTGGCTAACCGGGCTATCTGCATTGTGTCCTGCCAACCCCCTTTTTTTTTTTTTACGTTACTGCTACTCTCTGTTCATCATATATGCATAGCCACTTTAACCATACCTACATGTACATACTACCTCAATAAGCCTGACTAACCAGTGTCTGTATATAGCCTTGCTACTGTTATTTTCAAATGTCTTTTTACTATTGTTTTATTTCTTTACTTACCTACACACACACACACCTTTTTTTCGCACTATTGGTTAGAGCCCGTAAGCATTTCACTTTAAGGTTTACACCTGTTGTATTCGGCGCACGTGACAAATAAACTTTGATTTGATTTTAACCACCGCTACATTTTGAAATGTGGATGGTGTCTTTGGCGGCAGTGTCTTGATTGCCATGGGGGGGTGCCATCCTGAAATCACAGCCGGCGCCGTCCCATTCTGACCTTGCCCCTCGGGTGACGAAACCCTACCTACACTAAGTCTGATTTTGTCCTGCTAGGTGACCTAAACTGGAACATGCTTAAACCACCTGACGAAGTCCTAAAACAATGGGGCTCCCTAAATTTTTCTCAGATTATTACCAATCCCACAAGGTATGACTCCAAACACCAAGAAAAGGCTACTCTTCTTGAGGTTATCCTTACAAATAATCCTGATAGGTGTCAGTCTGGTGTTTTCTGTAATGACCTTAGTGATCACTGTTTTTACAGCCTGTGTTTGTAATGGCTGCTCAGTGAAACAACCTGTCCTAATTGGTCATAGACACTTGCTAAAAAACTTTAATGAGCAAGCCTTCCTTCATGAACTAGCCTCTGTAAAATGGTATAGAATCAGCTTGATCCCCCTCTGTCGAAGACGCTTCAACCTTCTTTTCTGATATGTTCAGTGCTATTGTTAACAAACACAAACACCCCATAAAGATACAAGATCAAGTAGCTGACCTGAACCCAGATCAGATTTTTTTCTTCCTGCATTGCATTATTCATCAGGAGGTGCTGTGTAAATGTGTTCTGAAAATGAGTGATGTTGTGGATACATCGCTAAAGTGGTAAACTTCATAAGAGCAAAATCTTTAAACCACAGGCAGTTTGTCACACTGTTGGAAGAGACAGAGTCGGGTCATGCAGATCTCCCCTACCACACAAATGTGAGATGGCTTGGGGAAGTTTGGGGAAGGTGCTTAAAAGGTTGTGGGACCTGAAGTTAGAGATTGCTGAGTTTATATGTGGATTTCCCTCAACTGCAAGATAAAGAATGGTTGGCAGATTTTGCCTTCACCGTGGACATCAGGGCCATCATGAATTAACTGAATTCCAAACTACAAGGGAAGGGCTTATTGCACATCAGATGTACAGCCTTGTTAAAGCCTTCAAGGGAAAATTACCTCTCCTGACCTGTCAAGTAGAAGCCAACAATCTCACCTACCTTCTGACACTACTAGTCTGTTCCCTATCAGATGACCAGCGGGAGAAGTATACATCGCTGCTGCGTGCTTGAACGGTGAGTTTTCTCTTCATTTTGTGGATTTCAAAGTGTTGGAAAATGACATGCTGTTGGTTTCCTCTCCTTTCACCTTCAATGTGGATAACGCTCCCACAGACCTGCAACTTGAGCTTTTCAATATTCAGTCTGACGCAGTGATTGGAGAACTATTCAAAACAATGTCACTGACGAGGTTCTATGCATCTCTCGATGAACAAAACTTTCCAAAGATTAGGAGTCATGCTCAGAAGATGTTTGTACTGTTTGGGCCAACCTATGTACATTTGAAGTCGGAAGTTTACATACACCTTAGCCAAATACATTTAAACTCAGTTTTTCACAATTTCTGACATTTAATCCTCGTAAAAATTCCCTGTCTTAGGTGTTCTGGAATTTTCCAAGCTGTTTAAAGGCACAGTCAACTTAGAATATGTAAACTTCTGACCTGCTGGAATTGTGTTGAAGTGAAATAATCTGCCTGTTAACAATTGTTGGAAAAATGACTTGTGTCATGCAAAAAGTAGATGTCCTAACCGACTTGCCAAAACTATAGTTTGTTGATAAGAAATTTGTGGAGTGGTTGAAAAACAAGTTTTAATGACTCCAACCTAAGTGTATGTAAACCTCTGACTTCAACTGTATGTCAACAGATATTTTCAGTGATGAAATATAACAAGTCAAGGCACAGATCGTTTCTTACTGACTCTCACTTCTCAGAAATCCTGCGCAATGCTGCAGACATTTTTTGGTACCCTTCTCCAGATCTGTGCCTCGACACAATCCTGTCTCGGAGCTCTACAGATAATTCCTTCGACCTCATGGATTTGTTTTTGCTTTGTCAACTGTGGGACCTTATATAGACAGGTGCGCCTTTCCAAATCATGTCCAATCAATTGAATTTACCACAGGTGGACTCCAATGAAGTTCTAGAAACATCTCAAGGATGATCCTTATGGAGTATTGTGTGTAGATTGCTGAGGATTTGTTTTATTTATTGAATCCATTTTAGAATAAGGCTGCAACGTAACAAAATGTGGAAAAAGTCAAGGCGTCTGACTACTTTCTGAAGGCACTGAATGTACTCTGAATCCATGATGACAGATGATTGAATACGATTACTTAAGTGATAATTACCTCGAAGCTGGTGTTTGGAGGATATATTTGCATGGGTGTTGTTAGGCCTGAGATGAAGTCGAGAGCCAGCAAACCGTTCCAATATATCCTCCAAACACCGGCTTCGAGGGCATTATTACTTTTATACAACGGGTTACCAACATATTCAAATAATGACTGACATATTTTCATAAAAAATGTTATGACTATTTTATCCTTCCACGAGATACAGTCCTGACACAAATCTAGGGTTGCTACCCAAGCCGGCTGGTCATTAGTTATATTGGTTCAGTTACCAGAGACACGACCCAGTCGTTAAGTCTTTTTGTTTTGGTTCTATGGACACGACCCAGTCGTTCGTTCTAAATGTTCTATTGCCATACTGGCTGGCAACATTCGTATCCCTTGCTTGCTAGCTAGCCAACTACGGCTAACTTACGGTCACGTCAAACAGTGCAGCCAGAATAACAACAAAGTAGCTGAATTTACATTTGTTTTATCTGTTTTCTAGTGACATTTATTTCGATACATCCTTAACAAGGAGCTAATGATGGCATAGAAAATGTGCTCTCTCTCGTTAGGACACTGTTGTTCTGAGGCGCTAGCCAACAACAAAGCTAACACAACTTCAAATTGACGTTGGAAAGACTGCAAACTAGCTGCATTTAGTTTAGTTTGACCTGTTTTCTATAGACATTTCTTTGTATATATATCCATAAAAATGATGCCGATTCATGATTTCAACTGGCTGAGAAAAACTGTTTGCCTGTCTGTCTCGTCCAGACTCCAGACCACTATATGTTCACTACTGTATGGAGCAGCTGGAGATCTAATTTCAATATTGAAACAATGGTGCAAATGTCGGAGACAGACAGCAAGTTTCATACAGATCTCCGCTATTAAAAACCCCTTTCTAGTCTAAAAGAAATGGGAGATAATGTCTAGATGCTTTTTACAGTATCTGGCTGGGCTGATGAGACAGTGAATTGCGGAGTGAGATGGAACAGAGTAAATAGGCATTTCAACGTCATAGCTTTAACTTATGGAATAGACACTGGCTGGAATGTGGTTTTTACCAATCATCATCCAGGATTTGACCCACACATTGTTTAATATAACTTATGAAACACAAACAAATACAGTGCCCTGCGAAAGTATTCGGCCCCCTTGAACTTTGCGACCTTTTGCCACATTTCAGGCTTCAAACATAAAGATATAAAACTGTATTTTTTTGTGAAGAATCAACAACAAGTGGGACACAATCATGAAGTGGAACGACATTTATTGGATATTTCAAACTTTTTTAACATATCAAAAACTGAAAAATTGGGCGTGCAAAATTATTCAACCCCTTTACATTCAGTGCAGCAAACTCTCTCCAGAAGTTCAGTGAGGATGTTGACCTAAATGACTAATGATGATAAATACAATCCACCTGTGTGTAATCAAGTCTCCGTATAAAGGCACCTGCACTGTGATAGTCTCAGAGGTCCGTTAAAAGCGCAGAGAGCATCATGAAGAACAAGGAATACACCAGGCAGGTCCGAGATACTGTTGTGAAGAAGTTTAAAGCCGGATTTGGATACAAAAAGATTTCCCAAGCTTTAAACATCCCAAGGAGCACTGTGCAAGCGATAATATTGAAATGGAAGGAGTATCAGACCACTGCAAATCTACCAAGACCTGGCCGTCCCTCTAAACTTTCAGCTCATACAAGGAGAAGACTGATCAGAGATGCAGCCAAGAGGCCCATGATCACTCTGGATGAACTGCAGAGATCTACAGCTGAGGTGGGAGACTCTGTCCATAGGACAACAATCAGTCGTATGTTGCACAAATCTGGCCTTTATGGAAGAGTGGCAAGAAGAAAGCCATTTCTTAAAGATATCCATAAAAAGTGTTGTTTAAAGTTTGCCACAAGCCACCTGGGAGACACACCAAACATGTGGAATAAGGTGCTCTGGTCAGATGAAACCAAAATCGAACTTTTTGGCAACAATGCAAAACGTTATGTTTGGCGTAAAAGCAACACAGCTCATCACCCTGAACACACCATTCCCACTGTCAAACATGGTGGTGGCAGCATCATGGTTTGGGCCTGCTTTTCTTCAGCAGGGACAGGGAAGATGGTTAAAATTGATGGGAAGATGGATGGAGCCAGATACAGGACCATTCTGGAAGAAAACCTGATGAGTCTGCAAAAGACCTGAGACTGGGATGGAGATTTGTCTTCCAACAAGACAATGATCCAAAACATAAAGCAAAATCTACAATGGAATGGTTCAAAAATAAACATATCCAGGTGTTAGAATGGCCAAGTCAAAGTCCAGACCTGAATCCAATCGAGAATCTGTGGAATGAACTGAAAACTGCTGTTCACAAATGCTCTCCATCCAACCTCACTGAGCTCGAGCTGTTTTGCAAGGAGGAATGGGAAACAATTTCAGTCTCTCGATGTGCAAAACTGATAGAGACATACCCCAAGCGACTTACAGCTGTAATCGCAGCAAAAGGTGGTGCTACAAAGTATTAACTTAAGGGGGCTGAATAATTTTGCACGCCCAATTTTTCAGTTTTTGATTTGTTAAAAATGTTTGAAATATCCAATAAATGTCGTTCCACTTCATGATTGTGTCCCACTTGTTGTTGATTCTTCACAAAAAAATACAGTTTTATATCTTTATGTTTGAAGCCTGAAATGTGGCAAAAGGTCGCAAAGTTCAAGGGGGCCGAATACTTTCGCAAGGCACTGTATATACTTTTTGACGATTGTGTGGTACTGCTCACCTATGTTACCCTTTGTAATGATAAAAGGACAATTGTACAATAATTGATTTAACCTCCACACTGGGCATAACCAAACATAACCAATGTTTTCACCGGATTGTCAAACAAATAACTTAAAAAAGTGAGCAAAACAGTGCCCCACTGTCTTACTATATGTAGCCCATGACATGCCATACTCTTTTTGGCCAGACAATATTAACACAAAAGATTAACACAAAAATGACTCCTTAGATTAAGCAAACCAGACGGCACGATTTTCTTGTTTTCTTTTTTACGGATAGCCAGGGGCACACTCCAACAGTCAGACATAATTTACAAACTAAGCATTTGTGTTTCGTGAATCTGCCAAATCAGAGGCAGTAGGGATGACCAGGGATGTTCTCTTGATAACTGTGAATTGGACCATTTTCCTGCCATGCTATGCATCCGAAATGTACCAAAACTTTTGGGTTTCAAGGAAAATATGAAAAAAAGCACATTATTTTATTTAGGAATGTAGTGGAGTAAAAGTAAAATGTGTAAAAATGTCTTTATATAAATAGTAAAACTTAGATACCCCACAAAACTACATAAGTACTTAACACTACTGGCTACAGAGACAGAGGGGCACTGTTTCGCTCGCTCTGATGCTTTATCTGAGATTGATTTGTCTTTCTGTCGACGAGCATCTCGGTCCAAAAAAGTATACAAATTTGTATATTTTAAACAGACAAGGAGGTACGGTAGGGCGGGCCAAGCCCCCTAAGGCCAGCCCATAATGCCAGTCCTGCCTTCACACTAATATATTTGAACCCTAGCCAAGGGGGATTCAAGCTTTTGACACAGGACATTTCCTGAAGGCCAAAACAGTCAGCTTTGATTAAAGTCTAATTTCCCCAAGGCCAAAAGCCAAGAGACACTAACCTGAACACCACCTTTCATGTATTAAAAAGTAGCTATCTCAACTAATAAACAAAGTATGTAACCTAGCATTGTGGATGGCCTACTTATTTTTAAGGTCAGGTTGAGCTGTCAAATGCTTCAACAACCTGTACCCAGCAGCTGGCATTTATATTACGAATAGGCCATTTCTCTCAAACCCCAGTCCATTGCCACTAATCCAATAAACAGATTAGAAGTGATGCATTATAAACGAGGTAGCCCAAAAGCTGTCTATCTCCTCAAATCCCTTTTTGTTCTGACAGACACGTATGAGAGTGACACATCAATAACTGATCAAGTGCAATCAGGTGTGCTTTGTGGCTATGGATGGTCTGATGCTAGCAGACAATGGAACCACCTATCCATACTGACAGCAGAAGAGAAGTCATGCAGGAACTTTCTAATGAAATCCAAGAGGCCAGCTGCCATTGAATAACATCACAATGGATCAGTTTAATTGCACGAGATGATGTGAAGCGGAGAGAAAGAATCCATCACAATGTTGTCAATGACACGCTGCATAGACAACACACATGGCGCTACAATGAAATGTTGAATCCTTTGGGTAATACTGGTTATAATAGCTATTACATCTTGCACAGCATTTGATACCATGTCTGCATATATTTTACCAGCACACATTCGGTTTCTCATCCATTCTGATAGGTTCCTCATCCACTCATTCATATTCAAAGTATTTTAATAGGAGACAAAGCATTGTCGAACAGAAACATTTGTATTTTGCTCATTGCCTCTTAAAATCTCTTTATTACTGTGGACCTTCTACTAATGAAGCCAATAAATGGCAGCAGCGCTTTTAAGTTAAAGGCCTCTCTGCCACCTGGCCTTAAATGGGAGATTAATGATCCTGGTGAAAACATTGAGGCCTGTCTATACAGCCTTATAATAAGTAAAATAACTGTTTTAGTATGTTTGTTGCAGTGTTCAATTACTTTTGCTAGTGCAAAATCCCTTAGCATAAATGTAAAAATGGACTCTCGATGGTAGGGTTGACAACTGTGTTGACGGCAGTAGCCATTAGTGCCAGCTAGCAAACCTCGTCACAACAGGGCGAGCAAGGCTGCCCTTTTCTGTCTGCCACCTCCATTATATACCTGTCTCCAACAAACAGAGGTGCATTTTTGAATTTCAAGCAAATAAATGTCAAGCGACTAATGGAAAAGTCGTACAGTGGTATATTGCTGGAGGGAACAGTAGAACCTATTGTATAGAGCACTATTCAAAAAAACTAAAAATACATTTTGTTTGTCACATGCGCCGAATATAACAGGTTAACACCTTACAGTGAAATGCTTACTTACAAGCCAATAACCAACGATGCAGTTTAAAAATATGAAAAAGAATAAGAAATAAAAGGAACAAATAATTAAAGAGCAGCAGTAAAATAACAATAGTGAGGCTATATACAGGGGGTACCGGTACAGAGTCAATGTGTGGGGTAACCGGTTAGTCGAGGTAATTGAGGTAATATGTACATGTAGGTAGAGTTATTAAAGTGACTATGCATAAATAATAAACAGAGAGTAACAGCAGCATAAAAGGAGGGGCAATGCAAATAGTCTGGGCAGCCATTTGACTAGGTGTTCAGGAGTCTTATGGCTTGGGGGTAGAAGCTGTTTAGAAGCCTCTTGGACCTAGACTTGGCGCCCGGAAACCGCTTGCTGTGCGGTGGCAAAGAGAACAGTCTATGACTAGGGTGGCTGGAGTCTTTGACAATTTTTAGGGCCTTCCTCTGACACCGCCTGGTATAGAGGTTCTCGATGGCAGGAAGCTTGGCCCCAGTGATGTACTGGACCGTACGCACTACCCTCTGTAGTGCCTTGCGGTCGGAGGCCGAGCAGTTGCTATATCAGTCAGTGATCCAACTGGTCAGGATGCTCTCGATGGTGCAGCTGTAGAACTTTTGAGGATCTGAGGACCCATGCCAAATCTTTGCAGTCTCCTGAGGGGGACTGTCTTGGTGTGCTTGGACCATGTTAGTTTGTTGGTGATATGGACACCAAGGAACTTGAAGCTCTCAACCTGCTCCACTACAGCCCCATCGATGAGAATGCTCGGTCCTCTTTTTCCTGTTGTCCACAATAATCTTCTTTGTCTTGATCACGTTGAGGGAGAGGTTGTTGTCCTGGCACCACACGGCCAGGTCTCTGACCTCCTACATATAGGCTGTCTTGTCGTTATCGGTGATCAGGCCTACCACTGTTGTGTCATCAGCAAACGTAATGATGGTGTTGGAGTCGTGCCTGGCCATGCAGTCATGAGTGAATAGGGAGTACAGGAGGGGACTGAGCACGCACCCCTGAAGGGCCCCCGTGTTGAAGATCAGCGTGGCGGATGTGATGTTACCTACCATTACCACCTGGGGAGGCCCATCAGGAAGTCCAGGATCCAGTTGCAGATGGAGGTGTTTAGTCCCAGGGTCCTTAGCTTAGTGATGAGCTTTGGGGCACTATGGTGTTGAACGCTGAGCTGTAGTCAATGAATAGCATTCTCATATAGGTGTTCCTTTTGTCCAGGTGTGAAAGGGCATAATGGAGTGCAATCATCTGTGGATCTGTTGGGGCTGTATGCAAATTAGATTTGAGCCATGACCAGCCTTTCAAAGCACTTCATGGCTACATACGTGAGTGCTACGAGTCGGTAGTCATTTAGGTTACCTTAGTGTTCTTGAGCACAGGGACTATGGTGGTCTGCTTAGAACATGTTGGTATTACAGTCAGGGAGAGATTGAAAATGTCAGTGAAGACACTTGCCAGGTGGTCAGCGCATGCTTGGAGTACAAGTCCTGGTAATCGGTTGCGAATGTTGACCTGTTTAAAGGTCTACTCACATCGGCAAACGGAGAACGTGATCACACAGTCATCCGGAACAGCTGATGCTCTCATGCATGTTTCAGTGTTACTTGCCTCGAAGCGAGCATAGAAGAAATTTAGCTCGTCTGGTAGGCTCGTGTCACTGGGTAGCTCGCGGCTGTGCTTCCCTTTGTAGTCTGTAATAGTTTGTAAGCCCTGCCACATCTGACGAGTGTCGGAGCCAGCGTAGTATGATTAGATCTTAGTCCTGTATTGATGTTTTGCCTGTTTGATGGTTCGTCGGAGAGCATAGCGGGATTTCTTATAAGCTTCCAGGTGAGAGCCTCGCTCCTTGAAAGCAGCAGCTCTACCCTTTAGCTCAGTGCGGATGTTGCCTATACTCCATGGCTTCTGGTTGGGGTATGTACGTACAGTCACTGTGGGGACGACGTCCTCAATGCACTTATTGATGAAGCCAGTGACCGATGTAGTGTACTCTTAATTCCATCGGAATTATCCCAAAACATATTCCAGTCTGTGCTAGCAAAACAGTCCTGTAGCTTAGCATCTGCTTCATCTGACCACTTTTTAATTGACAGAGTCACTGGTGCTTCCTGTTTTAGTTTTTGCTTGAAAGCAGGAATCAGGAGGATAGAAGTATGGTCAGATTTGCCAAATGGAGGGTGAGGGAGAGCTTGGTACGCATCTCTGTGTGTGGAGTAAAGGTGGTCAATCATTTTTTCCCCCTCTGGTTTCACATTTAACATGCTGGTAGAAATGAGGTAAAACGGATGTAGCTTTCCCTGCATTAAAGTCCCCAGCCTCTAGGAGTGCAACCTCTGGATGAGCAGTTTCCTGCTTGCTTATGGCCGTATACAGCTCATTGAGTGCGATCTTGGTGCCAGCATCGGTTTTTAGTGGTAAATAGACAGCTACAAAGAATATCGATGAAAACTCACTTGGTGGATAGTTTGGTCTACAGATTATCATGAGATACTCTACCTCAGGCGAGCAAAACCTGTGCTATTAATGTCGTTGTTCAGTCACGACTCTGAAACATAAGATATTACAGTTTTGATAATGTAGGATATACATGCTTGTAATTCGTCCACTTCATTATCCAACGGTTGTATGTTGGCCAATAGTACCAAAGGTAAAGGACACTCGCCGCCATATCCTCACAAGGCACCCCGACCTCCTTCCGCGATACCTGCGTCTCTTTCTCCTGCAAATGACGGGGATGAGGGCCTTCTTGGTGTCTGAAGTAAAATCCCTCTCGTCCGACTCGTTAAAGAAAAATTATTTGTCCAGTTCAAGGTGAGTAATCGCTGTTCTGATGTCCAGTAGCTCTTTTCGGCCATACGAGACTGTGACAGCAACATTATGTACAAAATAAGTTACAAACAATGCGAAAAAACTAACAAAATAGCACAGTTAAGGATGGGACCCTTTTTTTCCATTTCCGCCTAAAATGACACAGCCAAGATTCTTCAAATGAAAACAGACGATTGCATTCAATTTTAAACAGTAGGCTATAGGTGTTTTCAATCATATTGAAATACATTTCATGTTCAATCAATTGAGTTCTATTTTGATAGATAAAGGCTACTTTCTGTAATTTGTCTCAATATATTTCATGATGTGTAGTCTAACATGTGCACAATGATGTAGAATCACATGGTTGATCCTTCTCTCTGTGATCACCGATAACTTTAGAACAAAAGAAAACAAATACGAAGTTGCCAATGTCTTTGCAATTGATACGAACAAGCGACGTGTTAAAAGATTCAAATTAAAGATGATTGCATTGAAATATAAACAGTGGACTATATGTGTTTTCAATCATATTGAAATACATTTCATGTTCAATCAATTGAGTTCTATTTTGCTACATGTAGTCTACTTTCTGTAATTTGTCTCAAAATATTTTATGATGTGTCTGTGATTTAGTGCATTTTTATTTGGTAAGCTAAGCATTAGAATAAACTCCCTCAATATTTGCAGCCGTAGGTGGTAATATAGTGCATTCGGAAAGTATTCAGACCCCTTGTCTTTTCCCCCCACACAGCCTTATTCTAAAATGTATTAAATAGTTTTTCCCCCCTCAATCTACACACAATACCCCATTATGACAGGTTTTAATATATTTTTGCTAATTTATATATATAAAAAATGTAGTATTCAGACCCTTTACTCAGTACTTTGTAGAAGCACCTTTGGCAGTGATTCAAGACTCGAGTCTTCTTGGGTATGACACTACAAGCTCGGCACACCTGTAGTTTCTCCCATTCTTCTCTGCAGATCTGCATAGCAAAGGGTCTGAATACTTACATAAATAAGGTATTTCTGTTTATGTGTATATTTTTTTGCAAAAATGTTGAAAAACCTGTTTTTGCTTTGTCATTATGGGGCATTATGTGTAGATTGATGAGGAATTTTTTTATGGAAAAAGTCAAGGGGACTGAATACTTCCCGAACGCACTGTATATCTCTAGAAGCTGATCCGTCGTGAGTATTGCCCTAATGAAAAAAGATTGCAGTTCGAGTGCTGTATAACTGCAGTACACTGTAGTATAACTGTAGTTAGAGTGCAGTATAACTTCAGTATGCTTCAAATACTGTTTCCAAAATAACACTGTTTTCTTAGGTGCATGAATTTTGCAGTGTGACTGCAGTATACAGCAGTTATCCTGCAATTACTGCATTCAAAATACCACAGTCGACCGCAGTTACTGCACATTTACTGCAGTTTCAAAACTGCTATATTTTTTGTAAGGGTGTGAAATAATTATAATATAAATTAAGGAAAGATTTGAATGGGGAAAGCTGATCTGAGAGCAGCACTCACTTTCTTTAGATCCGAACAGTATTGACACATGCTCCAACGACACACTTAAGCCTTGATTACACTGCAGACCTTAAAGCTCAAATCAGTTTTGTTTTTCAAATCCATTTATGACTACTGACTGTCCAAACAGCAAGTTTCAAGTGACCAAATCGGATGTGTGTGTGTTCAGACAGTAGTCATTTGCTGACATGGCTACGTTTGTTGTCATAGTATGTTTCCCAGATTCTTAGAATGTTCAAAATCCTAGTGTAAGAAGACTTTTAAGGCCTCAAAGGATAGGATGATCCAACTTCCAAAACAAGTCCTTTTTGGCTAGCCACAGCAGTCAACTAGCTAGCTAGGTAGCTGTTTAGCCTTTTAGCACATTCACTACTTTGTCGGTAAACAAGTACAGTAACAAGCTAGTTAGCTACCACATGTTCTTGTCAAACGGTCAACAAAGTAGCTAGCAAGCAACAAGATGTGCCAAACCAGTCTAAAAACCACTCGTGGGCAAATAAATAGGTCACATGGCCACCCAGCTAGCAATGACGAATCGGCCCATAAACGGCCAACTGATTGAATCGGCCCGGAATCGGGTGTCGGACTCGGCCCGGAATCAAAATGAATGACTGCCCAGAATTGGTCCGTTTCCGTCTACCAGAATTCAACCAACTTTGCCAGCATCTTACCAGAATCCCCCCCAGAAGCGACCCGACACAAATTTAAATAAATGTATACAAAATTAACTGATTTAGTAATTTTAAATATTACTATTATACATTTTATACATTCAAATTATACCCATCCACAAAAAAATACATTTTGTCTCAAGAGGAAACACCATACACCTGGTGACCGTGTCAGTGTGCATGCGCCTAGCCTGCCACAGGAGTTGCTACAGCTCGATGGGAGGACATCCCGGCCGGCCAATCCCTCCCCTAACTCAGACGACGCTTGGCCAATTGTGCGTCGAGTCATGTGTCTCCCGGTCGCGAACCAGCATCTGTAGAAACACAGTTTGCACTGCGATGCAGTGTCTTAGACCGCTAGGCGCAACTCGGGAAGTTCCATCCACAAGGTTTTTAATGCTTATCAATTGCTTTGCACAAAGTATCAAAATACTAAAATACTACACAGGACTCAAAGAATTTCATTTAAATGTTAATTGTATTTTTTGATCACAGAAAGAATGAAGAAAATATGGGGGGAAAATAAATAAATCAGCCTGTGTAATCATCTGCCAGGGAGTAGCCCCAATTATTTACAAGTAGCCGTAAATAATACATTTGGGCCAGATAACTCAAACTGGAATTGGCCTGAGCTCAATCCCCCCCCCACATCCTAGCCATAAGTAATACTGCCGAAGGCGGCCCAGACTCGGGAAACATGACGTCGGCCGAGTCTGACTCTCAGCTGAGTGCCCCGACTCTCAGCCACAATCGGAATCAGATTTAAATATCTGACTTCAAACCACCTACCAACGGGGTTTGAAATGTGGCTTGAAATATCAGATTCCATGTGCTTTTTGATTCAATTTGGATATGCAAATAAATAGGATGAGAGTCACTTCAAAATTCCACTGGTTAACACAGCTTTAGAAACCGTTCTCTCTGGGTGGTGTTTTAGGAAACGCATGTTACATCTTCAGCCATTGTAGGAAAGATGCATTGTTAAAAGCCCAAGTTCCATCGCTATTTGGAAACCGGGCCCAGGTCTAATGTGTCCATGGCGTATGGTACGAGATGAGGAAAAGCCATCATATTCACCTGTTCCAATGAAAATGTAGCACATAGACCTGTGTGTATGGGGGTGTGCACAAGTGAGGGCTAAATGGCATACTGTGTCAGCAGATACAAACCAAGCCTGGTATTTGTACATGAATGCTTCTGATTGCTTATAAAGTAGCAATATCTATGATTGTGGTTCTTTTACAGCTCAACATTTTCTGCACAAGAGGATTAATGAAACAAAGGTGCATTAACCAAATGAGAAATCTAGAGAGCTTTGATAATTTGTAACATTGCAAAAGCAGATTAGTTTTATCACATCGGATGGCCTACACCCCAACACTGTACCAAAAACAAAGGTCCATGGGCATTCATTCATTCATTGTGTTTTGTGTCATGTTTTTTCCAGTGTGTAAGCAAGCGTATTATAGTGTACATTCCTTCCCATGTGTTACCGTTGCTTCAGTATGCTTTCTCAGTATGCCAGCTGTTTTATATAATTTTCCCACTGACATAGTAAGACTAAGTTATGATGATCTATCAGTGGCCTCATTTGTTTGAGTATTTACACCTTCAGGCCTGAGATTGAGGGGTTTGAACATTAGAATCACTTTGGAAAACTGTGACCTCCACATTGGGCAGTGATAGAAAAAAAGGGAAACATAAGAGTCCTTGAACCCTTTCAAAAACCAGAAGGGCTGCAACTTGAAGTCAATTTGGAATCCCAATGGGTTCATCTCCTTTATGCGCTGAAACCCTGAATAATGACAAATCTCTTACATATCACACCGATCTCATTATCATCACCTCTCATCTCAACCTCAGGGGGAACAATTACAGTATCATGTTGAAATGCAAACATCTCTGATGAAGGCAAATAAAAAAACAACCAGTTCAGTGTGTGAAGTCCTCAATGTATACATAGCCTTTGTTCCCCCCAGAGGGGATCTGACCAAAATGGTTAAAGGCTCAGTGCAGTCAAATGATGATACGACCTTTCAGTCTAAGAGCTGTTTGAAAAGACCACCTGAAATCTCAGGCTGTTTTGCTGAGATTGAGTTTTGTCCTTCCATGGTGACATCACCATGGGGAAAATGAGTTAATAGACCAATGAGAACCAAACCTATCTGCCAATAACATAATTTTCAGTTTTCCCTTCCCCATTCAAACCACTCCCAGACAGTCCAAGCTAAATTCTTGCTTGAGAAATTGCCCTTTGCAAAGAAGTGATTTGTTTCTTTTTGATCAATTTCATTGAAAACAATCACAGTAATCACATTGTTACATAGAAATAATTTGATATTGAGATTTAAAAAAACAGCTGCATTTGACACCACACAACTTTTGTATTTATTTATTTTTATTTAACCTTTAACTAGGCAAGTCAGTTAAGAACAAATTCTTATTTACAATGACAGCATACACGGGCCAAACCCGGACGACGCTGGGCCAATTGTGCGCCACCCTATGTGATACAGCCTGGAATCGAAACAGGGTCTGTAGTGATGCCTCTAGCACTGAGATGCAGTGCCTTCTCATCTGCTACAGTTTAACACAGACGTTTGTCTAAATTATAGCCTCCGGCAGCCCAACATCCCAATTAACCTTGACAGTGCCTCTCTTTCTCTGTGTCAAGGGCATTCTGCATTGGTTACGGGGGAAGGACAGCGGAATTGGATGATTTCTCCCTTTAGAGAGGTTGCTGTGACTGTTACCAGTGGTCTGCTGAGTGCAGACAAATGACTGCATGTTAGGTATGTGGTTGTATTACATTTTTATATTAGTGGTTAATCCTTATTTCATGCTTAGCATATTGACAGGTAACTGCCAAAATAAAAGAAACACTTGAGTAAATGAGGGACACAAAGTATATTGAAAGCAGGTGCTTCCACACAGGTGTGGTTCCTGAGTTAATTAAGCAATTACAATCCGATCATGCTCAGGCTCATGTATACAAATGCCCAGTTGCCCATTAATTTGGCTACCATGGCTAGAAGAGATCTCAGTGACTTTGAAAGAGGGGTCTCAAAGGAGCATAGCGGGTTTAAAGGGTGTGTGCCTCAGTCACCAGATTTCAACCCAACTGAACACTTATGTGAGATTCTGGAGCAGTGCCTGCGAAAGCATTTATGGAATTTCTTGTGGAAGACTAGTGTCAAATCCCTCCAATAGAGTCCCAGACTCTATTGATGATATCATTACACTTTAGATGGCTTGCGAAAGTATTCATCTCCCTTGTCATTTTTCCTACTTTGTTGCCTTATAAACTGGAATTCAAATAGATTTCTTGGGGGGGTTTGAATCATTTGATTTACACAACATGCCTACCACTTTGAAGATGCAAAATATGTTTAATTGGAAATCTTAAGTCTTATTACATACAGCCGGGAGGAACTACTGGATATAAGAGCAATGTCAACTTACCAACATTATGACCAGGAATAGGACTTTCCCGAAGCGGATCCTCTGTTTGGTCCACCACCCAGGACAATGGATCGGATCCCAGCAGGCGACCCAAAACAACGGTGCCGCAGAAGAGGCAGACGGAGCGGTCTTCTGGTCAGGCTCCGTAGATGGGCACGTCGCCCAACGCTCCCGAGTGTACTACTCTCCAATGTCCAGTCTCTTGACAACAAGGTAGAAGAAATCTGAGCAAGGGTTGCCTTCCAGAGAGACATCAGAGATTGTAACATTCTCTGTTTCACGGAAACATGGCTCACTCTGGATACGTTATCAGAGTCGGTACAGCCACATGTTTTTTTCACGCCGACAGAAACAAACATCTCTCTGGTAAGAAGAAGGGCGGGGGTGTATGCCTTATGATTAACGAGTCGTGGTGTGATCATAACAACATACAGGAACTAAAGTCCTTTTGTTCACCTCATCTAGAATTCCTTACAACCAAATGCCGACCACATTATCTACCAAGAGAATTCTCTTAGATTATAATCACAGTCGTGAGCAGACACCTCGACGGCCCTGAAAGAACTTCATTGGAATCTATGTAAACTGGAAACCACATATCCTGAGGCGGCATGTATTGTAGCTGGGAACATTAACAAGGCTAATCTGAAAACAAGGCTCCCTAAATTTTAATCAGCATATCGAATGCGTGACCTGGGCTGGTAACAATCTGAATCATTGTTACTCTTCCACGATGCATACAAAGCCCTCCCTCGCCCTCCTTTTGGCAAATCTGACCATGAGCTTTGTTTGATTTTGATGCTCCAAGCCTATAGACAGAAATTAAAACAGGAAACGCCCATGCTCAGGTCTGTTCAACGCTGGTCCGACCAATCTGATTCCACGCTTTAAGATTGCTTCGATCACGTGGATGTTCCGGATAACATCGAACAACAACATTGATGTATACGCTGATTAAGTGAGCGAGTTAATTAGCAACTGCATCGGTGATGTTGTACTCATGGCGACTATTAAATCCAACCAGAAACCGTGGATTGACGGCAGCATTCGCGCAAAACTGAAAGCCACTGCTTTTAATCAGGGCAAGGCGTCTGGAAACATGTCCGAATACAAACAGTGTAGTGATTCCCTCCGCAAGGCAATCAAACAAGCTAAGTGTCAGTATAGAGACAAAGTAGAGTCGCAATTCAATGGCTCAGACATTAGTGGCATTGTGGGTCTACAGTCAATCACGGACTACAAAAATGGACTCTGACAGGACGCCCCCAGGTGGTGAGGGTAGGAAACAACATCTCCACCCCGCTGATCCTAAACACTGGGGACCCACAAGGGTGCGTTCTCAGCCCTCTCCTGTACTCCCTTTTCACCCATGACTGCGTGGCCATGCACGTATCCAACTCAATCATCAAGTTTGCAGATGACACTACAGTGGTAGGCTTGATTACCAACAACGGCGAGACGGCCTAAAGGGAGGAGGTGAGGGACCTCGAAGTGTGGTGTCAGGAAAATAACCTGACACTCAACATCAACAAAACAAAAGGAGATGATTGTGGACTTCAGGAAAGAGCAGAGGGAGCACTCCCTATCCACATCGACGGAACAGTAGTGGAGAAGTTGGAAAGTTAAGTTCCTCGGCGCACACATCATGGACAAACTGAAATGGTCCACCCACACGGACAGCATGGTGAAGAAGGCACAACAGCGCCTCTTCAACCTCAGGAGGCTGAAGAAATGTGGCTTGTCACCAAAAACACTCAAACCTTTACAGATGCACAATCGAGAGCATCTCGATTGCAACTGCTCCGCCCACAACTGTAAAGCTCTCTAGAGGGTAGTGAGGTCTGCACAATGCATCACCAGGGGCAAACTACCTGCCCTTCAGGACACCTACACCACCCGATGTCACAGGAAGGCCAAAACGATCATTAAGGACAACAACCACCCGAGCCACTGCCTGTTCACCCCGCTATCATCCAGAAGGCGAGGTCAGTACAGGTGCAGCAAAGCTGGGACCGAGAGACTGAAAAACAGCTTCTATCACAAGGCCATCAGACTGTTAAACAGCCCATCACTAACATTGAGTGGCTGCTGCCAACATACTGACTCAAATCTCTAGCCACTTTAATAATTAAACATTGGATGTAATAAATGTATCACTAGTCACTTTAAACAATGCCACTTTATATCGCTACACTCACATTAACATCTGCTAACCATGTGTATGTGAACAATAACATTTGATTTGATTTGTGAAACAAACAAGAAATAAGACAAAAAACACTATTCACCCCCCAAAGTCGCTACTTTGTAGAGCTGCAATTACAGCTGCAAGTCTCTTTGGGTATGTCTCTATAAGCTTAGCATATCTAGTCACTGGGATTTTTACCCATTCTTCAAGACAAAACTGCTCCAGCTCCTTCGAGTTGGATGGGTTCCGCTGGTGTACAGCAATCTGGATTGAGGTCTGGGCTTTGACAAGGCCATTCCAAGACATTTAAATGTTTCCCCTTAAACCACTCAAGTGTTGTTTTTGCAGTATGTTTAGGGTCATTCTCCTGCTGGAAGGTGAACCTCCGTCCAAGTCTCAAATCTCTGGAAAACAAACAGGTTTCCCTCAAGAATTCCCTGTATTTAGCCCCATCCACCATTCCTTCAATTCTGACCAGCTTCCCAGTCCCGACCGATGAAAAACATCCCCACAGAATGATGCTGCCACCACCATGCTTCACTGTGGGGGTGATGTTCTCGGGGTGATGAGAGGTGTTGGGTTTGCGCCAGGCATAGCGTTTTCCTTGATGGCCAAAAAGCTCCATTTTAGTCTCATCTGACAAGAGTACCTTCTTCCATATGTTGTCTCCCACATGCCTTTTGGCGAAAACCAAACGTGTGCTTAATTTTTTCTTTAAGCAATGGCTTTTTTCTGGCTACTCTTCCGTAAAGCTTAGCTCTGTGGAGTGTACGGCTTAAAGTGGTCCTTTGGACAGATACCCCAATCTCCGCTGTGGAGCTTTGCGGCTCCTTCAGGGTTTTCTTTGGTCTCTTTGTTGCCTCTCTGATTAATGCCCTCCTTGCCTGGTCTGCCAACCCTGATCTGTACTTCTCTACAACTTTGTCCCTGACCTGTTTGGAGAGATCCTTGGTCTTCATTGTGCTGCTTGCTTGGTGATGCCCCTTGCTTAATGGTGTTGCAGACTCTGGAGCCTTTCAGAACTGGTGTATATATAGAGATCATGAGACAGATCATGTGACACTTAAAGTACACCTGTGTGTAATCTAAGTAATTCTGAAGGTAATTGGTTGCACCATATCTTATTTTAGAGCTTCATAGCAAAGGGGGTGAATACATATGCGTGCACCACTTTTCAATTTTTTATTCTTAAGAATTCTTTTAACATGTATTTATTTTATTTTTAATTCCCCAATTTGGACTATTTTGTGTATGTCCATTACATGAAATCCAAATAAAAATCCATTTAAATTACAGGTTGTAATGCAACAAAATAGGAAAAAGCGCCAAGGGGGACAAATACTTTTGCAAGGCACTGTACTTATTGTTATTGTTGTTTAAAAAAAGGATTGCTTGTTGTTCTTAATTTTATTATAACCAAACATATTAGAATGATTCACCTTCCTGGTTTTACGGTGACAACGTCAGTGGCGTGCTTGCAATGCAACTTCAGGAGATAAATGTGTAAATGTGATCTGATCTGAAAGATGGTTCCGGATATGTTCATAAAACATAGGCCTACAATATTTGGGAGCAGTAAAAAGGTGAGTGGACATTCTCTCTTTCTATATATATTGGATACTTGTCCAGCTACTTTGAAAAGTTTTGATGTCCGTAAAACCCTCTATAGTAAAAAAAATAATTTAAATGCGCCGAATACCACAGATAGTGAAATGCTTACTTACAAGCCCTTAACCAACAATGCAGTTAAGAAAGATACCTTCAAAAATTAAGAAAACAGTATATGACTAGGGTGGCTGGAGTCTTTGACAATTTTTAGGGCCTTCCTCTGACACCGCCTGGTATAGAGGTCCTGAATGGCAGGAAGCCTGGCCCCAGTGACATACTGGGCCGTACACACTACCCTCTGTATTGCCTTGTGGCCGGAGGCCGAGCAGTTGCCATACCAGGCAGTGATGCCGAGCAGTTGCCATACCAGGCAGTGATGCTGGTCAGGATGCTCTCAATGGTGCAGCTGTAGAACCTTTTGATGATCTTAGGACCCATGCCAAATCTTTTCAGTCTCCTGAGGGGGAATAGATATTGTCATGCCCTCTTCGCGACTGTCTTGGTGTGCTTGGACCATGTCAGTTTGTTTGCATTGTGGACGCAAAGGAACTTGAAGCTCTCAACCGACTCCACTACAGCCCCGTCGATGACAATGGGGGCGTACTCAGTCCTCCTTTTCCTGTAGTCCACAATTATCTCCATTGTCTTGATCACGTTTAGGGAGAGGTTGTTGTCCATGCACCACACGGTTAGGTCTCTGACCTCCTCCCTATAGGCTGTCTCGTCATTGTTGGTGATCAGCCCAATTTACTGCCTTTAAAAAAAACATTCCTGATACAGCTTACTTGCTTAAACAAATGGGGTTTCTACTGACAACTGAGATGTACAAACTATGGCATAAGTGGACGACAAGTGGATAAGAGGCAATACGTAATTTCGATTAAGACATTAATTAGCGAGCTAGGACGGACGTAGTCAATATAACTATTTGTTCAGCACTTTTGAAGTGTCCAGCAGCAGAATTCAGAACATGAGTCATTCTTACAGTGGTCTCCCTGTACACCAAGTCAAAACTGTAGGATAAATAAAGGGGTCATATAGGCATACATCGAAAGCTCTTAAAATATTCGATGATTACATTTCTCAAACGATTATAGGCTACATGTGCACCATAAAGTCAGAACAGTATTCAAAATTAAGAAGTGAAAATAGACCAAATCATTTGGGTGAGGCACATGGGCTTCTAACAGCTTACTACACAACATACACTTAGTATTACTTTCTTAGCTACAGTATACATTTCTCACTGGCATATATTACATAATTTTTGCAGCAGTATACCATACATTTTTGCTCTCACATTATTGTGCTGTGGTCACTTGAAGAGGAAGGTGGTACGGCTGTCCTTCGTGGGCAAATTTTGTCATCAAAGTCTGGCATTCTCTGGATTTATGGTGCTTTCAATACAACTGGGAACTCGAGAGAAAAAAAGGTTGAATCATGATGACGTCAGTGAACTTCAGGTTGTAGCTCTAGAAAGAGGCCCGAGTTCCAAATGTACAATTCTGAGTTGAATGGAAGTTCAAAAGTATTTTCACATTCATATTTTCCCAAGTTCCCAGTTGTCTTGAACTCACTAAAGTCAGATTTTGCAGTTCTGAGTTAACAGTTGTTTTGTGCGTGGCACAAATCATGCTTCATTGACAGCATGGCCAATGTTGAATGTTTATCAACTAGGAAAAGAGACCCAAATCTTAGACTTGGGACCACGCAGCCACTCCTCTGAATAGCTGGCTAATGATTGCTTGCAGTTAGCCACACTGATTACTTACAAACAACTCATTGTTGAATTTGTGATTTCCAACTTGCTGTGCAATGTTTATGTCCAATGGCTGATGAGCACCGATACATTTTATGTGTAATTTCCCTTCATTATTTATCTTCATATGACAAGGATTAAAAAGGATTTGCCAGTAGACTATCGACTTGATTCGTGATGATGACTGCTAGCTAGGATTTTGAAAGTATGGACTGATCATGTCAACATCAATCAAAGCTACTGTAAATATAATGTCATTTGATGGGCACTTCTAATGTAACTCTATGGCTTGAATTTTCTAGCTTTACCCTTAGACTTGTCGGTGACGTAGTGTCCCCATGAGTGACAGAACACTGAGCCAATCACGGCGCAACGCTGGATTTCCTGCTGGATTTCCCCACCACCACAGAAAGCACTGAGCTAGGCTGATACACCTGCATTTTGGAGCTGCCTACTCAAGAAAACAAAAAGAAAACATGTTTGTATGCAGCTTTATTAACGCAATGATATATGTATATTTTTTACAATGTTTGCAAACTGATACAGTGGGGCAAAAAAGTAGTTAGTCATCCACCAATTGTGCAAGTTCTCCCACTTTAAAAGATGAGAGAGGTCTGTAATTTTCATCATAGGTACACTTCAACTATGACAGACAATATGAGAAAAAAAATCCAGAAAATCACATTGTAGGATTTTTTATGAATTTATTTGCAAATTATGGTGGAAAATAAGTATTTGGTCAATAACAAAAGTTTATCTCAATACTTTGTTATATACCCTTTGTTGGCAATGACAGAGGTCAAACGTTTTCTGTAAGTCTTCACAAGGTTTCCACACACTGTTGCTGTTATTTTGGCCTATTCCTCCATACAGATCTCCTCTAGAGCAGTGATGTTGCTGGGCAACACAGACTTTCAACTCCCTCCAAAGATTTTCTATGGGGTTGAGATCTGGAGACTGGCTAGGCCACTCCAGGACCTTGAAATGCTTCTTACAAAGCCACTCCTTCGTTGCCCGGGTGTTGTGTTTGGGATCATTGTCATGCTGAAAGACCCAGCCACGTTTCATCTTCAATGCCCTTGCTGATGGTAGGCTTTGTTACTTTGGTCCCAGCTCTCTGCAGGTCATTCACTAGGTCCCCCCGTGTGGTTCTGGGATTTTTGCTCACCGTTCTTGTGATCATTTTGACCCCACGGGGTGAGATTTTGCGTGGAGCCCCAGATCGAGGGAGATTATCAGTGGTCTTGTATGTCTTCCATTTCCTAATAATTGCTCCCACAGTTGATTTCTTCAAACCAAGCTGCTTACCTATTCCGGATTCAGTCTTCCCAGCCTGGTGCAGGTCTTCAATTTTGTTTCTGGTGTCCTTTGACAGCTCTTTGGTCTTGGCCATAGTGGAGTTTGGAGTGTGACAGTTTGAGGTTGTGGACAGATGACTTTTATACTGATAACAAGTTCAAACAGGTGCCATTAATACAGGTAACGAGTGGAGGACAGAGGAGCCTCTTAAAGAAGAAGTTACAGGTCTGTGAGAGCCAGAAATCTTGCTTGTTTGTAGGTGACCAAATACTTATTTTCCACCATAATTTTCAAATAAATTCATAAAAAATCCTACAATGTGATTTTCTGGATTTTTCCCCCTCATCTTGTCTGTCATATTTGAAGTGTACCTATGATGAAAATTACAGGCCTCTCTCATTTTTTTAAGTGGGAGAACTTGCACAATTGGTGGCTGACTAAATACTTTTTTGCCTGGGGACAACGATCGTACTTTTTGGAGAAATGTCCTCTGGTCTAATGAAACAAAAGTAGAACTGTTTTTTCATAATGACCATTGTTATGTTTGGAGGAAAAATAGGGAGACCTGCAAGCCGAAGAACACCATCCCAACCGTGAAGCACGGGGGTGGCAGCATCATGTTGTGGGGGTGCTTTGCTGCAGGAAGGACTGGTGGACTTCACAAAATAGATGCCATCATGAGACAAGAAAACTGTGTGGATATATTGAAGCAACATCTCAAGACATCAGTCAGGAAGTTAAAGTTTGGTCGCAAATGGGTCTTCCAAAATGACAATGACTTCCAAAGTTGTGGCAAAATGGCTTAAGTACAACAAAGTCAAGGTATTGGAGTTGCCATCACAAAGCCCTGACCTAAATCCTATAGACAATTTGTGGGCAGAACTGAAAAAGCGTTTGCGAACAAGGAGGCCTACAAACCTGATTCAGTTACACCAGCTCTGTCAGGAGGAATGTGCCAAAATGTGCCCTACTTATTGTGGGAAGCTTGTGGAAGGCTACCCGAAACGTCCGACCAAAGTTAAACAATTTGATTTGATTTGAATTTAAAGGCAATGCTACCAAAAACGAATTGAGTGTATGTAAACTTCTTACCCACTGGGAATGTAATGAAAGAAATAAAAGCTGTCTACTACCTGTCTATCTACTATTATTCTGACATTTCACATTCTTAAAATAAGTGGTGATCCTAATTGACCTAAGACAGGGAATTTTTACTAGGATTAAATGTCAGGAATTGTGAAAAACCGAGTTTATATATAGTTGGCTAAGGTGTATGTAAACTTCAGACTCAACTGTAACTAAGAGTAAGACTGGCCTGCTAAGGGTGAGTTTTATGGTGTCCACTCTAGCTTCCTGCAGCTAGTCTGGGTGTCGAAGACAGGGGTTTTACTAGAGATAGCTTGATTGACAATTGATGGATGTCTCTGTGATCAAACTTTACAGCCACATTCCATTATATCATTAGTGGTGTAGGTAAGACATGTCTCCGGTCTAACTGGGCCTGCATTCTATAGATGAGATTGTTCTCTCTCTATCTCGAGTCATACACACAAACAGTTTAGTGTTAGTTCTCATCCTTACGTCTGGTAAAATTAGCCTGGAGGAGTAGAATAACTCCATCTGAATCCAAGAGAAATACATCAAGATGTGTTGCTTCACCGTTTTTCACCTTTATGCCATTCATTATATTTATAGGCCATGAGCTGTTATGTATGCAGATCGTATAACGCACCACCTGTGTGACAAAATGATGTATGCATTTTGAGTCTGGACACATTTACAAAGGCTGTTACGAATGAATATAGCAAGTTTTATCATTCTGGGTTGATGGAGAGCAGTGAAGACACTTCCAATAATGAATTATTTCATAATGCATTATACCCTGGTGGCTGTTATAGAACTGTCTAAACTTCGTAAACAATTCATTTAGACCAGGCTTTTATTTGAAACAGGTGTTAATTTGCTGAAATGTGTGCCATTGCCCTGCTAATAGAAGGGACAAGCGGCTATTTGAGACCGCATTTAATTGAAGTTTTACAGTAATCATAAATTGGCACTTTCACTCACTCAGTTTCTCTCTCTATCCCTTCATAATTCTCCTACTCTATTCGTCCGTTCACCTCTTTCCATCTCCCGCAATATCCCTTGTCACTGAAACGTAAAATAATCACTGAATATACTGTGCAATCTTTCAGATCTTGAATTGCAAAGAACATCTTCATTGCATCATCTGTGTCATTATCATTATTCCTTCCTATAGTAGCCAGTAGCTGCACACAATGGGCCAATAAGTGCACAGTAGGATATTTAACCTCACAATACTTAGCAACTATCAATGTGTGCGACTGCAACTATTATCAATGGCACCTGTGGTGGTAATTCTAACCAAAAGGAGAAACTGTATTCTTCAAAACAACTTAAACTGTAAGATTTGCACAAATGAAGCAATCAATAACAACCACTCAATAGTGCATCGGTAGGAAAGCCCAACGAACAAAGTGGTCTCTCTCCTCTTATAGAAAAAGTACAACCTATTTTGTCTACGTGGCAGTTTAGCAGATGGGTGGAAACAGGGACAGAACATGGTGTGTAAAAGCTGATTTAGCTTGTCTGTTCAGAATAAGATTGCTGACGTTGCCACCATTGTCTGTTCCTTCCTGCATCTTTCCACACATATAAGTTCCTGTAGATTGTGAAAACAGGATGCCACATACTGCGGTCACACCCAAATGGCTCTTATACGTACATCCAAACTTATGACTAAGTCACATGTGACAAGCCTGTATCAGCAAAAAATACCAACATACAGTAAAAGTTTTAGAACACCTACTCATTCAAGGCTTTTTCTTTATTTTCTACATTGTAGAATGATAGTGAAGACATCAAAACTATGAAATAACACATATGGAATCAAGTAGTAACCAAAAGTGTTGAACAAATTAAAATATATTTTACATTTGAGATTCTTCAAATTCACCCTTTGCCTTGATGACAGCTTTGCACACTCGGCATTCTCTCAACCAGCGTCACCTGGAATACTTTTCAAACTGTCCTGAGCACTTGTTGGCTGCTTTTCCTTCACTCTGCGGTCCGACTCATTCCAAACCATCTACATTTGGTTGAGGTAGGGGGATTGTGGAAGCCTGGTCTTCTGATGCAAGCACTCCATCACTCTCCGTTGTAAAATAGCCCTTACACAGCTTGGAGGTGTGTTCGGTCATTGTCCTGTTGAAAAACAAATGATACTCCCACTAACCCCAAAACAGAAGGGATGGTGTATCGCTGCAGAATGCTGTGGTAGCCATGCTGGTTAAGTGTGCCTTGAATTCTAAATAAATCACAGACAGTGTCACCAGCAAAGCACACCCTCACACCTCCTACTCCATGCTTCATGGTGGGAAATAAACATGCGGAGATCATCCGTTCACCCACACCGCGACTCACAAAGACACGACGGTTGGAACCAAAAATCTCCAATTTGGACTCGAGACCAAAGGACAAATTTCCACCAGTCTAATGTCCATTGCTTGTGTTTCCTGGCCCAAGCAATTCTCTTATTATTATTGGTGTCCTTTAGTAGTGGCTTCTTTGCAGCAATTTGACCATGAAGGCCTGATTCCCACATTTCTCTGAACAGTTGATGTTGAGATGTGTCTGTTACTTGAACTCTGTGAAGCATTTATTTGGACTGCAATTTCTGAGGATGGTAACTCTAATGAACTTATCCTCTGCAGCAGAGGTAACTCTGGGTCTTCCATTTCTGAGGCGGTCCTTATGAGAGCCAGTTTCATCATAGTGCTTGATGGTGTTTGCAACTGCACTTGTAGAAACTTCCAAAGTTCTCCAATGTTCCATCCGGACTGACCTTCATGTCTTAAAGTCTAAAGTAATGATGGACTTCATGATGTTATTTGAGCTGTTCTCGACATAATATGGACTTTTGCAAAATACGGCTATCTTCTGTATACCACCCCTACCTTGTCACAACACAACTGATTGGCTCAAACACTTTAAGAAGGAAAGAAATTCCATAAATTAACTTTTAACAAGGCACAACTGTTAATTGAAATGCATTCCAGGTGACTACCTCATGAAGCTGTTTGAGATAATGCCAAGAGGTGCATCAAGGGTGGCCATTTGATAAATCTCAAATATAAAATGTATTGTGATTTGTTTAACACTTTTTTGGTTACTACATGATTCCATACAGTTGAAGTCGGAAGTTTACATACACCTTAGCCAAATACATTTAAACCCGGTTTTTCACAATTCCTGACATTTAATCCGAGTAAAAATTCCCTGTCGTAGGTCAGTTAGGATCACCTCTTCCTTTTAAGAATGTGAAACATCAGATTAATAGTTGATAAAACATTCTATTTCAGCTTTTATTTCTTTCATCACATTCCCAGTGGGTCAGAAGTTTACATACACTCAATTAGTATTTGGTAGCATTGCCTTGAAATTGTTTAATTTGGGTCAAACGTTTCTGGTAGCCCATAAGCTTCCCACAATAAGTTGGGTGAATTTTGGCCCATTCCTCCTGACAGAGCTAGTGTAACTGAGTCAGGTTTGCAGAACTCCTTGCTCGCACGTACTTTTTCAGGTCTGCCCACAAATGTTCTATCAGATTGAGGTCAGGGCTTTGTGATGGCCACTCCAATACCTTGACTTTGTTGTCCTTAAGCCATTTTGCCACAACTTTGGAAGTATGCTTGGGGTCATTGTCCATTTGGAAGACCCATTTGCAACCAAGCTTTAACTTCCTGACTGATATCTTGAGATGTTGCTTCAATATATTTCACATAATCTTCCTTCTTCATGATGCCAGTCCCTCCTGCAACAAAGCACCCCCACAACATGATGCTGCCACCCCCGTGCTTCACCGTTGGGATGGTGTTCTTCGGCTTGCAAGCCTCCCCCTTTCTCCTCCAAACATAACAATGGTCATTATGGCCAAACAGTTCTATTTTTGTTTCATCAGACCAGAGGACATTTCTCCAAAAAGTACGATCTTGGTCCCCATGTGCAATTGCAAACCTTAGTCTGGCTTTTTATTGGCGGTTTTGGAGCAGTGGCTTCTTCCTTGCTGAGCGGCCTTTCAGGTTATGTCGATATGGGACTCGTTGTACTGTGGATATATATACTTTTGTACCCGTTTCCTCCAGCATCTTCACAATGTCCTTTGCTGTTGTTCTGGGATTGATTTGCACTTTTCGCACCAAAGTACGTTCATCTTTAGGTGACAGAACACGTCACCTTCCTGAGCGGTATGGCGGCTTTGTGTTCCCATGGTGTTTATACTTGCATACTATTGTTTGTACAGATGAACGTGGTACCTTCAGGCGTTTGGAAATTGCTCCCAAGGATGAACCAAATTTTTCAAGCACAAAGTAGCTGTCCTAACCAGCTTGCCAAAACAATAGTGGTTGAAAAACGAGTTGTAATGACTCCAACCTAAGTGTATGTAAACTTCCGACTTCAACTGTATGTGTTGTTTCATAATTTTGATGTCTTCACTATTATTCCACAATGTAGAAAATAGTCAAAGTAAAGAAAAACCCTTGAATGAGGTGTTCTAAAACTTTTGACCGATAGTGTATAACAATGGACAATTCTCTAAGTAAAAACAGCATAGTGGTCTAATAGTATAACGTGATGAATATTACATTTCCACCACACACCTTAAGCTTGCAACATGGCTACTATATTTATGCAGTATACGTAAAAAATTGACCATATTATTAAGAATACACTAAAGGTCTCTCTCAACCGATCTAGTCATCCTGTATGATCCTAGCGCTACATGATAACCAATGAGGACAAAAACAAACTCCTGCACTTGTTCTTAATGAGATTCTCCAACTCTCTAGGGCAAAACATGTCAACACAGTTCACCTAGAACACCATAAATTCTGGCTACTGCATTGAAAGCTGCATAACTGAGTGAGAATATCAGCGCCATATAACACTGGGCTGAAGGAAACTAGCGCACAGGCAATTGCTCATGCAAAGTGTTTGTGTGTGAACCATTATGAATATTCAAATGTGGTCATTCCAAGGGGAGTCTGTGCATAATGGGGTTGGCCAGTCACCCAAAATCAGATGCAAAACATCTGCTGGGTGTTTGGCCTGGCCTGAACTGATCTGACACAATCATTCTGACAGTGACACTGCAGAAATTGTCCACAGTGTTTTTAATGTATGTTGGTTGTATCTGAATGTAAGATGAGAGAAGACAATTCATTTTCACTTTCACTCATTACCACTGTACTGCCATAACAAAAATAAATGAGGATTGTGATGACAATAATTTATGCCATTTAGCAGACACTTTTATCCAAAGAAATATGTGAGTACATTTTATGTATGGGTGGTCCCGGGAATCGAAACCCAATACCCTGGCGTTACAAGCACCATGCTCTACCTACTGAGCTACAGAGGACCAGATGAAGACGCTGATAGTTGGTTGCTAGACTAACACTCAAATAAAATGAATGGGGTTCGTTACCTGTGGAATTATTGTTTTCCACAGGACCACTAGATAGGACGACAAACTTCTAAACCATTACTTTTCTGCATTTTTAAACAAAGTTAGGAACTACAGTACAATCAGAAAGTATTCACACCCCTTGACTTTTTCTACATTTTGTTTTGTTACAGCCTGAATTTTAAATGGAAAAATGAGATTGTGTCACAAAAAGCTGAAATGTCTTGAGTTAATAAGTATTCAACCCCTTTGTTATGGCAATCATAAATAAGTTCAGGAGTAAACATTTGCTTAACAAGTCACATAATAAGTAAAAGTGTTTAACATGATTTTTGAATGACTACCGTATCTCTGTACGCCACACAAGGTTGCACATTTTGGAAACTTTCCGTGGGAATATATGGGAATTAACAGAAATATATGCAAATTAATACCATTTAAATGTTGTTGTTTTTTGCATTGGATATATTTACCATATCATATGGAGACAGAAACATAAACCTTTAACCTGATCATAAGTAGACAAATTGCAAATGATTAAATCCTTCCAATATAAATAAAACAATTAGTTACAAATTGAACTTTAATTCAAATTAGTTGACTCGTCACATGGGATGATTTCACTGAACAACAAAAAGGGAATATTGAATGATCCCCAATGACCCATTGCATCTTCCAAAACCGTTTTCAACATAAAAACAGCATAGTAAAATGAAAGTCTAGAAACTAAAGCTTTGTTTGTCTTCCTTTCAGGCTTCCATGTCTTCTCCATGGACTCCTCAGAGTCTGATGTTCAAGAGGTAGACATTAAGGCCTCATCTTCACTGTCACTTTCCAACCTGGTTGAGGATGGCTCATTGTCAGGATCAAAAATCCTCAAATTTGCCTGGGTAGCCACCAATTTTTCAACCCTTGTATTGGTCAGTCTGTTGCCAGTTTCCACTGGCACTTAAAATTAGGGCCAAAGTCTCGAATGGATTTCTCAAATTTGAGCTGGGTTGAGGGAAACCTGGCACAGCGCAGCCCAGTTTCACAACTGGTGCCATCACGATTAGAATTTGGGCTAGTGATGCCGTTACTATCCAACGACCAAGCTGATCACTGCTGAATACTGACACAATGTTTAGCTAGTTAGTCTGGGCTTGTTGCCGTTAGCTAGCACATGGACAAGCAGTACTGCAGTAATCAGCCATGACACGTATTACCATTCATCCTTCATTCATTGTTGCACTACACAATTGTATGAAAACAGTCAGCCCTCAAATGTTAACTACTTAACGTTAGCTAACAAATCAGAGTTGAAACAAGTTAGCTAACTTGCTAGCAGGAATTCTTGCTAGTTAGCTCGTATGGAAAGCTAACTAGCTACATATCCAACTTGTTGTCTGGTTTGCTTGGTTATTTAATAGCCAATGCCATGGCAAGCAAGGTAGGAATTAAGCTAGCTAGCTAGCCTGTTATGCTAGCGATGATGCTAACCATTTGGCAAGCTAGCTAACATCAGCAAGCTAAATACATGGGCCCAAGTCTGGCTGGCACTGGCAGGATGATGGGGTAACATTAGTTACAGCATGGTGAGGCAGAATTAAATTATTCATCATCTTGTTCGCTAGCTAGCAACATTAGTGAAGCCAGCAGCAGTCACATATTGGCTACCTAGCAACATGACATAATTTCTCATTTCTGTAGGCAGTGGAAATGCAATTTGAGCAAGCCCACCAAGGCCAGCCCAACCTGGGTTGACTTCAAAGTGCCAATGGAAACGGGGCTTTAGAGACGTACCCCGATAAACTCACAGCTGAAATCGCTGCCAAAGGTAAAACAAATATATATTTTTAGATCCAAATTGGTAGTTACAGTCTTGTCCCATCTCTGCACCTCCCGTACGGACTCGGGAGAGCCGAAGGTCGAAAGCCATACGTCCTCCAAACACAATCCTGCCAGGCCACACTGCTTCTTGGCACACTGCTCGCTTAACCCAGAAGCCAGCCACACCAGTGTGTTGAAGGAAACACCATAGAACTGGTGACCGAAATCAGCATATATGCGCCCGGCCCGCCACAAGGAGTCGCTAGAGCGTGATGGGACAAGGACATCCCGGCCGGTCAAACCCTCCCCTAAGCCAGACGACGCTGGGCCAATTGTGCACCGCCTCATGAGTCTCCCGGTGGCGGCCGGCTGCGCCACAGCCCAGGATTGAACCCAGGTCTGTAGTGACGCCACTAGCACTGTGATGAAGAGTCTTAGACCGTATTGACTCAGGGTGTAAATACTTATGTAAACACTACAAAATGTGGATTAAGTCAAGGGGTATGAATACTTTCTTAAAGCACTGTACGTATTGAGCAATTGCCTACACCTGATTGGCTCAGCTAAAAGCACAATGACTTAACGTCCATTGCAATGGATCATGGCAAAACAACTGAAGGCAGCCTATGTGATACTTCATTTTTTTTGTCCAACTTTCAAATATCTGGGCCATGGTTTCCATGGTGAAGTGAATTGTTCACAGCAATGCAGCTCCTCATTTGCACAAAGCAGTCTCGAGGTCATCCCTTGCTGATGCTGTTTGCCATCTAGTATTTGGCCATTTGACAATATACGGTGTATAAAACCCATAGGCCTATTTAAACATGACATACATAAAAAATATGATCAAATATTTTAATTAGAGGTCGACCGATTAATCAGAATGGCCGATTAATTAGGGCCGATTTCAAGTTCTCATAACAATCGGAAATCGATAATTTTGGACGCCAAATTTGCCGATTTTTTTTTTTACACCTTTATTTAATCTTTATTTAACTAGGCAAGTCAGTTAAGAACACATTCTTAATTTCAATGACGGCCTAGGAAGGGTGGGTTAACTGCCTTGTTCAGTGGCAGAACAACAGGTTTTTACCTTGTCAGCTCAGGGATTCAATCTTGCAACCTTACGGTTAACTAGTCCAACGTTCTAACCACCTGCCTCACGAGGAGCCCGCCTGTTACGCGAATGCAGTAAGAAGCCAAGGTAAGTGGCTAGCTAGCATTAAACTTAACAGTTACTAGTTATAACTACACATGGTTGATGATATTACTAGTTTATCTAGCATGTCCTGCTTTGCATATAATCGATGCAGTGCGCATTCGTGAAAAAGGACTGTCGTTGGTCCAACGTGTACCTAACCATAAACACCAATGCCTTTCTTAAAATCAATACACAGAAGTATATATTTTTAAACCTGCATATTTAACTAAAAGAAATCCAGGTTAGCAGGCAATATTAACCAGGTGAAATTGTGTCACTTCTCTTGCGTTCATTGCACCAGTCAGGATATATGCAACAGTTCGGAGCGCCTGGCTCACAGAATTTTACGTAATTATGACATAACATTGAAGGTTGTGCAATGTAACAGCAATATATTCACTGAAAGAATAAACATCTTGTTTTCGAGATGATAGTTTCCGGATTCAACCATATTAATGACCTACGGCTCGCATTTCTGTGTGTTATTATGTTATAATTAAGTCTATGATTTGATAGAGCAGTCTGACTGAGCGATGGTAGGCACCAGCAGGCTCATAAGCATTCATTCAAACAGCACTTTGGTGCATTTTGCCAGCAGCTCTGTTGTTTATGACTTCAAGCCTATCAACTCCCGAGATTAGGCTGGTGTAACGATGTGATGTGAAATGGCTAGCTAGTTAGCGGGGTGCGTGCTAATAGAGTTTCAAACGTCACTCGCTCTGAGACTTGGAGTAGTTGTTCCCCTTGCTCTGCATGGGTAACGCTGCTTCGAGGGTGGCTGCTTCGAGGGTGACAGCTAGACTGTTACACTGGCAATAAAGTGCCTATAAGAACATCCAATAGTCAAAAGTATATGAAATACAAAAGGTATAGAGAGAAATAGTCCTATAATAACTACAACCTAAAACTTCTTACCTGGGAATATTGAAGACTCATGTTAAAAGCAACCCCCAGCTTTCATATGTTCTCATGTTCTGAGCAAGGAACTTAAATGTTAGCTTTCTTACATGGCACATATTGCACTTACTTTCTTCTCCAACACTTTGTTTTTGCATTATTTAAACCAAATTGGACATGTTTCATTATTTATTTGAGGCTAAATTGATTTTATTGATGTATTATATTAAGTTAAAATAAGTGTTCATTCAGTATTGTTGTAATTGTCATTATTACAAATAAATAGTAAAAAATTGAAATCGGCTTTTTTTGTCCTCCAATAATCGGTGTACCTCTAATTTTAATACTACATGAATAAATCTCACACCCACTGTCACGTTCATCGTAAAGAGGAGACCAAAGCGCAGCGTGATTAGAATACATTATTCTGTTAATAAAGGAAGAACACAAAGAACACTTAAACTAACCAAAACAACAAAACGAACGTGACGCTATGAACAACGAGTGCAGACACAGGCAACTACACATAGACAATAACCCACAAAATACCCAAGGAATATGGCTGCCTAAATATGGTCCCCAATCAGCGACAACGATAAACAGCTGCCTCTGATTGAGAATCAATCTAGGCAACCATAGACATATAAACCCCTAGACTTGAAAAAAAAAAACATACAAAAACCTTAGACAGGGTGAAAACACATATACCCACCCTCGTCACACCCTGACCTGACCAAAATAAGACAGAAAACATAGATAACTAAGGTCAGGGCGTGACACCCACCATACAAATAAAGAATAATAAGGATATGTATTCATCATGCAAAATGTACTCAGAACGTTTGTACTCTTACATGCTGACCAGACCGGACACGTCGCTTGCGCGAGCGTCGCAAATTAAATTTAGAAATCCATGTTTTTCAATTATTGCACCCACTGCTCGCACGCCAACGAGTGTCCGCGACACCAAGGGCTAAAATAGAACTCATTCCTATTTCTGACGCAGATCGCTCTGAAAGACCTGCCTCTCCCATCTCCTCATTGGTTTATAGAAGCAGGTACCCACGTGCCATCTCCTCATTGGATATACCCACGTGGGTGACTGAAAGACGAACTGTTTTGCCGGTTGTCGTGGTAATACAATGAAAGTTTAGATGCGATCACCATATAAGTTAAATGACGAAAAAGCCTGGAAGGAGGAGAGATGACTAGAAATGATTCAGTTGGCCGTTTTTTGTGTGGATTAATTGTCGGAGTAGAGGTCCTTGTGCATTTCAGGTAAAATAACAACTCAATGTTTATATCCCAGGACAAATTAGCTAGCAACAGCAAGCTAGCTAAATAGGACAACTTAACGTTAGCTAGCAAGTGCAAGCTAACACTAGCTAAATTGCCATACATGTTTAATGATTTTCGAACTGTCCCAAAATTCAGAGTTCAGGGTTTGTTTTGATATTTTAACCTGCGTGTCATGACCGAGTTTGGTGTGGGGGGCAAAATAAATGTATGCACAATAGTGCACGATGGCACAGATTCCAACAGAAAATGTGTAAATCCCTTTACAATTTCATTTTATTTTCAGAGGTATCCAACAATATTAGAGTAGGCTAAATCAAATTGGCCTAAAATAAATACATTCTGGAGGGGCCCTTTGGTAATAGTGGAGCCCTAAGCAGCCCTTTCTGTAAGTTTGTTTTATGATTCAAATATCAATGTATATAATATAGCCAAATGTTTGCAACAGTTACTTAAGATTGGAAAATAGCAACAACTGCTGCCCTTTAGAGCAGTGGTATTCAAACTTTTTCAGCTGGGAACCCATTTAAATCAAAACCATTTCCAGTGACTCCCCTAACCTAAATCTTATAGAATCAATCACCCGACCTCAACCCAACTGAGATGGTTTGGGATGAGATGGACCGCAGAGTGAAGGGAAAGCAGCCAACAAGTGCTCAGTATATGTGGGAGCTCTTTCAAAACTGTTGGAAAAGAATTCCAGGTGAAGCTGGTTGTAGAGAATGTACAAAGCTGTCATCAAGGCCAAGGGTGGCTACTTTGAAGAATCTAAAATCTAAAATCTATTTTGATTTGTTTAACATTTTCTTGTTTACTATATGATTCCATATGTGTTATTTAATAGTTTTTATGTCTTCACTATTATTCTGCAATGCAGAAAATAGTTAAACTAAAGTAAAATCCTTGAAAAAGTAGGTGTGTCCAAACTTTTGACTGGTACTGTAAGCATTCACACCCCTTTGCTATGACACTCCAAATTGAGCTCAGGTGCATCAGATTTCCTTCGATCATCCTTGAGATGTCTCTACAACTTTATTGAAGATGATTTAGAAAGAAACCGACCTGCCAGAGAAAAAAAAAGTCCAAGGAACTATCCGTAGATCTCTGAGATAGAATTGTGATGAGGCATATATCTGGGGAAGGGTATAAAACCATTTCTAGAGTGTTGAAAGTTTCCCAGAGCACAATGATCTCCATCATGGGAAATTGACAAAATATGGAACTACTCAGACTCTGCCTAGAGCTGGCTGTCTGACCAAACTGAGCAACCGGGCAAAAAGGACCTTGATGACCAAGAACCCAATGACAGAACCACAGAGTTCCTTGGCTGACAAGGACAACAGTCTCTACAGCACTGCACCAACCTGGGCTTTATGGGAGAGTTGCCAGACAGATCACTCCTGAGAAAAAGGCACAAGACTGCACGCCTGGAGTTTGCAACAAGGCACGTGAAAGACTCCGAAATCATAAGGTAAAAGATTCTTCCATAAGAAAAATTAAAGCTGGTGTACAAAACCGAAAGTAAAAGAAACAAAACTTAAAAACGGGAACCATAGAAATAGCACACATAGAACCGATCAACCGCTTCTTAGACTTGCTTTCCATGAGCACGACAGATCTATAACTGACATTTCTATGTGAATTTTGTTGGGTTGCGCAAAAAGTTACATATTGCAGCTTTATGTGTACATATGAGCCACGCAAATGATACGTATTGTGAATGGTTACTTTGATATTTGTATATAATGATTGCATGCTACAGTAATTGTTGTAGGCATTTGGCTAGGTGGTAAAACTAGCTAGCTAGCATACCATTTCACCCTAGCAGTTTTGGCTACCAAAGATAATTACAACTAACCCAATTCCTATCCTGTGGTTGTAGTTTGTTATTATTGTTAATGTCCATGGGTTTTTGTTACATTTAGCTAATAAAGCTTCTTCTATCACCCATTACTACAATTAGCACTATATAGCTAGACTGAATGAGATGTAGCTAACGTTATGGTTTTTGCCTACACAATGCATGGGTGTATATTCACTGGTTTTGCAAACCTCAATAACTCTTCAAATGTTTCTGTCTTACTTTGTTTCCATAGACTGAATGGAGATAATATGCTGTGCAGGCCTGGGGACATAATTATATAATCAAATGAACATTTGACACTGTGCGAGTATCATCATAATCAAATCGTATTATAAAATTGTATTGGTCGCATACACATATATTGCAAATGTTATCGCAGTGAAATGCTTATGTTTCTAGCTCCAGTGCATAAATAAATAACAAATACAAACAAATCCCCCAAAATGTAAGTAATTAAGAAATATCAGAACGAGTCATGTCAGAGTCCACAATATAAATATACACTGAGTGTACCAAATATTAGGAACACCCTCCTAATATTTAGTTGTATCCCCCAGCCTCAATTTGTCTACAAAGTGTCGTAAAATGTGTTGAAAGTGTTCCACAGGGATGTTTGCCCATGTTGACTTCAATGCTTCCCACAGTTAAGTTGTCAAGTTGGCTACATGTCCTTTGGGTGGTGGACAAGTCTTGATATACACAGGAAATGATTGAGCGTGAAAAACCCAGCAGCATTTCAGATCTTGTCACAAACCAGTGAGCCTGGCACCTACTACCATACCCCATTCAAAGGCACTTAAATATTTTGTCTTGCCCGTTCACCATCTGAATGGCACACATACACAATCCATGTCTCAAGGCTTAAAAATCCTTCTTTAACCTTTCTCCCCATTGACTAGAATACAGTACATACAGGTGCAATAAAGTATGTGAACCCTTCGAAATTACCTGGATTTCTGCATAAATTGGTCCAAAAAAATGTGATCTGATCTTCCTCTAAGTCATAACAATAGACAAACAGTGGCTTAAACAAATAGCGCACACACAATTGTAATTGTCTTGTCTATATTGAATACATAATTTAAACATTCACTGTGTAGGTTGGAAAAGTATGTGAACCCCTAGGCTAATGACTTCTCCAAAAGATAATTGAAGTCAGGAGTCAGCTAACCTGGAGTCCAATCAATGAGACGAGATTGGAGATGTTGGTTAGAGCTGCTCTGCATATAAAAAACACTCACAAAATGTGAGTTTGCTATTCACATGAAGCATTGCCTGATGTGAACCATGCCTCAAACAAAAAAGATCTCATTAGACCTAAGATTAAGAACTGGTGACTTGCATGAAGCTGGAAATGGTTACAAAAGTATCTCTAAAAGCCTTGATATTCATCAGTCCACAGTAAGACAAATAGTCTATAAATTGAGAAATTTCAGCACTGTTGCTACTCTTCCTAGGAGTGGCTGTCCTGAAAAGATGACTGCGAGAGCACAGCGCAGATTGATCAATGAGGTTAAGAAGAATCCTAGAGTGTCAGCTAAAGGCTTACAGAAATCTCTGGAACATGCTAACATCTCTGTTGACGAGTCTACGATACGTAAAACACTAAACAAGAATAGTGTTAATGGGAGGACACCACGAAAGAAGCCACTGCTGTTCAAAAAAACAAGTCTGAAGTTCGCAAAAGAGCACCTGGACGTTTCACAGCGCTACTGGCAAAATATTCTATGGACAGATGAAACTACAGTTGAGTTGTTTGGAAGGAACAGACAACACTATATGTGGAGAAAAAAAAGGCACAGCACACCAACATCAAGACCTTATCCTAACTGTAAAGTATGGTGGAGGGAGAATCATGGTTTGGGCTGCTTTGCTGCCTCAGCGCCTGGACAGCTTGCTATCATTGACGGAAAAATGTATTCCCATGTTTATCAAGACATTTTGCATGAGAATGTAAGGCTACCTGTGCGGCAATTGAAGCTCAACAGAAGTTGCGTGATGCAACAGGACAACGACCCAAAACACAGGACAACGACCCAAAACACTATTAAAGCCGCAGTAGTGGCTTTAACAGAAGAAAATACGCCTTCTGGATTGGCAAAGTCAGAGCCCTGACCTCAACCCAATTGAGATGCTGTGGCAGGATCTCGAGAGCGGTTCACACCAGACATACCAAGAACATTGCTGAACTGAAACAATTTTGTAAAGAGGAAAGGTCCAAAATTCCTCCTGACTGTTGAGCAGGTCTGATCTGCAGCTACAGAAAACATTTGGTTGAGGTTATTGCTGCCAAAGGAGGGTCAACCAGCTATCAAATCCAAGGGTTCACATTCTTTTTACACCATACACTGTGAATGTTTACACGGTGTGTTCAATAAAGACATGAAAATGTATAATTGTTTGTGTGTTATTAGATTAAGCAGACTTGTCTATTGTGAATTAGATGATGATCAGATCAAATTTCATGACCAATTTATGCAGAAATCCAGGTAATTCCAAAGTGTTCACATACTTTTTCTTGCCACTGTATGTAGTGGGTAAAACAGTATGTAAACGTTATTAAAGTGACCTGTGTTCATTGACTATGTACATAGAGCAGCATCTCTAAGGTGCAGGGTAGAGTACCGGGTGATTGCCTGCTCGTAACAGTGACTGAGTTCAGGACAGAGTACTGGGAGGAGGCCAGCTAGTGGTGAATATTTAACAATCTGATAGCCTGGAGATAAAAGCTGTTTTTCAGTCTCTCGGTCCCAACTTGGAAGCACCTGTGGTGTCTCAGCCTTTTAGATGGTAGTGGGGTGAACAGGCCATGGCTCGGGTAGCTGAGGACCTTGATGATATTCTTGGCCTTCATGTGACACCGGGATGTACTATAGGGCAGGCAGTGTGCCCCCGGTAATGCGTTGGGCAGACCGCACCACCCTCTGGAGAGCACTGCAGTTGCGGACGGTGCAATTGCTGTACCAGGCGGTGATACAGCCCGACAGGATGCTCTCAATCGTGCATCTGTAGAAGTTTGTGAGAGTTTCAGGGACCAAGCCAAATTTCTTCAGCCTCCTGAATTTGAAGAGGTGCTGTTGCGCCTTCTTCACCACACTGTCTGGATGGGCCATTTCAGGCTGTCAGTGATGTGCACGCCAAGCAACTTGAAGCTTTTCACCAGTGATTTGAAATAATTGTGTATAACACTTTCTAAAAGTCTACAGTAATCCGATGGTGGCTAGAGTTGTGCGTTCCGCCATGTTAATTTATTCTGTGTCAACCAAAGATAAGACAAGGTGATAAGATGAGTTGGGTCTGTTTAGGGCTGTGGCGTTCATGAAATTTTGTCAGCTGGTTATGGTTATGCAAAAGACTGCCGGTCTCAAGGTAATTTACCCGTCATTAACATAAACACATACAGTATAGCATTTCCAGGCCTCCACGCATACAATCTGCATACAAGCCACTGAAATCTGCATACAAGCCACTGATACGCACCTTTGGAACATATACATTTAAAAAAGCCTAATAAATTAATCTAATATACACCATCACAATAAAACAGAATATGAGTTGGCCTACTGTATGTCATCTTGCTATGCACCATGCCATAGACTGTAGGCTTGTTCATTTTGCAGACAAGATATGGTTATGTCCCTGACATTATTATATGATTTTATAGCAAGAAGAATATGATTGAACATAGCTGAATAAAATAGAAAGGATATTTTTCCAGAACGAGTGCACATATGAAGTGGCTATGTTTAGTGTAAAAGTTATAATTTGAAACAAGTCCTATATCCTAAAATTAGAGTTATTTGACAACTTTAGTTGTGAATGATACAAACCTTAGCATGTCTTAGAAATCCAAACATAAAGTATATGGGCTGCATTTGTTTTGTACACTACTGCTACTCGCTGTTTATTACAGTGCCTTGCGAAAGTATTCGGCCCCCTTGAACTTTGCGACCTTTTGCCACATTTCAGGCTTCAAACATAAAGATATAAAACTGTATTTTTTTGTGAAGAATCAACAACAAGTGGGACACAATCATGAAGTGGAAAGACATTTATTGGATATTTCAAACTTTTTTAACAAATCAAAATCTGAAAAATTGGGCGTGCAAAATTTTTCGGCCCCCTTAAGTTAATACTTTGTAGCGCCACCTTTTGCTGCGATTACAGCTGTAAGTCGCTTGGGGTATGTCTCTATCAGTTTTGCACATCGAGAGACTGAAATGGTTTCCCATTCCTCCTTGCAAAACAGCTCGAGCTCAGTGAGGTTGGATGGAGAGCATTTGTGAACAGCAGTTTTCAGTTCTTTCCACAGATTCTCGATTGGATTCAGGTCTGGACTTTGACTTGGCCATTCTAACACCTGGATATGTTTATTTTTGAACCATTCCATTGTAGATTTTGCTTTATGTTTTGGATCATTGTCTTGTTGGAAGACAAATCTCCGTCCCAGTCTCAGGTCTTTTGCAGACTCCATCAGGTTTTCTTCCAGAATGGTCCTGTATTTGGCTCCATCCATCTTCCCATCAATTTTAACCATCTTCCCTGTCCCTGCTGAAGAAAAGCAGGCCCAAACCATGATGCTGCCACCACCATGTTTGACAGTGGGGATGGTGTGTTCAGAGTGATGAGCTGTGTTGCTTTTACGCCAAACATAACGTTTTGCATTGTTGCCAAAAATTCAATTTTGGTTTCATCTGACCAGAGGACCTTCTTCCACATGTTTGGTGTGTCTCCCAGGTGGCTTGTGGCAAACTTTAAACAACACTTTTTATGGATATCTTTAAGAAATGTCTTTCTTCTTGGCACTCTTCCATAAAGGCCAGATTTGTGCAATATACGACTGATTGTTGTCCTATGGACAGAGTCTCCCACCTCAGCTGTAGATCTCTGCAGTTCATCCAGAGTGATCATGGGCCTCTTGGCTGCATCTCTGATCAGTCTTCTCCTTGTATGAGCTGAAAGTTTAGAGGGACGGCCAGGTCTTGGTAGATTTGCAGTGGTCTGATACTCCTTCCATTTCAATATTATCGCTTGCACAGTGCTCCTTGGGATGTTTAAAGCTTGGGAAATCTTTTTGTATCCAAATCCGGCTTTAAACTTCTTCACAACAGTATCTCGGACCTGCCTGGTGTGTTCCTTGTTCTTCATGATGCTCTCTGCGCTTTTAACGGACCTCTGAGACTATCACAGTGCAGGTGCATTTATACGGAGACTTGATGGTGGATTGTATTTATCATTATTAGTCATTTAGGTCAACATTGGATCATTCAGAGATCCTCACTGAACTTCTGGAGAGAGTTTGCTGCACTGAAAGTAAAGGGGCTGAATAATTTTGCATGCCCAATTTTTCAGTTTTTGATTTGTTAGAAAAGTTTGAAATATCCAATAAATGTCGTTCCACTTCATGATTGTGTCCCACTTGTTGTTGATTCTTCACAAAAAAATACAGTTTTATATCTTTATGTTTGAAGCCTGAAATGTGGCAAAAGGTCGCAAAGTTCAAGGGGGCCGAATACTTTCGCAAGGCACTGTATCTACAGTGGGGCAAAAAAGTATTTAGTCAGCCACCAATTGTGCAAGTTCTCCCACTTAAAAAGATGAGAGAGGCCTGTAATTTTCATCATAGGTACACTTCAACTATGACAGACAAAATTTGAAAAAAATCCAGAAATCACATTGTATGATTTTTACACTGAGTTGCACCCACTTTTGACGTCAGAACAGCCTCAATTCATCGGGCATGGACTCTACAAGGTGTTGAAAGCATTCCACAAGGATGCTGGCCATGTTGACTCCAATGCCTCCCACAGTTGTGTCAAGTTGGCCCGTAGTGGATTTCTACTCCGAATAGCTCGTTCCATCTTATCCAACAGATACTCAATTGGATTGAAATCTGGTGACTGGGCAGACCACTGCAGTAAGCTGAATTCACTGTCATGTTCATGGAACCATTCCTGGATAACCTTGGCATTGGGCATTATACTGCTGAAAAAATATATTTGTCGATGGAAACACTGCTGACAAAGGGATGCACCTGATCGGCAATGATGTTCGGATATGCTGTGGCATTTTAACCTTGCTCCACTTTTATCAAGGGGCCCAATGTGGGCCATGAAAACACAACCGACACCATCACACTGCCACCACCAGCCTGTAATATTGACACGTGGCATGATGGATGCATGTACTCATGTGGTTTTCTCCATACCCTAGTCCTCCCAAAAGCATGAAACAGCAGGAACTGGGATTAAGACCAGGCAATGTTTTTCCAATTCTCCAGCGTCCAGTGTTTTTGTTCTTTAGCCCACTGCAAGCAGTTTATTTTTACCCCGTTTGTGTCAAGGTATGACGAGTTGTGATTTCTTTTATGGGCACCAATGTTGTACTTGGACTGTCAGTTGACTACTGTAAGTGGAGCCCGTCTGTTGCTCTGCACAATTCGTGTCAGCCTCCTTTGTCTTCTTTCATCAATGACCCGTTTTCGACCACGGTCTGTCCTGCCAATGGCTGGATGTCGTTTGGGTGGTGGACCATTCTTGATAGACACGGGAAAATGTTGAGCATGAAAAACCCAGCAGTCTTGACACTTTTGTTATTGACCAAATACTTATTTTCCACCATAATTTGCAAATAAATTCATAAAAAATCCTACAATGTGATTTTCTGGATTTTTTTCTCTCATTTTGTCTGTCATAGTTGAAGTGTACCTATGATGAAAATTACAGGCCTCTCCCATCTTTTTAAGTGGGAGAACATGCACAATTGATGGCTGTAAATGCTCGGTAACAGGCTACCTTTGAAACTTTGCACACACCTCCAATCGTGCACCTCCATTGGGCGCACGCGATACCATATGCATAGCATGCGCTAAAAATAACAGCAAAGCCAAGGGTTGCCTGCTAATTGATGTGCTAATCTATTGCAGCACCTGCCATGGTGACTCTTCTCACTGGCGGTCTTACTCATCCAATATGTTTAAGTACACTGGAACACCTTCCAAGAGTAGTAACTATGGCAATTAGTACTGAGAGAGAGAGTGAGAGCACGAGAGAGAGAGAGAGAGAACCCAAATCTGTAGCTTTACCTGGACCGGAGCAGAAGGAGGCAATTACAGCCAAAATACAGGTGAAACTGAGATAGGGCATCCATGTATATTGGTCCTGTAAGAGAGAAAGAGAAAGTAAGGGAGCAGCATTATCTGTATACTTCATTTAGAGTCTGTTTACTTCATTTAGTTTTATATCTATAAACAGTGCACCCATTTCAAAGTTCTAATGTTCAGAGTAAAGTTTTGCTCTGTTTGTTCATTTTGGTGTATTCCAATGTTGGGGTTAGTGAGACTAGCTGCAGTATTGCGTCTCAACCAAGGCTTTCGAGTGTCAGGAGTCAAACAAAACAGACACTCAATGTGGATGACATGACAGACTGTTGAATAAACACAGCTGGTTGACGAATGTAAAAGTTGAATAGATACTGGTTCTGAGTGAAAGTGATGCTGTGTAGTTATGCACTGTTGGCACGCCCTTACAAAAAAAAGTTCTGACAATTTTTTTCACGAGTCAGACACATGGTTTTCAGACGTGTGAAGTTTCAAAAGTACATTTTTCAAAATGTTTTAAAACATTTTCCTACGTGTTTATTTTTCACCACTTCCAGTTACATCTGGTCTCCCATCCAGGGACCAACCAGGACTAACCCTGCTTAGCTTCAAATGCCAGCAGTGGAACGCAGGATGCTATCGTGCTGGAATGAATGTGGCAATACTTCCAACTGGAAAAAAGGCAGTGAAAGCAATACCCAGGGTAAGATAACAAAAGGTAAAATTGCAATAAAGAGGGAGGCATTTATTTAATTTGGTTATCATAACCAATTATTAATTGAAAAAGGTTTTGTTTTTTTTGCGTAAAAAATGATTTCCTTGCAATATTTTGTTTTGCTCTCAATACTTTTGGGTTAATATTATGCTTTCAATTGTATCATTGCAATACAAAAAAGGTTGTTCTTGAAGTTTTGATTGATATTATTGACACAAAAGTTACTCTCTCACTAGAGGATTGCACCATATTGATTGCAATGTTGATCTATTAAAAGGTGTTTAAAGTGGTAAAACTTAATTAAAACATGAACCACGTAGGGCCTCCCGGGTAGCTGTGCCACCAGAGACTCTGGGTTCGAGCCCAGGCTCTGTCGCAGCCGGCCGCGGCCGGTAGGTCCATGGGGCGACGCACAATTGGCTAGCGTCGTCCGGGTTAGGGAGGGGTTTGGCCGGTAGGGATATCCTTGTCTCATCGCGCACTAGTGACTCCTGTGGCGGGCCGGGCGCAGTGCACACTGACCAGTTCGCTAGATGTACGGTGTCTCCTCCGACACATTGGTGCGGCTGGCTTCCGGGTTGGATGCACACTTAAGAAGCAGTGCGGCTTGGTTGGGTTGTGTTCCGGAGGACGCATGTTTCTCGACCTTCGTCTCTCCCAAGCCTGCATGGGCATTGTAGCGATGAGACAAGACAGTAACTACTAACAATTGGATACCATGAAATTGGGGGGAGAAAAAAAATACATGAACCGTGTGTTCACCCCAACACAGTTTTGGTAAAAAGCGGAGGCATGGGGCTGGAGAAATGCAACCACTCAAATCCATAGACTATTGTTTTAACCATGTTTTTAGGATATACATTGCTTGTTTACATTTCATTTGTTTGCAAACATTGAAGTAAATGTGGAGTTTTCTTACAAGTGATACTGCAAAATAGATTTTCACATGTGGAATTGTAAGTTCTTCACACCCCCAAGCTTTTTTCACATGTGAAACTGCATATATGTTTCTCACATGTGAAAGTTTAACATTTGAAACTGCTAATTTCAAGTGAAACCACGAATCACTTGTGAGGTGAAAACATGTTATTCTCCTCACAAGTGAAAATGTGGTGTTAACATGTAAACTCTGAATTTCATACATGAAAACAAGGTTTCACATATGATATTTAAACTCAACGTGTCAAAACTGCTATTTCATATCTGAAAGCGCACATTTGACATGTGCTTTTTTGTAAGGGTGGCTGGAACCCAAGTCTTCAGAATAAGTGGCCAGAACTAACCCTTTTTAAACTCCACTGGACAAAAATATAAAACGCAACATGTAAAGTGTTGGTCTCATGTTCATGAGCTGAAATAAAAGATCCCAGAATTGTTTCATACGCACATAAAGCGTATTTCTTTCACATTTTGAGCACAAATTTGTTTAAAATCCATGTTAGTGAGCATTTCCCCTTTGCCAAGATAATCAATCCACCTGACAGGTGTGGCATATCAAGAAGCTGATTAAACAGCATGATCTTTACACAGGTGCACCTTGAAGTGGGGATTATAAAAGGCAACTAAAAAATGTGCAGTTTTGTCACAACAAAATGCCACAGATGTCTCAAGTTTTGTGGGAGCGTGTGATTGGCATGCTGATTGGCATGCCTCCAACATCGTTTTAGAGAATTTGGCAGTACGTCCAACTGGCCTCAAAAACGCTGACCACGTGTAACCACGCCAGCCTAGGAATACTAAAGTATTCAGACCAAGACTTTTCCACATTCTGTTACATTAAAGCCTTATTTTAAAATGTATTCATTGTTTTTTTTCTGAAATATCTTATTGATATAAGTATTCAGACCCTTTACTCAGTACTTTGTTGAAACACCTTTGGCAACGATTTACAGCCTCAAGTCTTTTTGGGTATGACGCTACAAGCTTGGCACACCTGTATTTGGGGAGTTTCTCTCATTCTTCTCTGCAGATCCTCTCAAGCTCTGTCAGGTTGGATGGGAAGCGTTGCTGCACAGCTATTTTCAGGTCTCTCCAAAAATGTTAGATCGGGTTGAAGTAAAGGCTCTGGCCAGGCCACTCAAGGACATTCAGAGACTTGTCCCGAAGCGACTGCTGCATTGTCTTGGCTGTGTGCTTAGGGTCATTGTCCTGTTGGAAGGTGAACCTTCACCCCATTCTGAGTTCCTGAGCAGGTTTTCATCAAGGATCTCTCTGTACTTTGCTCTGTTCATATTTGCCTCGATCCTGACTAGTTTCCTAGTCCCTGCCGCTGAATAACATCCCTACAGCATGACGCTGCCACCACCATGCTTCACCACAGGGATGGTGCCAGGTTTCCTCCAGACGTGATGCTTGGCATTCAGGCCAAAGAGTTACATTTCGGTTTCATCAGAACAGAGAATTATCTTAATTCTCATGGTCTGAGAGTCTTTAGCTGCCTTTTGCCTTTTACTGAGGAGTGGCTTCAGTCTGGCCACTCTACCATAAAGGCCTGATTGGTGGAGATGATTGTCCTTCTGGAAAGTTCTCCCATGTCCACAGAGGAACTCTAGAGCTCTGTCAGAGTGACCATCGGGTTCTTGGTCACCTCCCTGACCAAGGCCCATCTCAAGGAAGAGTCTTGGTGGTTCCAAACTTCTCCCATTTAAGAATGATGTAGGCCACTGTGGTGGGGACCTTCAATGCTGCAGAAATGTTTTGGAACCTTTCCCCAGATCTGTGCCTCAACACAATCCTCTCTCAGAGCTCTAAGGACAATTCCTTCGACCACATGGCTTGGTTTTTGCTCTGACATGCACTGTCAATTGTGGGACCTTACAGGTGCATGCCTTTCCAAATCACGTCCAATCACTTGAATTTACCACAGGTGGACTCCAAGTTGTAGAAACATCTCAAGGATGATCAATCGAAACAGGATGCACCTAAGTTCAATTTCGAGTCTCATAGCAAAGGGTCTGAATACTTCTGTAAATAAGGTATCTGTTTATTAAATATAATACATTTGCAAACATTTCTAAAAACCTGTTGTTACTTTGTCATTACAGGGTATTGTGTGTAAATTGATGAGGAAAAACATGTATTCTATATATTTTAGAATAGGGCTGTAACGTAACAAATGATTCTTATTATTTTTTATTGGTGGATATGGCATCTTGGGGGAAAAAAACTCTTAATATTTACTTGGTTATAATTTTTTGAACCTCCATATTGGTTCCAAAAACACCTATTGCATGATATCAAGAGGTTATATTCCAGGGCATTTATGAAACTGTCAGAAATCAAGGCTTGTAGCAGGTGTTTTGCATTTCTTTGGGAATTTTAACAGCCCAAGGATAACAATGTCACTCTGGATTCATGACTTCATTGAATTCCAGTCTTAATAAAAGACAGCAACCTGTTCACTGATGCGGTTGACATGTAGACATGACTCAGAGGAGTGTGTTGCACAGTGGATAGGCTGCACTGACCTGGAAATTGAGAAACACAGTGAGAAGGCCAAAGAAGAAGGCCATGGCGCTGAAGCCGAAGATGAGGAGGGGTCTTCTGCCGATGCGCTCAATCACAAGGCCCTGGGGGAGAGAGAATGGGGGAAAAAAACACTGGAACAGTGAGGAACTAGCAGGACTTGTCCAATTGAACGCTCATTCTAATTCTCTATTGCAAAACATATTTTTTAAATTACTGTCGTCTGTCCTAATTAAATAAACAAAACCTAGCATTGGCATTATTTCATACAATTTTCCACTGTCAATCTAGTACTGGCATAGTATAGACAGGTTTTTTCTCCGGTGAATATATTTCTACCAGTTATTGTGTGTGTTAATATTGTGTTCTGTGGTAATAGTTGTGTTATAGGGGATAATAAACTCTAGGGGTTGAGACTGGAGTTTGCGACCGGAGATCGAAACCCTCTCCCAAAAGCTTAGCCAAAGCCCAGGATATTTCCATTCCCAATATGGGGACGAGCATCTGAGCATGAAAGTATTCATAGCACGACCACCACCTATCCCATGCAGTCGGATTCTGCAATGTCGTTCAAGGGTCACTGGTTACTTTAAAGCAACGCCCCAGGGGTCCCTGGGTGGAAAGAGAGAGACGAGAGAATGTGGACTTGTTCTGTGGATGAGATAGTATCGTCAGTGCTGAAATAAGGCAAACAATGAAAGCCCGAAGTGTGCGGTTCAAGGACAATTTAAATAAATGTATTACTCCCTAATCTATGGATATCACATGACTGTGAATACAGATGTGCACCTGTTGGTCACAGATACATAAAAAAAAAAAAGGTAAGGGCGTGGATCAGAAAACCAGTCAGTATGTGGTGTGACCACCATTTGATTAATGCAGCGCAACATATCCCCCTTGCATAGAATTGATCAGGCTGATGACTGTGGCCTGTGGAATGTTGTCCCACTCCTCTTCAATGGCTGTGCGAAGTTGCTGGATATTGTTGGGAACTGAAACACGTTGATCCAGAGCATCCTAAACATGCTCAATGGGTGACATGCCTGGTGAGTATGCAGTCCATGAAAGAACTTGGACATTTTGAGCTACAGGAATTGTGTACAGATCTTTGCAACATGGGGCCGTGCATTATCATGCAAAAACATGAGGTAATGACGGAGGATGAATGGTACAACAATGGGCCTCAGGATCTCGTCACTGTATCTCTGTACATTCAAATTGCCATCGATAAAATGCAATTGTGTTTGTTGTCCATAGCTTATGCCTGGCAACAGCTCTAGTGGACATTCCTGAAGTCAGCATGCCAATTGCACATGTGGCATTGTGTTATGTGGCAAAACTGCACATTTTAGAGTGGCCTTTTATTTACAAGATGCACCTGTGTAATGAGCATGCTGATTAATCAGCTTCTTGATTTGTAACACCTGTCAGGTGGATGGATTATCTTGGCAAAGGATAAATGCTTACTAACAGGAATGAAAACAAAAAAGAAATGTGCTTTTTGTGCATATGAAACATTTCTGGGATATTACATTTCAGCCCCTGAAACATGGATCCAACACTTGCGTTTATATTTTTGTTCAGTAGTTTAGTTTAGTTTATTAATTCAACCATTTAGAAAAACAAGCACACAACTTGAAAAAGCCTTTACATGCACTTCAGTAAAATCATCAAGGATAACACACAAAGTCTGGAACAGTTGAAGTCAGAAGTTTAAATACACTTAGGTTGTGGTCATTATAACACATTTTTCAACCACTCCACAAATTATAGTGTTGGCAAGTCGGTTGGGACATTTACTTTGTGCATGTCACAAGTAATTTTTCCAACAATTGTTTACAGGCAGATTATTTCACTTATAATTCACTGTATCACAATTCCAGTGGGTCAGAAGTTTACATACACTAAGTTGACTGTGCCTTTAAACAGCTTAGAAAATTCCAGAAAATGATATCATGGCTTTAGAAGCTGCTGATAAGCTAATTGACATAATTTGAGTCAATTGGAGGTGTACCTGTGGACCTTTTTCAAGGCCTACCTTGAAACTCAGTGCCTCTTTGCTTGAAATCATGGGAAAATCTAAAAAAATCAGCCAAGACCTCAGAACGAAGATTGTAGACCTCCACAAGTCTGCTTCATCTTTGGGAGCAATTTCCAAACTACTGAAGGTACCACATAAACACCATGGGACCACGCAGCCTTCATTATCTCTCAGAAAAGAGATGTGTAATGTATCCTAGAGATGAACGTACTTTGGTGTGAAAAGTGCAAATCAATCCCAGAACAGCAAAGGACCTTGTGAAACAGGTACATATCCACAGTAAAACGAGTCCTATATCGACATAACCCGAAAGGCCGCTCAGCAAGGAAGAAACAACTGCTCCAAAACCTCCATAAAAAAGCCAGACTATGGATTGCACATGGGGACAAAGATCGTACTTTTTGGAGAAATGTCCTCTGGTCTGATGAAACAAAAATAGAACTGTTTGGCCAAAATGACCATTGTTATGTTTGGAGGGAAAAGGGAGAGGCTTGCAAGCCGAAGAACACCATCCCAACCGTGAAGCACGGGGGTGGCAGTATCATGCTGTGGGGGTGGCAGCATCATGCTGTGGGGGTGGCAGCATCATGCTGTGGGGGTGCTTTGCTGCAGGAGGGACTGGTGCACTTAACAAAATAGATGGCATCATGAGGTAGGAAAATTATGTGGATATATTGAAACAACATCTCAAGACATCAGGAAGTTAAAGCTTGGTCGCAAATGGGTCTTCCAAATGGACAATGACCCCAAGCATACTTCCAAAGTTATGGCAAAATGGCTTAAGGGCAACAAAGTCAAGGTATTGAAGTGGCCATCACAAAGCCCTGACCTCACACCTATAGAACATTTGTGGGCAGAACTGAAAAAGCGTGTGCGAGCAAGGAGGCCAACAAACCTGACTCAGTTACACCATCTCTGTCAGGAGGAATGGGCCAAGATTCACCCAACTTATTGTGGGAAGCTTGTGGAAGGCTACTCAAAACGTTTGACCCAAGTTAAACAATTTAAAGGCAATGCTACCAAAGACTAATTGAATGTATGTAAACTTCTGATCCACTGGGAATGAGATGAAAGAAATGAAAGCTGAAATAAATCATTCTCTCTACTATTATTCTGACATTTCACATTCTTAAAATAAAGTGGTGATCCTAACTGACCTAGACAGGGAATTTTTACTTAGATTAAATGTCAGGAATTGTGAAAAATTTAGTTTAAATGTATTTGGCTAAGATGTATGTAAACTTCTGACTTCAACTGTATTTCCATTGTTGTCCTCTTGAGACAAGATGGCTAGGCAAGATCGAACACAGTTAAACACAGTATAGCATTGAGAAATAGTGGACATTCACATGTGAGCACGTGTGTTTGTTGAAAAGCAGATTGTGTATAAATGCTTGGGGGTGTATACGTGTGTCAGTGCATGTATGTTTGTTGAGTAGTGAGGTGTGTTCTGTGTCTGTGTGCAAACACGCGTGAGAGCATGTGTATTTGTAGACGAATGTGGTCAGTTCTGCGTGTGAGCGTCCATACGCCCTGAAATGGGAGTCTGTGAGTGTGTGTGTGGTTTGTAGAAAAGAAGGGTTTTGGTCATGCACCAGCAATGGCTTCGTGATCCCAGTCCATCTGGTGCTATGGCTTGAGAAACTTTACTTTACTCCTGGTCCCTAAAGGCCTGGAACTTGTCTCACTGATGGTCACATCGCTGTACTCAGGCCTCCGCACATGGACCACTAGCCATTATCAAGGCCATATTGGAAGGAGTGTGTGTGTGTGTGCCACTACTGGTTATGTTACAGAACTCAGCACCTTGGCGCTTGAACATTCAAGGGGACGTGTGTGCTTGTGTAAAAAAAGGCCCACTGTCTCAAGTTGGTTTTATACACTTCAGGGCAATATTCATCCACACTACACTCATAGAAAAAGTTTTTGGGGCTGTCCCCATAGGAGAACCCTTCGAAGGACCCTTGTTGGTTCCAAGTAGAACCCTTTTGGGTTCCATGTAGAACTGTTTTGGGTTCCCTTTCCATAGAGGGTTCTACATGGAACCCAAAATGGTTCTACCTGGAACCAAAAATAATTTTACCTGGAACCAAAAAGGGTTCTCCCATCGGGACGACCGAATAACCCTTTTTTATAAGAGTGTAGAGGCACGAGGACATAATTACTGGCCTCTAATAATTACATCTCTTTACCACATTGCCGTAACGACATTTCCCAATATCAAAACCTATGGAGGAGATGTGAAGTACATTAACATGCATAACTGCTTCATGGACTTGCAGACACCGAACTGTCTTCTCTTTGTGTCAACTGGCATAACCTCCTAGCCCTAGCAGAATGGTTTTAAAAATAAACCACCCTCCGTTCAAACTGCCCAGGCCCACATAGAAGGTCACTTATTATCAACACATATCCAGAGAATGACTCGTGGATGTTTGAGTTTGTTTTCCTTTTCCGGCCCCGGAGGGCACACAGAGCGACGTTAAACCTGATTTGATGTGCCAGCACACACTCTACATGACATCATCACTCTGACACGCCACCCATAAGGTGTTTCCCCAGCAACAGAGGCAAACAGCAAAAGGGCGATGGCATACTGCATGACAATACTGTGTGTGTGTGTGTGTGTGTGTGTATATGTGTTTGATAATTAGGTTATTAATGAAAACAAACATATTTATGCTTTAAATAGGCTGAAAGTTCAATATATACAATATTTTCTGCTGTAACTGGGGTTGTTAATCATGCCCTGCAATGTGCTAATAGAAATGGAAATAATTTGAATAAGTACCAATGTATCATCCTTGACTCTAGGAGAATGGAACTTGATATTTCTTTGTTGAAGTGAGTAACGTTACCACTTTACCCCCGCCTACATGTACATACCTACCTCAACTACCTCGTACCTCGTGTGTTTTTATGTTCTTATTTAACTCTGCATCGTTGGGAAAGAGCTTGTAAGTCAGCATTTCACTGTAAGGTCTACTGCACATGTTGAATTCAGCACATGTGACAAATAAAATTTGATTTGATAAACAATCCTATCCCAGAACATATACAAGACTTAAGGTTAAGACCGAACTCCAGCCTTACTCAACAGTGGTTGATGACTCACTGTCGTTGCCTTCTGGCCTTTGCGGATCTGCTGGGTAAGGACAGCGGCATCAGGATATAAATATATCCGGAGACACAAACATACACCCTGCAAGTCCAATTAGAAACAAAAAAGTCAGCAGCGGTTTTCTCAAGCCCAGTACATGTAAGCAATGATGCAGAAGTGGGCATGGAGCGTGTGCAGACAAATATCATCACTTCAACTTCAATACTAAGTCCAGTCCAGTACAGTAAATAATGAGTTGGTTCCTTTATCCTCTCACTCAAGCTTATCCCACTCTACTGGAGAGCACAGAGATGAACATATTTGGCAGTATTAATGTGTAGAATTAAAGTTTAAATTCGAAAGAAAAATGATAAAAAGGAACAATGCTTTGATCTTAGATTAAAAGAGTGTGGCTGATGCTTCACAAAGCCTCGCAGTGGTTGACAGACCAAAGATGAAAAGGGTTTCCTGTCTTATTTTTGCATGCGCAAAACAAGTTCAGTCTTGAATCATTTTCTCCTCAAAGCTATGTTGCATCGGACGTATTGCACGACACACAAACTTTATCTACAGTGCCTTCAGAAAGTATTCACACCCCATGAACTTTTCAACATTTTGTTGTGTTATAGCCTGAATTTAAAATGTATTCAATTCAGATTTGTTGGTCACTGGCCTAGACACAAAAGGCAATAATGTTGAAGTGGAATTATGTTTTTAAATGTTGTTGTTTAAAAAATTATAATAATAAAGGAAAATATGAAATGTCCTGAAATGTCCATTAAGTATTCTACCATTTTGTTATGGCAAGCCTAAACATATTTAGGAGTAAAAATGTGCTTAACAAGTCACAATAAGTTGCATGAATTCACTCAAAAATAGTTAAAAATGATAAATGACTACCTCATCTCTGTACCCCACACATACAATTACCTGTAACGTCCCTCAGTCAAGCACTGACTGGACACTGCAAATAGTCCGGGTAGCCATTTTATTAGCTGTTCAGGAGTCTAATACTTGGGTGCAGAAGCTTTTAAGAAGCCTTTTGGACCTAGACTTGGCGCTCCGGTACCGCTTGCCATGCGGTAGTAAAGAGAACCGTCTATGACTAGGGTGTCTGGAGTCTTTGGCAATTTTTAGGGCTGTAATCACAGCTGTAATTGCTGCCTAAGAAGCTTTTACAAAGTATTGACTCAAGGGTGTGAATACTTATGCAAATGCTATATTTCTGTATTTCATTGTCATTAAATTTGCGAAAGATTCTAAAAACATGGCGTATTGTGTGTAGATTGGTGAGAAAAAAATTGGTTTAATCCATTTTGAATTCAAGCCGTAACACAACAAAATGTGGAATAAGTCAAGGGGTGTGAATACTGAAGGCACAAACCCTTTTCACTAGTTGTTTAACTTGGAAGAGTGTGCACTCAAATGTTTCTCAGTCAGCACTTTAGTAGACTGGTTTCCACCAGAATCTAGCCGTATTGCGAGCGACCAATAAGTGACCACAGTCTAGAAACAGTCCTTAAAAGTTTCCACATCGATGAGTCAATAAAGGGATTGGACTTTAGAGAATAAACTAGAATTCTTATTCGCTACATCAATTTTTGGACTAATACATTCATTAAAAATACCCATTGTTTAGTCCAACTGTTGTAACCCATCAGAACCCAAAATATAAGCTTGTAATGTAGATGTAAATAAACACTATATAGCATCAAAACAAGGTTAAAACCATCATTTTGATATGGTCTTTCCTTGGATGCATAGTTCTGTCTATGAACTTGAGAGTTGTTACATTTCTCCAGGCCCATCCATCAGCTTTTTACCAAAACACAGGCGGGATGACCGCTTTGTTATTGTTTTAGTTAAGGATTCTAGCTTTTACATATAATTCTGGTAGTCGCAGACTGTTTGCTAAACTATAATTGTCAATGTTGCCATATTTTATGATCAACATTACTGCAAGAACATAGCATTGTAAATCAAATCGTATTTGCCCCATGCAGCGAATACAACAGGTACAGACTTGCTTATGAGTCAATCGCCAGTTAAAAAAATTATACAAATAATAAATAGTAACACAAGAGGAATAAAATACACAAGAATGGAGCTCTATACAGGGAGTACCGGTACCAGATCAATGTGCAGAGGTACGAGGTATTTGAGCTAGATATGTACATGAAGGCAGGGTAAAGTGACTTGGCTTCAAAATATATAATAAAGAAATGTAAAGAACAGAGTAGAAGTGGCAATTGATGTGTAAAAGTATATATATATATATATATATATATGTATGTATGTATGTATGTATGTATATATATATATGTGTGTGTGTGTGTATACTGTACATACACATGTGAGTGTGCATACAGTCAGTGTAAGACAGGGTCAGTGCAGATAGTCCGGGAAACCTTTTAATGAACAGTCTATGGCTAGGGTGGCTGGAGTCCTTGGCAATTTTGGGGAATAGCAATGGGATAATCCATACATTTACAGTGCCAATAATAACAATAAGCATTTATTTGGGCTGCAATCTGAGGTGAAGTTAGTTGCCGATTTCTGAGGCTGGTACCTCTACTGAACGTATTCTTTTTTTTCTTCACCGTTATTTAACCAGGTAGGCCAGTTAAGAACAAGTTCTCATTTACAACTGCGACCTGGCCAAGATAAAGCAAAGTAGTGTGACAAAAACAACAGAGTTACACATGGAATAAACAAACAGAGTCAATAACACAATAGAAAAATATGTATACAGTGTGTGCAAATGAAGTAAGGAGGTAAGGCAATAAATAGGCCATAGTGGCAAATTAATTACAATTTAGCAATTAACACTGGAGTGATAGATGTACAGATGAGGACGTGCAAGTATAAATACTGGTGTGCAAAAGAGCAGAAAAACAAAAACAAATATGGGATGAGGTAGGTAGTTGATTGGATGGGCTATTTACAGATGGGCTGTGTACAGCTGCACCGATCAGTAAGCTGCTCTGACAGCTGATGCTTAAAGGTAATGAGGGAGATATAGGTCTCCAACTTCAGTGATTTTTGCAATTCGTTCCAGTCATTGGCAGCAGAGAACTGGAAGGAAAGCGGCCAAAGAGATGTTGGCATTGGAGGTGACAAATGAAATATACCTGCTGGAGCGCATGCTACGGGTGGGTGTTGCTATGGTGACCAGTGAGCTGAGATAAGGCAGAGCTTTACCTAGCAAAGACTTATAGATGACCTGGAGTCAGTGGGTTTGGAGACGAATATGTAGCGAGGACCAGCCAACGAGAGCATATAGGTCGCAGTGGTGGGTAGTATATGGGGCTTTGGTGACAAACGGGATGGCACTGTGATAGACTGCATCCAATTTGCTGAGTAGGGTGTTGGAGGCTATTTTGTAAATTACATCGCCAAAGTCAAGGATCGGTAGGATAGTCAGTTTTACGAGGGTATGTTCGGCAGCATGAGTGAAGGAGGCTGTGTTGCGAAATAGGAAGCTGATTCTAGATTTAATTTTGGATTGGAGATGATTAATATAAGTCTGGAAGGAGAGTTTACAGTCTAACCAGACACCTAGGTATTTGTAGTTATCCACATATTCTAAGTCAGAACCGTCCAGAGTAGTGATGCTAGACGGGCGGGCAGGTGCGGGCAGCGATCGGTTGAAGAGCATGCATGTAGTTTTACTAAAATTAAGAGCAGTTGGAGGCCACGGAAGGAGTGTTGTATGGCATTAAAGCTCATTTGGAGGTTTGTTAACAGTGTCCAAAGAAGGGCCAGATGTATACAGAATGGTGTCGTGGGCATAGTGGTGGATCAAAGAATCACCCGCAACAAGAGCGACATCATTGACATATACAGAGAAGAGTCAGCCCGAGAATTGAACCCTGTGGCAACCCCATAGAGACTGCCAGAGGTCCGGACAACAGGCCCTCCGATTTGACACACTGAACTCTATCTGAGAAGTAAGTAGTGAACCAGGCGGGGCAGTCATAAGAGAAACCAAGGCTGTTGAGTCTGCCGATAAGAATATGGTGATTGACAGAGTCATAAGCCTTGGCCAGGTCGATGAAGACGGCTGCACAGTACTGTCTTTTATCGATGGTGGTTAGGATATCGTTTAATTAAGACCTTGAGTGTGGCTGAGGTGCACCCATGACCAGCTCGGAAACCGGATTGCATAGCGGAGAAGGTACGGTGGGATTCGACATGATCGGTGATCTGTTTGTTCACTTGGCTTTTGAAGACTTTAGAAAGGCAGGGCAGGATGGATATAGGTCTGTAACAGTAACATCTACTAAATATGTGTTATTCTCCGCAGCAGAGGTAACCCCTTGGTCTTCCTTTCCTGTGGCAGTCCTCATGAGAGCCAGTTTCATCATAGCACTTGATGGTTTTTGCTAATGCACTTGTTCCGGATTGACTGACCTGTCTTAAAGTAATGATGGACTGTTGTTTCTCTTTGCTTTTTGAGCTGTTCTTGGCATAATATGGACTTGGTCTTGTACCAAATAGGGCTATCTTCTGTATACCACCCCTACCTTGTCACAACACAACTGATTGGCTAAACGCAATAAGGAAATCCACAAATTAACTTTTAACAAGGCACACATATATAAATATATATAAATACACATTCATACACACATATACAGTTGAAGTCTGAACTGTACATACACTTAGGTTGGCGTCACTAAAACTTGTTATTCAAACACTAACAAACAATACTTTTGGCAAGTCGGTTAGGACATCTACTTTGTGCATGACACAAGTACATTTTCCAACAATTGTTTACAGACAGAATATGTCACTTATAATTCACTGTACAATTCCAGTGGGTCAGAAGTTTACATACACTAAGTTGACAGTGCCTTTAAACAGCTTGGAAAATTCCAGAAAATTATGTCATGGCTTTAGAAGCTTCTGATAGGCCAATTCACATAATTTGAGTCAGTTGGAGGTGTACCTGTGGATGTATATCAAGGCCTACCTTCAACCTCGGGGCCTCTTTGCTTGACACATTGTGAAAATCTAAAGAATTCAGACAAGACCTCAGAACAAAGATTGTAGACCTCCACAAGTCTACTTCATCCTTGGGAGCAATTTCCAAATGCCTGAAGGTACCACATTCAACTGCACAAACAATAGTACGCAAGTATAAACACCATGGGACGACGCAGCCGTCATAACACTCAGGAAGGAGACGCATTCTGTCTCCTAGAGATGAACGTACTTTGGTGCGAAAAGTGCAAATCAATCCCAGATCAACAGCAAAGGACCTTGTGAGATGCTGGAGAAAACAGGTACAAAAGTATCTATATCCACAGTAAAACAAGTCATATATCAACATTACCTGAAAGGCCTCTCAGCAAGGAAGAAGCTACTGTTCCAAAACCGCCATAAAAAAGCCAGACTACGATTTGCAACTCTACATGGGGACAAAGATCGTACTTTTTGGAGAAACGTCCTCTGGTCTGATGAAACAAAAAAATAACTGGTTGGCCATAATGACCATCGTTATGTTAGGAGGAAAAATAGGGAGGCTTGCAAGCCGAAGAACACCATCCCAACCGTGAAGCACAGGTGTGGCAGCATCATGTTGAGGGGGTGCTATGCTGCAGGAGGGACTGGTGCACTTCACAAAATAGATGGCACCATGAGGAACAAAAATTCGGTGGATATATTGAAGCAACATCTCAAGACATCAGTCAGGAAGTTGAAGCTTGGTCGCAATTGCGTCTTCCAAATGGACAATGACCCCCAAGCATACTTCCAAAGTTGTGGCAAAATGGCCTAAGGACAACAAAGTCAAGGTATTGGAGTGGCCATCACAAAGCCCTGACCTCAATCCCATAGAACATTTGTGGGCAGAACTGAAAAAGTGTGTGAGTGCAAGGAAGCCTACAAACCTGACTCAGTTACAACAGCTGTCAGGAGGAATGGGCCAAAATGCACCAACTTATTGTGGGAAGCTTGTGGAAGGCTACCCAAAACAATTGACCCAAGTTAAACAATTTAAAGGCAATGCTACCAAATACTAATTGAGTGCATTCTGACCCACTGGGAATGTGATGAAAGAAATGAAAGCTGAAATAAATCATTCTCTGCTATTTTTCTGACATTTCACGTTCTTAAAATAAAGTGGTGATCCTAACTGACCTAAGACAGGGAATTTTAACTAGGATTAAATGTCAGGAATTGTGAAAAACAGAGTTTAAATGTATTAGTTTAAGGTGTATGTAAACTTCCGACTTCAACTCTATACACCCCCCCCCCCCCCCCGCCCACCCCCCCACACACACCGGATTCAGACATTGCTCATCCTTATATCTCTAAATTCCATTCTTTAACTTTTTAGATGTGTGTGTATTGTTAGATATTACTACTGGAGCTAGGAACACAAGCATTTTGGTACACCCGCAATAACATCTGCTAAATATGTGTATGCGACCAATAAGATTTTATCTCTTTTTCAGCATAACACCTCGTATCATCCTACCCTCCCTGCTCTTCTCTTCCATAATTACAGATCCTATCGTAATTTCCCTCGAGCAAAAGGACAGAAGTAAGATGCCGTCCCCAGTTCCCACACACTGCGTGTGTGTGTGCCAGCCTAGGAATACTCTTCCCCCAAACTAATTACCAGAAACCGTCACGAAGCGAACGCACTCTTCTCCCTGACGTAACGTCAGTATTTGGGCTGCAGAGATGATCCACCCTCTGTGCGCACACAGAGAACTCCCAGGGGTTACAGTTAGCCTATTATGCACTGTAATTCCCACATAGGCGCATGTGCTTCCCCGTGTTATACCGCCAATGGCGTCATGATGAGAGATGCAAGCTCTCTTGCGTGGATGGTGTGATTTCTCGAGGCAGGAATAAGATGGAAATAAGAATGGTCCAATACATGTTGAAAAGCACAGTGTGTGTTATATAGTACATTCAGTTTTGGACGTATATCTATGATCATAAAATAGATTTCAGGAGGATATTGCTCATCATGAATCAAATCATTGTTAGAAATGTGCGTTTATATGAGTGTTCCAAATGGCTGAGAGCAAAATGTTTTATCTATCAACCTTTGATGAATGTTGTTTGCTAGTGAGACCTTTATCATGGCGGGAAGTTTATTTTGATCTGTTACTCTGTCTTGGAGGATAATCACAGGCTGATGAAAATGTTTCAATCTTGAGTTTGGAGTGACTGCAGGTGCCACACTCTCGGGTCATTTTTATGAACTTGTCTGCCGCGTGGCTTTTGAACAGAACTTGAGAAGCCTGGGCTTCCGAGGATAGCACTGATAATAAACCTTGAGTCTAATACTCAAGTCACAATGTCCCTGGATAATCTTTCTTATCCTCTGCTGTACATTTGGGGCAGTAGTGGGATTTTACCCCATTGGCTTATAAACACCAAGTGGGGCACTCAAGTTTAGAGTAGCAGAATATAGCTCCCAGAGCTGTGAGAATACATGGTGCTCTTTGAGTACAAGTGCAGGACACTGCACTTTAGAAACCATTTAGCGAAAAACAGCCACCACTTTGCCCCAAAATTAACTATTAATCTGCAATCTGGATAAAGGCCATGCGTTAAAACTCATTGGTAGTTTTTGGTAGTTATTTGCAAGTCAATTACTTCTTCTTTAGAAATGTCAAGATAAGTAAATAAGCCCTGATCCTGTTTCATATTTTCCTGTGTTACTAACAGCTAGCAGCTGTTTTCGTCTCTATATAGATTTCAAAATTGAGGGCCCTTCATGTTGTACACTCACAGTTTGCCCTTGTCACACTACTGTTCTGGGGACATGTGGCGAGTTCGATGGTACATGGAACTCTACTCAAAAACACTCTTTCCAGTTCAAGTGTTGCACTCATTCCAATTATTTGATCAAGAGACAACCCATTACAACGCATCATGCATCAAAGACCCCCGCGTGATTTGCAGTATTACACTCAGTTTTACACTCTGCTTCTGGCTTCACACATAAAAGCCCAAGGAGACTACAGTGACGCATACAAAAGTATTCTGAGGTGATAGTTATCCCAGCAGCACACACACTTGCCACTGTGTTTCAAGGACTACAGAACCGTTCACTCCCACAGGGGAGCCGATGCAGAAGAATGCCTTAGAGTGGCGTAACCTTACAGAGAATATAAACCAACCAAGGCACTATAGAAAACCAACAGAAAACAAACAGTAGGTACATTCGATACTCTTACATTGGATCAACACACGTCTGGTTGTATTTATCCATCATGACAATAGGCATGGGAATAACATGCCTCTTATAGCACGTCACGCTGAGCCATTATTAATAATACAATTAATTTGGTCACTTTAAACTGAAAGGAAGCGGGAAAAAAGACTACGCAACAGGAACATGCCTGAGGAAGGAAACATCAGCCCTGCAAGCAGCAAAAAGCACGCCTGCCTCTACTGTGCCTAGACCTCATATTCGACAACAAGGTATACCAGAAAAAAAGCCAAGCATACTGTACACATTGAGTTCACAGTCGGTCACTTACAAGATGTCAAATCAAATGTATTTATATAGCCCTTCTTACATCAGCTGATATCTCAAAGTGCTGTACAGAAACACAGGCTAAAACCCCAAACAGCAAGCAATGCAGGTGTAGAAGCACAGTGGCTAGGAAAAACTCCCTAGAAAGGCCATGAGGGGTGGCCAGTCTTCTTCTGGCTGTGCCAGGTGGAGATTATAACAAAACATGGCCAAGACATGTTCATAAATGACCAGCATGGTCAAATAATAATAATCACAGCAGTTGTCGAGGGTGCAACAGGTCAGCACCTCAGGAGTAAATGTCAGTTGTCATGTACTCCAAATAAGTGGGGACTCGGATTTGGAGGTAGAGGGTAAATATTTATTATGAAGAACATTATTTCAACAGGATACCAAACTATGAAAAATCTAATGCTTAAATTGGAAATAATTATTACTCATCTCAGACATCGTGATCAAGGTACAATTTGGAAAATATGAATTCCCAAACCAGAGTTAGGTAATGTGAAAGAGGATCGTAAAAAGATCTCATTGTCTTTCAGCTAGCTTCTAATAAGAGGCACACGTCCCTGTATTTCAAAGCTACACAGTATGCATGCTTGGCATTTTCATGAGCTCTGCAAGTCAATAAACTGTTGAATGTGATGAGAAAAGGATTCAATCATAACCTAACACTAAACATTCCACATGATTGCTTATTTCGTCCACCAAATCAACTGGATGGACAGAGTGCAGGAGAAAAGCTAAAATAGCAAAGGCAGAAAATGATGCTGTGATCGACTGTGTCAAGGAAAAGGACGGAGAGAAAAACTTAACACATACATGATTTGATCACTTTCTTGTCACAGAAAAATGTTCCTACGCATCTGGAAATTCAAATTAGCCTCATGATTTAGATAGAGTCAATGAAATCCCATAGTTCTCTTTCTCTCCATGCAGGGGCAGTCTAGACATTTCAGACCAGGGCCTGCTAGCAAAATCCTTCTCTCTCTCTCTCTCTCTCTCTCTCTCTCTCTCTCTCTCTCTCGTTCGCTCAAACACTAAAGCTGCTCCCGGGTGGTTGAAGCTCCCGAACCCGAGAGGTTTAAGGCACTGCATCTCAGTGCTAGAGCCGTCACCACAGACCCTGGTTTGATCCCGGGCTGTATCACAACCAGCCGTGATCAGGAGTCCCAAAGGACGGTGCACAATTGGCCCAGCATCGTCCGGGTTTGGGGATGGTTTGGCTGGGGTAGGCCGGCATTGCTAAATAAGACATTGGTCTTAACTGACTTGCCTAATTAAATTTAAAAATGTAAAATTAAGAAATGTGCTACTGCTACAGTAGAGCAAGGTTCTACTTATTGTATCTGAAATGCATCCACGCACATCAACAACCGTTGTTTTATATATACTGAACAAAAATATAAACGCAACATGGAAAGTGTTTGTCCCATATTTCATGAGCTGAAATAAAAGATACCAGAAATGTTCCATTCGCACCAAAAGCGTATTTCTCAAAAATGTTGAGCACAAATTTGTTTATATCCCTGTTAGTGAGTATTTCTCCTTTACCAAACTAATCCATCCACCTGATAGGTGTGGCATATCAAGAAGCTGATTAAACAGCTTGATCCCTACACAGGTGCACCTTGTGCTAGGGACAATAAAAGGCCACTCTAAAATGAGCAGTTTTGTCACACAACGCCACAGATGTCTCAAGTTTAGAGGAATCGTGCAATTGCAGTAATGTCCACCAGAACTGTTGCCAGATAATTGAATGTAAATCTATCTATCTATCTATCTATAAGCCGCCTCCAGTGTCGTTTTAGAGAATTTGGCAGTACGTACAACTTTTGATTTTCCCATGATGTCAAGCAAAGAGGCCCTGAGTTTGAAGGTAGACCTTGAAATACATCCACAGGTACACCTCCAATTGACTCAAATGAGTTGGAAAAATTACTTGTGTTATGCACAAAGTAGATGTCCTAACCGACTTGCGTTTGTGTTTGAAAAACAAGTTTTAATGACGCCAACCTAAGTGTATATTTTGTTGGATATATATACAGTATGTATACATACATACATACATACATACATACATACATACATACATACATACATACATACATACATACATACATACATACATACATACATACATACATACATACATGTACTCACACATATATATACATACTGTACATATACATATTTTTTAAATATATTTTCCTTTATTATTTCCTGCAAACACTCCCCTAATTGTAGTAAACTAATAAACAACAAGTAGGCTTCTACTTCCAGTTGATACATACTATATACATTTTACGCTTATATTATTATTGATCGATTGACTATGACTTTTCAAGTCACCCAGTACTGCTATCTGCAGCATTAGCTCCAGGTAAATGTTGCAATTCAGCCATTTCTTTAATGGAAGCAAATGGAACGAAACAGGGATAAACATACCTGAATTTTTCCAAAATAAATTCTCCAACTGTTGGACTAATGATTACATCTTAGATCAGCTAAATTCAGGAAAGAGTGTGCAAGGCGGTATTGAATGTATCATGAGTATCATGTAGTAGCCTAAACATATCGGTTTTACATTGAGCTGGGTGAATAGAATATGGAATACAATAAGCAGTAAGGCCATGCTCATTAAAAAAAGTCCTCCCTCATCTTAAACATCACCTACCGCCACTGGCCTAAATTATAGCCTACTGTATGTAGCCTATCAAAACTAATTGCCCACATAGGCCGTTAATATAAGATATAAAGACAAGATGAAATTGAGAATAGTGAGGTAGCATAGGGAATGGAGCATGAACTAGAGCGACTGACTTAAAAAATAAAAAACACGCAAAAAACGCAGCCCATGTGAAGTGAGTGAAGGCTTAACTGAATGAACAACAGACAAAATGCTATATCAAAGTTTGTTAAAATAGTTTGGGGAACGGCATATTTGATGGCATATTTAATGGACGGTGTCAAAACCGATATGTTTTGTGTTTCCCCGTCTGAGGTGATAAGCTGATTTGAGCTGATGGCCCATCAGTTGATTGACAGCTGATTGAACAGCTTGTTGACCAGATGATTTGACCATCCCCACTCCTGCAATTCCCTCCAACCCTGTCTCTTTAATCATGTGACAATCATTATCATTCAATATTGTGATCACATTGATTGGTTGAATATAAATTGATACAATGATAAAATCCAAACTAATTCACAACAATTGTAAAAATGAAAATTATTTAATTGCATGTACTGTACAGTTTACTATTATTCTCAGTTGTATTTGCAATTTTGTTGAGCTGAGACCCTTTTCTTTGACGTGTAAATTATCAGACTATTTGTTTTACTTCTTTAAGTAAATGCAATTAACTTGTAGGCCAAAGCAACCTTTCTAATGTGGAGGACGAGCTCTCTGCAAAAAAACAGCCCCGTCCGAGCACGTTTCGCAGAGTGTTCGGTAGCTGCATGTAGCCTACAGTAGGCTTCTTGAAATGTCACCCAGTGGACCTGCAGTCTAAGGTACAATGTAGGTAGTAGGTAGGCTATAGTACTGTATTGTACACAAAAACACCTATTCTAGCTGCACCCTGGTGGCAATTCTAAATATTTATTTAGACATTAAAATCCTCCTGCTTCAGGATTATTTTACTCCTCTGACGATACGGGTCAAATTAAGATCCAACATCTGTATAGGGCTAGGATTAGATTTAGGGTAAGGGATAGGGTTGGTGGAAAACTGGTTGAACAACTATAAACTGTCTGTAAGAAATGGTAAACAAAAGTATAACAAATTAACCCCAGAAAGGAAAGAAAGGAGAGTATTTAATGGTCTGCTTATCTATTCAGATTGGGAACTATAACTGAAAAAGCCCTGGGAAATTAATTCCTTTCACTGGCTATGTGGTTCATGCAGGGAAGAGGTCAAATTGGGCAAGGATAACATTTGCGAAAATCCCATCTGCTAAATGACAAATGAAATAAAATAACTATGGTTCAATGATCACAAATACATACTAGATGAAATGAATCCGGTTTCACACAAAATGTTGAAGTGAACAAGTAACTCAGAAATTATGGGTTGCTGTCCGGTGACAGAGAGTTGCACAATATGACTCTGAGGTCAATGCCTGGACACTGAAAGGACTGGTTATTCACAGGTTCCTGTGTAGCCTATTTAATCACCTGCAATGAAGCTGACTAATGTCAAGACAACTTGGAGCATTTTGCTGAACATGGTGGTGTGCGTGTGTATAAAAGTTAGCTTTTAGTTGTTTTTAAGATTGCCTGAGAGGTTTTACTCACTGAGACAACGGCAGCCAGCGTTTCTATTCCGCCTGTGCTGAGGACGATGTATGGGATCACATTCTCTGCAAAGCCCGAGTCCCTCAAGATCCCATTGGTGTAGTACCAGATCTGTCAAGAGATAACAATGATCAACAAATACCACCGCATCAAAAGTGTGGACATTTTAGGCCACATCAAAGCTTTGGCCTGCATGTGCTCATATCGCTTGTACACCACCCATATCAATAAATACATGTGAATAAATGATACCCCACACCAACTGAACCCATTGAAAACGACCCTGATATCAAATAGCATTTAACCATTGAAATGGATGTATACTGTATAGAGATGAATGCCTTTTTTAAAATCAGTTTCAGAATTAAAGCAGTCCAGTGCCAAGTAGTTGGAATAGGCAGAAAATGTAGAAAAGACGGCATAAATATCAATTCACCCACCAAGGTCAGGATTAGGGGAATTCAACTGTAATGGGTGCGTGTTGGTGGCAGGGAAGTCAGGCGCAGGAGAACAAACTTGGTATAAACGGAGTCGTTTAATAAGTGCTCACAAAACTCAGAAAACCAAAATATACAAAATAATAAAAGTGGGTACAAAACCCGTCACACACCAGAACATAACATACAATCAAACAATCACCGACGAGGACATGAGGGGAGACAGAGGGTTAAATACACAACATGTAATTGATGGGATTGGAACCAGGTGTGAAGGAAGACAAGACAAAACCAATGGAAAATTAAAAATGGCTAGAAGGACGGCAACGTCGACCGCCGAACACCGCCCGAACAAGGAGAGGGACCGACTTAGGCGGAAGTCGTGACATCAACACTGATTTGCGCCATTGCGTTTAAAATCTGCATAATTTATTGATACTTTCACATTGCAGGTTAGAAATAAATGCCTTTACACTATTGAGTTATTTGTCCTACAAAAACTAAAGGGATAGCAACACCCCCAAGAATGTAAACCCAATGCTATGCCAGTAAATGTTTAAGTCAAAGAACATTATTACCGGCTCATTTTGAAGATAAACACCACATTCCAACAAAAGCGATTGGTGGCACTGGGATATTCCTATTTTAAAAGGTCCAGTGAATGAGGAGCTAGTAAGAGCCTTGTACAGTAACTACACCAGTGAGGATACAGCTACTGAATTAAATAGAACACTTAAAAATGTTCTCTATGGATACATCCCTGTCCTTTTAAATTGCAAGCCCAATGTCCTGTCTGTATTACGGGCCGGAAAGAAATGCCAATTACGGTCCAAAGGTCGATTAGTGATTTAATTAAGCCATAAATTCCATTTGTTCTTGTTCAGCTGTGTCCTTGGATTGATACTAATCGAGCCTTTTCATTGTGAGCCCTCATGCTCATACACTGTCATCAGCATCTCATTCCTTCTATCTTGTTCCTATCACACAGCAAAGTCACCAGTAATGCATTCGTAATGAAGTTTCTTGGGAAAAATTGCTTGTGAAGTTCTGTGACTATATGGCAATATATCTAAAAAGAAAATCTTAATTTAAATTCCTGAAAACAGTTTTTTTCTTCGGTGGGGGGAGAAGTTTTTCGAGGACTGGTAAATGAATAAGCACATCGAGCATTGATGCAATAGATTGCATACTCCCATAAATCCCAGGAAGCGTCTTGCATAAACTTTGCATGAATAATTCAGCAAGTTCAAATAACATCTAGACGTTTGTCTGTGAAAGGGGATTATTATCTATCAGTAGGAGTTTTTCTTCCCCCCCTGACTGTCACCAACTTAATAACACTTCCATCTCAACTATTGCTGCTGGAGAGCCAAGCCACTTATTAGTCATTCCATTGTTAGATTACAATTTATATATATATATATATATATATATATATATATAAAATGTTTACCCCCTTTTTCTCCCCAATTTCGACCTTGTCTCATCGCTGCAACTCCCCAATGGGCTCGGGAAGCAAAGGTTGAGTCATGCGTCCTCCGAAACAAGACCCGCCAAACCGCGCTTCTTAACACCCGCCTGCTTAACCCGGAAGCCAGCCGCACCAATGTGTCGGCGGAAACACCGTTCAACTGACAACCGAGGTCAGCCTGCAGGCGCCCAACCCGCCACTAGGAGTCACAAAAGCGCGATGAGCCAAATAAAGCCCCCCCCGGTCAAACCCAAGCTAAATGGAGGTTGGATGAAGTGCATCTCTGATGGCACAAATAACCCCCAATATTAATACCTTCAAATGCACTGGAATTTTTTTTAAATCAGAGAACAGTACACTCAATTATCAGAGATGAGAGAAAGCTGCCACTTACGGCATTCAGGCCACACAGCTGGTAGCAGGCCATGGTGACTATGACGGTGATGACCTGCCAGCGCAAGGCGGGGTTAAGCAGGAGCTCAGTGACGGACGCCATGTGCAGGGTGTTCTGGGCCCGACCCTCAGCGTGCACCTCCTCCAACTCTTTGGACACGTCCTTCTTGCCTAGGAAGGCCCTGAAGGCTGAGACACACACACACACACACACAGTGACTCCCAAAGTGCTTATTATATTGAACAAAGACCAAGTTGTGGATTGAGTTGTTTGTTAAGTTGAACAGGAAATAATTGGTAACTTCTGTACGTGGTACATACTTTTTACAAGTGTTTTCTTTTACCTTTTTGTTCAACCCATCATCACCTTGACATAACCAACTTTGGAAAAAAAAATGTATTTACTGGTAAAAGAAAACCTGGTGTTGAGAAACACTGCAGTGACCGGAAACAGATTAAACTGTAAAACTTTGTATAACTGAACATGTTCCCAGCATCACATGCTTTAATTTAATGCCAAATTTGCAATAACCCTACTGTATATACTGTATAGTCTTGCAAAACTAGGCGGGTGACAGAAAACAAGTTTGGACAACACTGACTGTTGAAATTTGTTTAACTGAAGAGGCCTACCTGTGATTTAATTACATGCCAAATTTGCATTTGTGTAACGGATTGCGCAGGCTTTATTTTTCTGTAGGGAGATTATAAACAGTGACATTGTTCCCGTGGAGGGACTATTTTGTGTTCAATAGGATAAGTGTGTTGCTATGTAAGACAGTACTGGAACCTGAGCCCTTTCACAGCACGCAGAGTGATACACACAACAAAGGGGCCTTATCGAGACCAGACAGACTCTGTGAAACAACATTAGGCTGTTAGTGGAGAGATCTCACCAGGGTATTATCAGTACAGAACCCCATGCCGTGATCTCAGCTAGATCTATGAAAATGTGTAAATGTTTAGAGGCTGACAAAGAGGGACCAAGAGAATGGCGGTAAAGAGGAGATGGAGATGAAATACAATTCAATGCAGTTTTATTTTGTGCAAATGCTTCTCACATTGCCATTGTCACAGAGCCCTTGACAAAAGGAAAGAGGAATTTGAGAGCAACAACTTGAGGGCGAAAAATATAACGCTTTCATAATAAGTTCCTTATAACAATGGCATAGCTCCAATCCTAATGCCTTAGGACAATTTATGAAGAAGCCATTTATGGCGATGACAACCTATCACAATGTACAGACAGGTGTTGCATTCTCATTGCAGCATGATGTCAGCCTTAGGCCAGGCAGCTTCATGCTGATAGTTTTCAAACTCCAGTAAATCTCTACACAGAAAGTATATAGTAAAGAGGCTACGTTGAAGACTATAAATAAGGCGAGGAGATAGGAAAACAAAAGGGAATGAGGGAACAGAACACCCTGTGTCTGACTAGCATCACGCTGGGCTAGTGATTGTGATAATATAAATCTACAGGCAGGATTTAGTGACAGCAGTGGTCTGTACCTGCCAACCTACAGTGGTTCCTCCTTTAAAAGTTGTGTCATACTGTGGCACACCTCGCGTGCTGCTGCAGAATTCTGTTGCACGTCATTTAATTGTCAGACATTTTTCCTGTTACTGCAAGCTATTGCTAGTTGGGCCACCAGAGGGCATCTTGGACAAGTATTTGATAGTATTCCATATTGGCATTATAGAATTTAAAACCTTTTTGTAAAACATAGTATATGGGATTGTTTTTAAGAAATTTGATATTATGGTGTTCCTATTCAGAGAAAAACGAAACCCTCGGGGTTCCCGTTAGTATGGAATGGAAAATATGGCGCTGTACAACGTGACGGTCAGGAGTAGGCTACAGGATTGGAGGATTCTAAATGGTTTGCCTTCATTAGACAACTTTGTTCCAATATTTCTGTAAATCAGTGATATTTATTCCCATAGTAATTTGTTATAGATCCATAACTAAATCAACATCTGCATTTTGAAAGAGTATTTTTTATCAATATTTTATTAAGAAAATGTGTTTATTTGTTTATTAGGCTACTGTGCAATCTACAATACATACTGTAGTAAACATGGGAAAGTGCCTAATTCCTTACATAAGGGAGAGCGGTCCATGTCTGTACTTCAAAATGTGTGGCACGTGGGAGACCGGTGTTATTTCATAGTTGTGATGTCTTCACTATTATCCTACAATGTAGAAAATAGTTTTAAACATTCATGAAAAATCCTGGAATGAGTAGGTGTGTCCAAACTTTTGATTAATACTTTCTTAATCAATTTGATTCAAATTATATTTTTTCTATTCCAAGAAAAAACAAAAAACCCTCTGGGTTTCCATTAGGATGGAATGGAAAATATGACGTTGTTGAGCTAAAGAATCCCCGCAGGGCACGAGGAAGGAGTAGGCTGTCCTTGTAAATAAGAATTTGTTCTTAACTGACTTGCCTAGTTAAATAAAGGTTACACTCAGGGCATAACATTTCTGCACCCTAATTTTCGAAATATTGTCTAACCAATACCCAAATGGAGATTCAGTGAAAATAAAAATCTCATTGATTTATCAAGACCAGTCCCCATGCTTGCCTCAGAGCAGCCGAAACGGTGCTAAAATAGTTGTAGGCTTTTGCTTCTAACTTTTATATGCTCTTTAAATAAATAAGACCGACACCATTTTTAACAGCATATTACTCAACACTAGTGAGACTCATTTCGCCTATGGTAGGCCTACAGTAGGGGGGGGGGGTGTAATGACGTGACTCTCCGCCAATAATTACATTTAGAGGATTGGAGGACACTAAATGAATATCTATGGGGCATTTTCCATTGGGATCATTAGTAGTATCATGTTGCATACATTGAAAACCTTTTCTCCATTCACAATGTCCTCTTCTGAACAGCCACACAAACACAGAGGTTAAGGGCACAGTAAATGGTATTTTATTAGCTCTTGACTAAATGGCATTTGACAAGATCAAGATAGCCCCCCCCAAAAAAAATCTAAAAGAAGTTTGTTCTGCAGTGTCTGTCCTATATTGGAGAGATAGAAGTAAGATCACAAAAAAAAACATTGACATGGAGGTAGCCTTCCCCAGATCTGTGCCTCGAACACAATCCTGTCTCGGAGCACTACGGACAATTAATTCGACCTCATGGCTTGGTTTTTGCTGTGACATGCACTGTCAATTGTGGAACCTTATATAAACAGGTGTGTGCCTTTCTAAATAATATCTAATCAATTGAATTTACCACAGGTGGACTCAAATCAAGTTGCAGAAACATCTCAAGGATGATAAATGGAAACAGGATGCGCCTGAGCTCAATGTGAAGTCTCACAGCAAAGGTCTAAATACTTATGTAAATAATGTATCTGTTTTTTATTTTTAATACATTTGCAAACATTGCTAAGAAACAGTTTGCCTTTTCATTACGGGGTATTGTGTGTAGATTGATGACGGAAAAATATATATTTGATCCATTTTAGAATAAGGCTGTAACATAACAAAATGTCGAAAAAGTCAAGGGGTCTTTCAACTGGTAGCCAGGGACATTCAGATGAGTCGTATGTGGCCTGTGGGCGTCAAATAACAAAACAACTGACACTGTACATGTTTGTGAGAGTCTTACCTTTCCACAGAGAGGTATTATTAGTGTATATCCCAAACTGTTCGACCCTACAGACAGAAGTTGGAAGATTGTCTGTACCGACTTCAGACGACTCCCAAGACGCTTGTGGGGGTCATAGAGCAAAGTGGAGAACACCATTACGTTCGTATGACCCCTCTGTGGAACGATGACTCTTACGAACATGATGGTGTTCTCCGTTTGTAGGCCAAACCGTTTGGATGCTACAGACGATTTAGTGAGAAAATACATTTTCGGGATTGCCTCATGGTCTGATGTGTCTCACCGCTGTAGCTCTGTCACCTTTCTCTGCAGAAGTGCAACATCGGCTAATGCAATCTCTAGCTTAAATTTACCGATTTTGTTTTTAAATGGCGATTTTCGTATTATGCTAATTTGATTTCTGCGTGGGCACGGACATCGACTCCGAGGGGTTTTAAAGGCTCTTTTCAGAGGAAAGATCATGTTGCATCAATGACAGCCACTATACAAAGAGGGTTGCACGCTGCGTTAAGGCTTACTCCTAAATCAGTGAAGAATAACAATATGGACACAGATGATTACAGTAGCCAGGGATGTAAAATGAGATGGCTGGACACTAGGAGTACTAATCAATAAATATTTTAATGAAAAATGGACCGTAAATGCGACAGTATTGGATGATCTGGAAAAAAGATATTCCTTTAGACTTCAAGTTAACATAAGGTTCTTAGCCCCATTCTGTCAAGAGTAGAACTTCCTCAAAAAAGCACATCCTTCCAAGTTAACTCTCAACCATCCTAGCCTTTCCCAGGAAACATGACTGTGGGATATTCCTGTGTACAAAGGCAGAAGGCAGTCTATTCAAAGGTCCCCATGGGTAATTTATAACATGACTTCAAAGACCAGGGAGAATCATGTCTCCATAGACTTCACTGATCACACAATCCTTTAGGGATATCAGACATTAGGCTAGACGGTATAAAAGTGAACTTTCAAATGTAGCATGTTGTTTGTCCTGTGCCTTGCTACCCCATGCCGTTCTTTTGCCAAAAGGTTTAAGGGAAAGTCAGAAATATGACTGATTTTGTCAAGTATGTGGACAGTTCGGCAAAAGCGGTTGCATCAACACTAGAAGCATCAACATACTCTTTCATGCAGGTGTGACCGGTGAACTCTAAGAGTAGCTTTCTTCTGTCTCGCCAGGTGCAGCTCGTTGGCAATCAAGAACGAGGCTTTGCCTTTATAAACTGTGTTTGCATTCATTCACAGATCCTCTTGCTTTGTCGGTTGGCGTGGTAATGTTTACTAAAGTATAATCAATTGTGAAAGTAGTTATATGGCAATGATCTTAGTCCATCTAGAAACATTGTCCTCTCTGAGCACACCTTCCAGTAAGTAACAGTCTTGATTGAAATAAATGTATATTGTATAACTCTGAATGTGTCTGTAGCACAACATTTGAGCTCTTGAGACCCTGATTGTGCATTTGAACAACGAGAAGCAGAAAATAAATTGTTGCATCTTATCTTTGCTTTTAATTCCCATTCTCCACGCCTTATGTACAAGGACATGTTATCTTTGTATTGTTTAGTTGTATTTGGTTATAGGACTGCGTGCCCCATGGATAGGACAGGGATACCTGAAACATGCACTAGACACACAGCTCCAAAACAAGGCAGTACAATATTGATTAAAAGCACCAATCACAATTAACATAAGGATCCCCAAATATAATCACTTTCCATGCTCTAGCTCAGAGTCTGCCGACTTCCGTCAATATGATCGGTTTAAGTTTGTAGCTGCTACACAAACGTTTTTAGAGTTGATAATTACCAACATTACCAACAATATAAAAAGGGTGGGGCATGGTAACTGATTCAAAGAGAAATGCACTTTATTTACAATAACAGTGTGAACATAGCCTTACCTTTGCTTGAAAATGCACAATAATAAAATGTTTGGTTATGTTTGTTCAATGTCAGAGATAAGTAGGCCTTAGGCCTACTGGAACCCCTAGGAATGCGTGCCAAGTAAGAAGAATGGATCTTTAATGTACTACAATGCAACGCATATACTTACAATTACAGAGACCATTAATAAGAACTAACATTGTATCCTCTCCCAGAGCACACCAAATGTCACAACAACATTTGTGAATGACTGCAAACATTGTTTGTTAGGAACCCACATTCAAAAATAAATGTATCATTCCATTCTGTTTACCTTTCTTTCCTCTGTCACATATGGGTTCCAGAGTGGCACAGCGGTCTAAGGCACTGCATCTCTATATTTATATCTAAATATAGAAACATTTAAATTCCTTAAATTGTTCCTGAGGATCATTCGCATTAGTGGATCATACTAGGCTAAGGTTGTGCAATACCTTAGGAAATGTAGCCTATTTGAATCATTATGGAACTGACTACACAAAGCAAGTTAAACCTGGAGCCTGGCCCACGGTTCACAACAACTGAATAGTTGTCATACATGATTAGTGAGATTTAGGGTAGATTTATAGGATTATTGTTCAACCCCTATTGTACACTTTCCTTCCACCTTCCAATATTTAATGGACGGAATGTCAATATGACGACTTTCAGGATTAATCAAACCACTGTAATTTTGAATTCATCCATATACAGTATTTTGTGCATAAAGGCTCTCCAAACTGTTTTTATTGTAATGATTCATACTTTCCTAACCCTAAAATGTAAACTACAAGATTAGTGTTTTTAAATCTACCAGTTAGTGCTGAAACAGAGACGAAAATAAATACAGTTGAAGTCGGAAGTTTACATACACCTTAGCCATGTACATTTAATAACTCATTTTTTCCAAAATTCCTGACATTTAATCCGAGTAAAACATCCCTGTCTTAGGTCAGTTAGGATCATCACTTTATTTTAAGAATGTGAAAAATAATAGTGAGTAACTTCAGCTTTAGTTCTTTCATCACATTCCCTGTGGGTCAGAAGTTTACATACACTCAATTAGTATTTGGTCGCATTGCATTTAAATTGTTTAATTTGGGTCAAACATGTCGGGTAGCCTTCCAAAAGCTTCCCACAATAAGTTGGGTGAATTTTGGCCCATTCCTCCTGACAGAGCTGGTGTAACTGAGTCAGGTTTGTAGGCTTCTTTGCACGCACACACTTTTTCAGTTCTGCCGACAAATTGTCTATAGGATTGAGGTCAGGGCTTAGTGATGGCCACTCCAATATCTTGACTTTGTTGTCCTTAAGCCATTTTGCCACAACCTTGGAAATATGCTTGGGGTCATTGTCCATTTGGAAGACCCATTTGCAACCAAGCTTTAACTTCTGGACTGATGTCTTGAGATGTTGCGTCAATATAGCCACATCTTTATCCTTTCCTCATGATGCCATCTATTTTGTGAAGTGCACCAGTCCCTCCTGCAGCAAAGCACTCCACAATATGATGCTGCCGCCCCCGTGCTTCAAGGTTGGGATGGTATTCTTCGGCTTGCAAGCCTCCCCCTTTTTCTATTTTTGTTTCATCAGACCAGAGGACATTTGTCCCCATGTACAGTTGCAAACGGTAGTCTGGCTTTATTATGGTGGTTTTGGAGCAGTGGCTTCTTCCTTGCTGAGCGGCATTTCAGGTTATGTTGATATAGGACTCGTTTTACTGTGGATATAGATACTTTTGTACCCGTTTCCTCCAGCATCTTCACAAGGTCCTTTGCTGTTTTTATGGGATTGATTTGCACTTCTCGCACCAAAGTACGTTCATCTCTAGGAGACAGATCGCGTCTCCTTCCTGAGGGGTATGACGGCTGCGTGGTCCCATGGTGTTTATACGTACTATTGTTTGTACAGATTAACGTGGTACATTCAGGCGTTTGGAAATTGCTCCCAAGGATGAACCAGATGTGTGTAGGTCTACAATTTTTTTCTGAGGTCTTGGATGATTTCTTTTCATTTTCCCATGACGTCAAGCAAGTTTGAAGGTAGGCCTTGAAATACATCCACAGGTACACCTCCAATTGACTCAAATGATGTCAATTAGCCTATCAGAAGCTTCTAAAGCCATGACATCAATTTCTGGAATTCTCCAAGCTGTTTAAAGGCCCAGTCAACTTAGTGTATGTAAACTTCTGACCCACTGGAATTGTGATACAGTGAATTATAAGTGAAATAATCTGTCTGTAAACAATTGTTGGGAAATTTACTTCTGTCATGCACAGTAGATGTCCTAACCAACTTGCCAAAACTATAGTTTGTTAACAAGAAATTTGTGGAGTGTTTTAAAAACACATTTTAATGACTCCAACCTAAGTGTATGTAAACTTCCGACTTCAACTGTAAATGGCTTTCTTTAATTTATCCCTATATTCTGAACCTGTTCTCTCAATGTATTCTATTGAGTCTGTCAACAAAATTTGAATAAAAATGTGTAATGTATTTAAAGGGATGGCTTAAGATAATTGTACTTAAAACCCCATTGAATGAAATCTTCACAAGAAAATCTGTTGGCCAGCAAGTGGGAGGGTTTTCAGCAGTTTAATTAAATTTATTGAGAGTGCGCAAGGTAGCTTGTAGAGCGTGTTACACGACTGAATTAGGTAAGTCTGAATACCAAATACCGCAATGTGAGTAGGAAATGCAAAAATTCCTAAATCGGGATCGGCCCATAACGAATTGGAGTGGATCTAGGATAATGGGATGATGGTGTTGATGTGTGTCATGACCAGCCTTTCAAAGCACTTCGTAATTACAGATGTGAGTGCTACATGGCGATAGTCATTTAGGCAGGTTACCTTGGAGCTCCTGGGAACAGAGATAATGGTGGTCAGCTTGAAACATGTTGGGATTACAGATTGGGACAAGGATAGATTGAAAATGTCTGTGAAGACACTTGCCAGCTGGTCTGCCCATGCTTTGAGAATGCTCCCTGGTATTCTGTCTGATTGTTGACCTGTTTAAACGTTTTGCTCACATCGGCCACAGAGAGTGAGATCACACAGTAATCCAGAAAAACATGGGCTTTCATGAAAGGCACAGTGTTATATTCCTCGGAACGAGCATAATGGTGTTTAGTTCATTTGGGAGTTATCCATTGCTAGGCAACTAATGGCTTTGTAATCCATTATTGTCTGCAAGCCCTGACACATACAACAAGCATCAGAGCCGGTGTAATAAGACTAAAGGTTGTTTTGATCACAAGGACTGGGACATGTTCCGGGTAGCCTCAGAGAGTAATATATAGATTGACACACTGATTCGTAATCACAGTGAGTTTATAAGGAAGTGCATATAAAATGTTGTTCCCACTGTGTATTAATACCTACCCTAACCTGAAACTGTAGATAGATGGCGGCATTCGCGCAAAACTGAAAGCGCGAACCACCACATTTAACCATAGAAAGACGACCGGGAGGATGAAAGAATACAAACAGTGTAGTTATTCCCTCCACAAAGCAATCAAAGAAGTGAAATGTCAATATAGGGACAAAGTGGAGTCGCAATTCAACGGCTAAGACACGAGACGTATATGGCAGGGTCTACAGGCAATCATGGACTGCAAAAAGAAAACCAGCCACGTCACGGACACCGACGTCTTGCTTCCAGACAAAATAAACACCTTTGCCCGCTTTGAGGATAACAGTGCCACCGACCTAGCTCGCTACAAAGAACTGCGGCCCCCCCTCTCCGTCTCCGTGGCCGACGTGAATAAGACATTTAAACGGGTTAACCCTCGCAAGGCTGCCAGCCTAGACGGCGACCCTAGCCGAGTCCTCAGAGCATGTGCAGACCAGCTGGCTGGAGTGTTTACGGACATATTCAATCTCTTCAATGCTTCAAGATGGCCACCATTGTTCCTGTACCCAAGAAAGCAGAGGTAACAGAACTGAATGACTATCGCCCCGTAGCACTCACTTCCATCATCATGAAGTGCTTTCAGAGACTAGTCAAGGATCATATCACCTCCACCTTACCTGTCACACTACACCCACTGCAATTTGCATACCACCCCAATAGGTCCACAGATAATGCAATCCCCATCACACTGCCCTATCCCATCTGGACAAGAGGAATACTTATGTAAGAATGCTGTTCACTGACTACAGCTCAGCATTCAACACCATAGTACCCTCCATGCTCATCATTAAGCTTGAGGCCCTGGGTCTCAACCCCACCCTGTGCAATTGGGACTTCCTGACGGGCCACCCCAGGGGGTGAAGGTAGGAAAAAACAACCCCCCTCCGCTGATCCTCAACACTTGGGCCCCACAAGAGTGAGTGCTCAGCCCCCTTCCTGTACTCCCTGTTCAGCCATGACTGTGTGGCCATGCACGCCTCCAACTCGATCATCAAGTTTGCATACGATGCAACAGTGGTAGGCTTGATCACCAACAACGACAAGACAGCCTACAGGGAGGTGGTGAGGGCACTCGGAGTGTGGTGTCAGGATAATAACCTCTCACTCAATGTCAACAAAACAAAGGAGATGATCGTGGACTTCAGGAACCAGCTGAGGGAGCACCCCCTATCCACATCAATGGGACAGCAGTGGAGAAGGTGGAAAGTTTCAAGTTCCTTGGGCGTACACATCATGGACAAACTGAAATGGTCCACCCACACAGACAGTGTGGTGAAAAAGGTGCAACAGCACCTTCTTCGGGAGGCTGAAGAAATGTGGCTTGTCATCTAACACTCAAACTTTTACAGATGCACAATCGAGAGCATCCTGTCGGGCTGTATCACCGCCTGGTACGGCAACTGCTCTGCACATAACCGTAAGGCTCTCCAGAGGGTAGTGAGGTCTACACAACGCATCACCGGGGCAAACTACCTGCCCTCCAGGACACCTATAGCACCCGATGTCACAGGAAGGTCAAAAAGATCATGAAGGACTACAACCACTCGAGCCACTGCCTATACACCCCGCTACCATCCAGAAGGTCAGTTCAGGTGCATCAAAGCTGGGACCGAGACTGTAAAAATAGCTTCCATCTCAAGGCCATCACTGTTAAACAGCCATCACTAACACAGAGAGGCTGCTGCCTACATGCATACTTGAAATCACTGGCCACTCTTAAAAAAAGTCAATTTATTACTGCCACTTTAGTAATGATATTTACACATCTTGCATTCATCCCAAATGTATATACTGTATTTTATACCATCTATTGCATCTTGTCTATGCCGGTCGGCCATGGCCCATCCGTATATTTATATGTACATATTCTTATTCCATCCCTTAGATTTGTGTGTATTAGGTAGTTATTGTGGAATTGTTAGATTACTTGTTAGATATGGCTGCACTGTCGGAACTAGAAGCACAAGCATTTCGCTACACTCTGCATGCATCTGCATGTGACCAATAAAATAAAATTTGATTTGAATATTCTGCCAACCTCCTATATTGTCCTTTTGCATGTTTGATGTCTCGTCTGAAGTCGTAGCGGGCTTTCTTGTATGTGTCCGTGTCCCATTTCTTGTAAACAGTAGCTCTAGCCTTTTGCACAGCATGGATATTGCCTGTAATCCATGGTTGTTGATTTGGATACGTTGTTATAGTCACTGTGGGGATGACATCGTCTATGCACTTATTGACGAAGCTTGTGACTTGTGGTAAACTCCTCAATGCTATCGGATGAATCCCGGAATTTATCCCAGTCTGTACAAGAAAAACAGTATTGTAGCCTCGCTACAGCCGACCACTTCCATATTGAGCGCATCACTGGTACTTCCTGTTTGAGCTTATATTTATAAACAGAAAGCAGGAGAATGGAGTCATTGTCAGATATCCTGAAGGCAGAACGGGGGAGGGCCTTGTATGCGTTTCTGGGGGTAGAATAGAGTTTTAGCTCCCCTAGTGGTGCAGGATACGTGTTGGTAGAAGTGAGGTAGGATGGTTTTAAGTATCTCCTCGTTAGTTTCCACCCACCAGAAATGCTGCCTTTGGGTGAGCGGTTTATTGTTTGTTTATGGCCCTATACAGTTCATTGACTGTAGTTGTCTCATTGAGAACTGTCTTGGTAGATAAAAGTGTCTGCCACTAACCATAAGGTTTTCTAAATCAGGTGAGCAAAAGATCGAGATTTCCTTCACACTGGAAGCAGCATACTATTTTATTTTATTTTTTAAACAGTCCTCCTTTCAACTATACAATCCTGCCGATGCATGGACAATCCATCGAGTACTACTAAGTGCATAGTGGCATCATCCAGCAACGTTTCAGTAAGACATATAATTGTAGCTTATTCTAATTGTAGAATCTCTTATCAATGAGACTTGAATGAAGGTCAACCGGCATCTTATTCTCGAGTGACTGGAGATTTAACAATAGAACGGAAGGGAGCGGCATTTTTTCCCCCTCTGCCTCCATTTTTTTTTACCCTCCTTTTACTCTCCAAATTCGTGATTCCTATCTGGTCTCAACGCTGCAATTCTCCAACAGGCTTGGGAGAGGCGAAGGTCGAGTCATGCGTCCCCCGAAACATGACCCGCCAAGCCACGCTTGTCAACTGATGACCAAAGTCAGCCTACAGGCAACCATCAGGAGTCGTTACAGCAAGATGAGCCAAGTAAAGCCCCTCCGGCCAAATCCTCCCCTAACCCTGACAATTCTGCTCCACTCTATAGGACTCCCGGTCACGGGTGGTAATGACAGAGCCTGGGATCGAACCCCAGGCTGTAGTGATGCCGCAACAATGAGACGCGGTGCGTTAAACCGCTGCGCCACCAGGACTACAGCTCTTTTCCCAGTGCAGTGTTTTGGTAGCCCGTGGAACAAAGGAATAGAGTCTAGTACGAACAGTGGAACAGCTAAGTCGGATTTGAAGTCGAAATCGAGGTTAGTAACTCTCAATCTGATGTCCAGAGATGCTTGGCGGTCATATGGGATAATAGAATTTCTGTACATACATCGCAAAGTTGGGTTGGAACTCGTAAGATGTCGCCCTTCTCCATCAGCACCATCTTGTTGGTCACATGTGTATGAGCACCTCAGTAATTCAGCACTGTGCAGGAGTTTTTGGCATCATTTATGCAATTTGGCTAGCTCAAGAGCATGATACAGCATTGATTGAAGAGCTAAAATCAACATGTTCCCGTACAAACACGAGGGGAGACAGAGAGCTGGTTTCAAGTGCAGGGCGCAACAGGTGTTTATTGAAAAGGACCACAGGAGGCAGCAGGTAGCTGGGTCCAGAGGAGGGAAAGGGTCATACACAGGGGTTCCAAAAGGGCAAAAGTACAGGCAGGGAAAACGCTAGTAACATAGTCCGGGAGATCAGGCAATAGGTAGATAACAGGAAATCTAAAGTACAGGCAGTGAATAGGCAAAAGGCGTTGTCAGTGAGGCAGGCAAAAACTATCATACAAGGGAGGAGTAAATCACGGGAAAAAGAGTTCTGAAAGACGAGTGTCACAAAACAAACAATACCTCACAGAGATGGGGTGCAAAGAACTGAACAAAATGGTGTGTGATAATGACATACAGGTGTGTGAACTGTTGATTAGAATTCATTTGATTGGGATCTGGAGAGTGAGCTGCATTCAGGGGATCTAGGTGTGAAAGTGTGGGCTGGAAAGTGAGCTGTGTTCAGGGGATTTACGTGTTTGAGGGTGTGAGTTGGAAGCAGACGTTACAACATGTAATCCATTCCAATGCAATGTGTGATGAGTATATTCATAAGTACACAACACAGTATCTGCAGCATCTTTTTGATGAGTCATTATCTCAGCAGGCCATATATGCAAAGGCAATGTAAACACGTGTGTGCGTGTGTTTATTTAATAGGGTTTACCTTTCTCTGCACCGGCCTCATCCCTCCTCTCCATCAGAAGGAAGCGTGGGCTTTCGGGTAAGAAGGGCAGCACACAGAGCTGCAGCAAGGCAGGCAAGGCCAGGAAGGCAAAGAGGAAGTTCCATCTGGACTCCTGCAGGAACCCCAAGAGATAATAACAGATGGAAAGAAGGATAACCACCAGAGAATTACAATAAATAACCACCATACACTGAACAAAAATATGTAAAGTATTGGTCCCATGTTTCATGAGCTGAAATCAAAGATCCCAGAAAGGTTCCATATGCACAAAAATATTTTTTCTCTAAAATGTTGTGCACAAATGTGTTTACATCCATGTCAGTGAACATTTCTCCTTTGCCACGATAATCCACACACCTGACAGAAGCTGATTAAACAGCATGATCTTTAAACAGGTGCACCTTGTTCTGGGGACAATAGAAGGCCACTCTAAAATGTGCAGTTTTGTCACACAACACAATGCCACAGCTGTCTCAAGCTTTGAAGGAGTGTGCAATTGGCATGCTAACTGCAGGAATGTCCACCAGAGCTGTTGCCAGATAATTTCATGTTAATTTCTCTACCATAAGCCTCCTCCAATGTCGTTTTTATAACGGATTTCCTCTTCCTCTTCTGAGGAGGAGTAGGAGAGATCGGACCAATGCGCAGCATGGTACGTATCCATAATGTCTTTTAATGAGAATGAATACAAAGTACAAAAATGAAAAACGAAACAATCCCGAATGGTGCAAACACTGAAACGGAAAATATTCACCCACAAAACACAGGTGGGAAAAGGCTACCTAAGTATGATTCTCATTCAGAGACAACGAACGACACCTGCCTCTGATTGAGAACCATACCAGGCCAAACACATAAACACAACCTAGAAAAATAAACAGACTGCCCACCCCAAATCACACCCTGACCATACGAACACAAAGACAAAATAAAGGAACTAGAGTCAGAACGTGACAGTTTTAGAGAATTTGGCAGTACGCCCAACTGCAAACCACGCGTAACCACGCCAGCCCAGGACCTCCACATCCAGTTTCTTCACCTGCGGGATCGTCTGAGACCAACTACCCAGTCGTCCAGGTGCGACAAAACTAGGCACTGTTGCTAGTGTTGTTAATTAAGAAGGCAGAGCAGAGCTTTATTATGGACAGACCTATACCTATCTTAGCTACTGTACTTTTTACCCCTTTTTTCGGCCCAATTTCGTGACTCTTGGGTAGCGGAATTACTTTTGCTTCCCTCCAGGCCTGAGGGCACACTTTCCTGTAGGGTTAGAAGAGATGGAAAATCGGAGTTGCAATATCGTATGCTATCACTTTCAGTCATTTTCCATCCGAGTTGTCAGACACAGGTGGCTTGTCAGTGTTGATAGAAAACAATAATTTGTTCACCTCCACACTTACTTTACGGAATTCAAAATGACAATGCTTGTCTTTCATTATTTGGTTAGTTATGCATGGATGTGTAGGCTCAGAATTTGTTGTTGGCATGTCATGCCCAAGTTTGCGAACCTTGCCAATTAAAAAATTACAGAAGTTGGCAACATCAGTGGATTTTGTGATGAATGAGCCATCTGATTCAACGACTGGTGGAACCATGCCTTTTTGACCAAAACTTAATTCAAGGTGCTCCAAAGATGTTTACTATAATAAATCTTTGTTTCATAGTACAGTTTCTTCTTTAAGTTCAATTTAGTTACATGGTTTCTTAATTTACACTGTTTGCCCATCGGATGTGCAGTCAGACTTTTCTGCCATTCTTTTTGCCTCATCCCTCTCAACCATACACATTTACAATCAATCCACTGGGATTTTACAGTTTTTACAGTAATTTTCTTAATGGGTGCATGCTTATTAGTAACTGGAATAAGCAATTTCATAAATGTGTCAAGTGCAGCATCTGGTTGCTCCTCACCCCACCATACCCCTGTCTGCGCATTATGCCCTGAATATATTCTACCATGCCCAGAAACCTGCTCCTCTTATTCTCTGTCCCCAACGCTCTAGGCGACCAGTTTTGATAGCCTTTAGCCGCACCCTCATACTACTCCTTCTCTGTTCCGCGGGTGATGTGGAGGTAAACCCAGGCCCTGTATGTCCCCAGGCACCCTCATTTGTTGACTTCTGTGATCGAAAAAGCCTTGGTTTCATGCATGTCAACATCAGAAGCCTCCTCCCTAAGTTTGTTTTACTCACTGCTTTAGCACACTCTGCTAACCCTGATGTCCTTGCTGTGTCTGAATCCTGGCTCAGGAAGGCCACCAAAAATTCAGAGATTTCCATACCCAACTATAACATCTTCCGTCAAGCTAGAACTGCCAAAGGGGGAGGAGTTGCAGTCTACTGCAGAGATAGCCTGCAAAGTAATGTCATACTTTCCAGGTCCATACCCAAACAGTTCGAACTACTAATTTTGAAAATTACTCTCTCCAGAAATAAGTCTCTCACTGCTACCGACCCCCCTCAGCTCCCAGCTGTGCCCTGGACACCATTTGTGAATTGATCGCCCCCCATCTAGCTTCAGAGTTTGTTCTGTTAGGTGACCTAAACTGGGATATGCTTAACACCCCGGCAGTCCTACAATCTAAGCTAGATGCCCTCAATCTCAGACAAATCATCAAGGAACCCACCAGGTACAACCCTAACTCTGTAAACAAGGGCACCCTCATCGACGTCATCCTGACCAACTGGCCCTCCAAATACACCTCCGCTGTCTTCAACCAGGATCTCAGCGATCACTGCCTCGCCTCATTGCCTGTATCCGCTAAGGAGCCGCAGTCAAACGACCACCCCTCATCACTGTCAAACGCTCCTTAAAACACTTCTGTGAGCAAGCCTTTCTAATCGACCTGGCCCGGGTATCCTGGAAGGACATTGACCTCATCCCGTCAGTTGAGGATGCCTGGTCATTCTTTAAAAGTAATCTTCCTCACCATTTTAGATAAGCATGCTCCGTTCAAAAAATGCAGAACTAAGAACAGATACAGCCCTTGGTTCACTCCAGACCTGACTGCCCTCGACCAGCACAAAAACATCCTGTGGCGGACTGCAATAGCATCGAATAGTCCCCGTGATATGCAACTGTTCAGGGAAGTCAGGAACCAATACACGCAGTCAGTCAGGAAAGCTAAGGCCAGCTTCTTCAGGCAGAAGTTTGCATCCTGTAGCTCCAACTCCAAAAAGTTCTGGGACACTGAAGTCCATGGAGAACAAGAGCACCTCCTCCCAGCTGCCCACTGCACTGAGGCTAGGTAACACGGTCACCACCGATAAATCCATGATTATCGAAAACTTCAATAAGCATTTCTCAACGGCTGGCCATGCCTTCCACCTGGCTACTCCAACCTCGGCCAACAGCTCCGCCCCCCCCGCAGCTCCTCGCCCAAGCCTCTCCAGGTTCTCCTTTACCCAAATCCAGATAGCAGATGTTCTGAAAGAGCTGCAAAACCTGGACCCGTACAAATCAGCTGGGCTTGACAATCTGGACCCTCTATTTCTGAAACTATCCGCCGCCATTGTCGCAACCCCTATTACCAGCCTGTTCAACCTCTCTTTCATATCGTCTGAGATCCCCAAGGATTGGAAAGCTGCCGCAGTCATCCCCCTCTTCAAAGGGGGAGACACCCTGGACCCAAACTGTTACAGACCTATATCCATCCTGCCCTGCCTATCTAAGGTCTTCGAAAGCCAAGTCAACAAACAGGTCACTGACCATCTCGAATCCCACCGTACCTTCTCCGCTGTGCAATCTGGTTTCCGAGCCGGTCACGGGTGCACCTCAGCCACACTCAAGGTACTAAACGATATCATAACCGCCATCGATAAAAGACAGTACTGTGCAGCCGTCTTCATCGACCTTGCCAAGGCTTTCGACTCTGTCAATCACCATATTCTTATCGGCAGACTCAGGAGCCTCGGTTTTTGGGATGACTGCCTTGCCTGGTTCACCAATTACTTGCAGACAGAGTTCAGTGTGTCAAATCGGAGGGCATGCTGTCCGGTCCTCTGGCAGTCTCTATGGGGGTGCCACAGGGCTCAATTCTCGGGCCGACTCTTTTCTCTGTATATATCAATGATGTTGCTCTTGCTGCGGGCGATTCCCTGATCCACCTCTACGCAGACGACACCATTCTATATACTTTCGGCCCGTCATTGGACACTGTGCTATCTAACCTCCAAACGAGCTTCAATGCCATACAACACTCCTTCCGTGGCCTCCAACTGCTCTTAAACGCTAGTAAAACCAAATGCATGCTTTTCAACAGATCGCTGCCTGCACCCGCATGCCCGACTAGCATCACCACCCTGGATGGTTCCGACCTTGAATATGTGGACATCTATAAGTACCTAGGTGTCTGGCTAGACTGCAAACTCTCCTTCCAGACTCACATCAAACATCTCCAATCGAAAATCAAATCAAGAGTCGGCTTTCTATTCCGCAACAAAGCCTCCTTCACTCACGCCGCCAAGCTTACCCTAGTAAAACTGACTATCCTACCGATCCTCGACTTCGGCGATGTCATCTACAAAATGGCTTCCAACACTCTACTCAGCAAACTGGATGCAGTCTATCACAGTGCCATCCGTTTTGTCACTAAAGCACCTTATACCACCCACCACTGCGACTTGTATGCTCTAGTCGGCTGGCCCTCGCTACATATTCGTCGCCAGACCCACTGGCTCCAGGTCATCTACAAGTCCATGCTAGGTAAAGCTCCGCCTTATCTCAGTTCATTGGTCACGATGGCAACACCCATCCGTAGCACGTGCTCCAGCAGGTTATAATTCACTTATAATTCACTGTATCACAATTCCAGTGGGTCAGAAGTTTACATACACAAATATTTTTATTATGATATTTGTAAAATATTTTTTTCCACCTGGAATTATAGCAGCTAACGACCCCTGAACGCACAGCCGCTAATCTGCGGCCTGCTAGCTATCTTAAGCACTTTGGACTGCTGACGTAAGAGGCCCTTCGGACACATTTCTTCGGCCATTATACATATTTTGCCAATAGGCCTGGTTTACCACACGGAGCCCTGCTGATCCGTCCGCTGATGTAACTGCACGAGCGGGGCACAACAGACTTCCCTCCATCGCGTCATCCCTATAAGGCCTTTCTGTTAGCCTGCTAGCCCCGTGTCGCTAGCTGCTTAAAACCACGCACTGGACTTGTATGATCACCCGGCTATGCATGCCTTTCCCTAACGTCACCATGCCGTGTCGATTGCTGTTCTGGTTTGTAACTATTGTTTTATTTCACTGTAGAGCCTCTAGCACTGCTCAACACACCTCGGCTAACGATTTAGTTCCACCCCCCACACACGCAGTGACATCACCTGGTTTAAATGCTATTTCTAGAGACAATATCTCTTTCATTATCACTATATGCAGAGGTTTACTCCCACTGTATTCACATCCTATTATACCTTTATCTGTACATTATGCCTTGAATATATTCTACCGTGCCCAGAAATCTGCTCCTTTTACTCTGTTCTGAACGTACTAGGTGTCCAGTTCTGTTAGCCTTTAGCCTCTGTTCCTCCGGTGATGTATAGGTTAATCCAGGCCCTGCAGTGTCTACCTCCACTCCCATCCCCCAGGCTCTCTCATTTGACTTCTGCAACCGTAAAAGCCTTGGTTTCATGCATGTTAACATTAGAAGCCTCCTCCCTAAGTTTGTTTTATTCACTGCCCTAGTGTAACAGTATAACTTTAGACCGTCCCCTCGCCCATACCCGGGCGCGAACCAGGGACCCTCTGCACACATCAACAGTCACCCTCAAAGCATCGTTACCCATCGCTCCACAAAAGCCGCGGCCCTTGCAGAGCAAGGGGAACTACTACTTCAAGGTCTCAGAGCAAGTGACGTCACCGATTGAAACACTATTTAGCGTGCACGTTAACTAAGCTAGCGTTTCACATCCGTTACACTAGCACACTCCACCAATCCGGATGTCCTAGCCGTGTCTGAATCCTGGCTTAGGAAGACCACCAAAAACCTTGACATTTCCATTCCTAACTATAACATTTTCCGACAAGAGAGAACTGCCAAATGGGGCAGTGTTGCATTTTACTGCAAAGATAACCTGCAGAGTTCTGTCTTACTATCCAGGTCTGTACCCAAACAATTTGAGCTTCTACTTCTAAAAATGAACCTTTCCAGAAACAAGTCTCTCACCGTTGACGCTTGCTATAGACCACCCTCTGCTCCCAGCTGTGCCCTCGACAACATATGTGATTTGATTGCCGCCCATCTATCTTCTGAGCTCATGCTGCTAGGTGACCTAAACTGGGACATGCTTAACACCCCGGGCCATCCTACAATCTAAGCTTGATGCCCTCAATCTCACACAATTTATCAACTAACCTACCAGATATAACCCCAAATCCGTAAAGATGGGCACCCTACCCTCATAGATATCATCCTAACTAACTCACCCTCCAAATACACCTCTGCTGTTTTCAACCAAGATCTCAGCGATCACTGCCTCATTGCCTGCATCCGTAATGGGTCTGCGAGCAAACGACCACCCCTCACTGTCAAACGCTCCCTAAAACACTTCGGCGAACAGGCCTTTCTAATCGACCTGGCCGGGGTATCCTGGAACGACATTGACCACAACCCGACATTAGAGGATGCCTGGTTATTTAAAAGTGCCTTCCTCACCATCTTAAATAGGCATGCCCCATTAAAAGAAATGTAGAACCAGGAATAGATATAGCCCTTGGTTCACTCCAGACCTGTCTGCCCTTGACCAGCACAAAAACATCCTGCGGCGTTCTACATTAGCATCGAATAGCCCCCGTGATATGCAACTTTTCAGGGAAGTTAGGAACCAATATACACAGGCAGTTAGGAAAGCTAAGGCTAGCTTTTTTAAACATAAATTTGCATCCTGCAGGACAAACTCAAAACTCAGCTACCCACTGCTCTGAGGCTAGGAAACACTGTTACAACCGACAAATCCACTATAATTGAGAATTTCAATAAGCATTTCTCCACGGCTGGCCATGCTTTCCACCTGGCTACCCCTACCCCGGTCAACTGCCTGGGACCCTCCAAAGCAACCCGGTCATCCCCCTCACTGTAGACCCAAACTGCTACAGACCTATATCTATCCTACCCTGCATCTCTAAGGTCTTCGAAAACCAAGTTAACAAACAGATTACTGACCATTTTGAATCACATCGTACCTTCTCCGCTATGCAATCTGGTTTCCGAGCTGGTCATGGGTGCACCTCAGCCACGCTCAAGGTCTTTAACGATATCATAACCGCCATCGATAAGAGACATTACTGTGCAGCTGTATTCATCGACCTGGCCAAGGCTTTCGACTCTGTCAATCACCACATTCTTATTGGCAGACTCAGCAGCCTTGGTTTCTCAAATGATTGCCTCTCCTGGTTCACCAACTACTTCTCTGATAGAGCTCAGTGTGTCAAATCGGAGGACCTGTTGTCCGGACCTCTGGCAGTCTCTATGGGGGTGCCACAGGGTTCAATTCTCGGACCGACTCTCTTCTCTGTATACATCAATGACGTCGCTCTTGCTGCTGGTGATTCACTAATCCACATCTACGCAGACGACACCATTCTGTATACTTCTGGCCCTTCTTTGGCCACTGTGTTAACTAATCTCCAGACGAGCTTCAATGCCATTCAACTCTCCTTCCGTGGCCTCCAACTGCTCTTAAACGCAAATAAAACTAAATGCATGCTATTCAACAGATCATTGCCCGCACCTGCCCGGCCATCCAGCATCACTACTCTGGAGGGCTCTGATTTAGAATACATGGATAACTACAAATACAGTGGGGCAAAAAAGTATTTAGTCAGCCACCAATTGTGCAAGTTCTCCCACTTAAAAAGATGAGAGGCCTGTAATTTTCATCATAGGTACACTTCAACTATGACAGACAAAATGAGGGGGGAAAAATCCAGAAAATCACATTGTAGGATTTTTTATGAATTTATTTGCAAATTATGGTGGAAAATAAGTATTTGGTCACCTACAAACAAGCTCTCACAGACCTGTAACTTCTTCTTTAAGAGGCTGGGGCTGTTTTTCTAGGGACCAGGACAACTGATAATGGGGCCATGTATCGTGAAAACCTCCTTCCATCAGCAAGGGCATTGAAGATGAAACGTGGCTGGGTCTTTCAGCATGACAATGATCCCAAACACACTGCCCGGGCAACGAAGGAGTGGCTTCGTAAGAAGCATTTCAAGGTCCTGGAGTGACCTAGCCAGCCTCCAGATCTCAACACCATAGAAAATCTTTGGAGGGAGTTGAAAGTCTGTGTTGCCCAGCAACAGCCCCAAAACATCACTGCTCTAGAGGAAATTTGCATGGAGGAATGGACCAAAATCCCAGCAACAGTGTGTGAAAACCTTGTGAAGGCTTACAGAAAACATTTGATCTCTGTCATTGCCAACAACGGGTATATAACAAAGTACTGAGAAACTTTTGTTATTGACCAAATACTTATTTTCCACCATAATTTGCTAAATAATTCATAAAAAATCCTGCAATGTGATTTTCAGGATTTTTTTTCTCATTTTGTCCCTATGATGAAAATTACAGGCCTCATCTTTTTAAGTGGGAGAACTTGCACAATTGGTAGCTGACTAAATACTTTTTTGCCCCACTGTACCTAGGTGTCTGGCTAGACTGTAAACTCTCCTTCCAGACTCACATTAAGCATCTCCAATCAAAAATGTAATCTAGAATCGGCTTCCTATTTCGCAACAAAGCTTCCTTCACTCATGCTGCCAAACATACCCTCGTAAAACTGACCATCCTACCGATCCTTGACTTCGGTGATGTCATCTATAAAATAGCCTCCAACACTCTACTCGGCAAACTGGATGTAGTGTATCACAGTGCCATCCGTTTTGTCACCAAAGCCCCATATACTACCCACCACTGCGACCTGTACGCTCTCGTTGGCTGGCCCTCGCTTCATATTCGTCGCCAAACCCACTGACTACAGGTTATCTACAAGTCTCTGCTAGGTAAAGCCCCGTCCTATCTCAGCTCGCTGGTCACCATAGCAGCACCTACTCGTAGCACACGCTCCAGCAGGTATATCTCACTGGTCACCCCCAAAGCCAATTCCTCCTTTGGTCGCCTTTTCTTCCAGTTCTCTGCTGCCACTGACTGGAACGAACTGCAAAAATCACTGAAGCTGGAGATTCCCGTCTCCCTCACTAGCTTTAAGAACCAGCTGTCAGAGCAGCTCACAGATCAGTACACCTGTTCATAGCCCATCTGCATACAGCCCATCTATCTACCTCATTCCCACACTGTATTTATTTATTTTGCTCCTTTTGCACCACAGTATCTCTACTTGCACATCCATCTTTTGCACATCTACCATTCCAGTGTTTTAATTGCCATATTGTAATTACTTTGCCACCATGGCCTATTTATTGCCTTAACTCTCTTATTTGACCTTATTTGCACTCACTGTATATAGAATTTTTTGTTTTTTTCTCCTGTATTATTGACTGTATGTTTTGTTCATTCCATGTGTAACCCTGTGTTGTTGTATGTGTCGAACTGCTATGCATTATCTTGGCCAGGTCGCAGTTGCAAATGAGAACTTGTTCTCAACTAGCTTACCTGGTTAAATAAAGGTGAAATATATATTTTTTAAATACACTAAGTTGACTGTGCCTTTAAACAGCTTGGAAAATATCAGAAAATTATGTCATGGCTTTAGAAGCTTCTGATAGACTAATTGACCTCAATCGGAGGTGTACCTGTGGATGTATTTCAAGGCCTACCTTCAAACTCTGTGCTGCTTTGCTTGACATCATGGGAAAATCTAAAGAAATCAGCCAGACCTCAGAAATACAATTGTAGACCTCCACACGTCTGGTTCATCCTTGGGAGCAATTTCCAAACGCCTGAATGTACCACGTTCATCTGTACAAACAATAGTACGCAAGTATAAACACCATGGGACCACGCAGCCATCATACCCCTCAGGAAGGAGACGCGTTCTGTCTCCTAGAGATGAACGTACTTTGGTGTGAAAAGTGCAAATCAATCCCAGAACAACAGCAAAGGACCTTGTGAAGATGCTGGAGGAAACGGGTACAAAAGTATCTATATCCACAATAAAAACGAGTCCTATATCGACATAACCTGAAAGGCCGCTCAGCAAGGAAGAAGCCACTGCTCCAAAACGCCATAAAAAAACAGCCTACAGTTTGCAACTGCACATGGGGACAAAGATCATACTTTTTGGAGAAATGTCCCCTGGTCTGATGAAACAAAAATACAACTGTTTGGTCATAATGACCATCGTTATGTTTGGAGGAAAAAGGGGGAGGCTTGCAAGCCGTGAAGCACGGGGGTGGCAGATTCATGTTGTGGGGGTGCTTTGCTGCAGGAGGGACTGGTGCACTTAACAAAATACATGGCATCATGAGGTAGGAAAATTATGTGGATATATGAAAGCAACAGCTCAAGACATCAGACGGGGGTGGCAGATTCATGTTGTGGGGGTGCTTTGCTGCAGGAGGGACTGGTGCACTTAACAAAATACATGGCATCATGAGGTAGGAAAATTATGTGGATATATGAAAGCAACATCTGTGGATCAGTTAAAGCTTAGTCGAAAATGAGTCTTCCAAATGGACAATGACCACAAGCATACTTCCAAAGTTGTGGCAAAGTGGCTTAAGGACAACAAAGTCAAGGTATTGGAGTGGCCATCACAATGCCCTGACCTCAATCCCATAGAAAATGTATGGGAAGAATGTGAGAGAACTTGTGCGAGCAAGGAGGCCTACAAACCTGACTCAGTTACACCAGCTCTGTCAGGAGGAATGGGCCAAAATTCACTCAATTTATTGTGGGAAGCTTGTGGAAGGCTACTCAAAACGTTTGACCCAAGTTTAAAAATGTAAAGGCAATGCTACCAAATACTAATTGAGTGTATGTAAACCTCTGACCCACTGGGAATGTGATGAAAGAAATAAAAGCTGAAATAAATAATTCTCTACTATTATTCTTTCACATTTCACATTCTTAAAATAAAGTGGTGATCCTAACTGAACTAAGACAGGGAATTTTTACTCTGATTAATTGTCAGGAATTGTGAAAAACTGAGTTTAAAAGTATTTGGCTAAGGTGTATGTAAACCTGACTTCAACTGTATGTTTGAACTGATAGTGCAGGGTGAGCAACAGTGATGGACAACAGCAGGGACTTGTTCAGGAAAGTACAATTATAAAAGGTATAAATATGATATAGATCTGAAAATGTTACCTGTTGAAAATATAAACATATTTGAAAGATGTGAAAGTCTACAGAGGATTCTACACATAAGACATTTCTATCAGTTCCTATAAGCTCCAGACTATACAATAACGACACAGAAGATATTGCTCAGAAATTGGCCTTTGACCAGTCCATGTCCAAATCAAATGTTGTCACATGCTTCGTAAACCACAGGTGTCGACTAACGGTGAAGCCCAGGCCAGAAGTTAAATAATGCTCCCAAAACTAAAGAAGTAATCACAGAGAAAATTATACAAACAGGGAATGATTGGACAGGTAAAGGAAATAAAAGACATGGGTAAGAAAAATCAGTCGCACTTTGCTTTCAAGGTCAGAATAATAAAGCAAAATACTATTGTAACATGGTATTCAAAAAGATGGATAACTTCATTTTCAGGCATATTGTCTTTCTATAAGTTCCTCTTCAGTCCAAGCTGTTGAGATAGAAGGAAAGCAGATATATCCAGTATTTATGCTGCAGTAGTTTATGTGTCGGGGGGCTGGGGTCAGTTTGTTATATCTGGAGTACTTCTCCTGTCCTATTCGGTGTCCTGTGTGAATCTAAGTGTGCGTTCTCTAATTCTCTCCTTCTCTCTTTCTTTCTCTCTCTCGGAGGACCTGAGCCCTAGGACCATGCCCCAGGACTACCTGACATGATGACTCCTTGCTGTCCCCAGTCCACCTGGCCATGCTGCTGTTCCAGTTTCAACTGACCTGAGCCCTAGGACCATGCCCCAGGACTACCTGACATGATGACTCCTTGCTGTCCCCAGTCTACCTGGCCATGCTGCTGCTCCAGTTTCAACTTCCACCTGACTGTGCTGCTGCTCTAGTTTCAACTGTTCTGCCTTATTATTATTCGACCATGCTGGTCATTTATGAACATTGAACATCTTGACCATGTTCTGTTATAATCTCCACCCGGCACAGCCAGAAGAGGACTGGCCACCCCACATAGCCTGGTTCCTCTCTAGGTTTCTTCCTAGGTATTGGCCTTTCTAGGGAGTTTTTCCTAGCCACCGTGCTTCTCCACCTGCATTGCTTGCTGTTTGGGGTTTTAGGCTGGGTTTCTGTACAGCACTTTGAGATATCAGCTGATGTACGAAGGGCTATATAAATAAATTTGATTTGATACGGCATGTCGGGTTGAACACGGGACCAGTTTAATCTCCTATGTAGTAAATATAGTATTACAGAACACTGTTGCCCCCTTTGCGGGGCAGTAACACATTACCTTTGCATATATGCACATGAGATAATAGCACAACTCCCTTTCTTTAGTGAATGCAGAACAGACACAATAACCTATTTTGAATTACAGTAGTAACCGATGAACAACAGTATGTAACTTCCTTTTTTTTCTCCAAAGGAACTGAAGGCTGATAACTAGCCTACCAAGGACAGGGTAGACTACTTGTGCCTTGCACTGAAGGTGTCGGGATTATTCTGCCCCATAATACATCCCAGTGTTGGATTTGGCCATGTCAAAGTCCTGTACGTAAAGGGGGTGGGTTTTCTGACTTACTGGGTGCCACTTTGGGCCTGATAACAGTAAAGCCTCCCTTGGGAAAACAGGGACAGAATGAGGCTCAGGCATTGTCTCATCGTGTTGAGTCAGTGTCTTCGGTTTCTCCTAACTATGCGACCCTGTAAGTGCACAAGGTAAGAGCGTGGCGTGTGTGCCATTTGTTGCACAATTCCTTTTTGTTTCGTCTCTCACCCAGACACAGTCACCAGAGTGTAGTGTGGGCAAGATCTTTGCTCTGTGCAGCAAAGTAAAGTAGTTAAAAAACGAAATCACTACTGAGCTGTGTACTTTTGTTCTTGCAACGGTGGCGGATGGCTGGGAAAAAAATAAAGGCAAAGCTCAATTATGTTATGTTACATGATTGCTGTAGTACGTCGGAAATATAGTCACCTACAGTATGCTCATTAGGCCTAGTTGGTGATTTGATGGCCTATGCAGTTAGATTACTCATCTCTGCTGTGCAGCCTGGTAATTCACAGCACTAATTAAAAAGACTCCCACATGGCTCCTATTTTATAGATGAGGAGAGGTTTACTCAGCTGTCTTTAAAGCTACAATCTGGGATGTGTTTTTCAGCAAACTGTTAAAGACTGTTAAACTAAGCTCATGAACTCAGCTGAACTCAAGAATCAATTGGTGTATGTCTACATCAATAATTTAAAATTACCATTGAAACGACTTCCAGATCCCAGATTGCTACATCCATTTTTTTTAATACTTTTGAATGAATGATATATATTGACTGATTCTTGAAGAATATAACTTGCCTCATGAGCTTATTTCAACTGTCATACCCCATCAGAACCCAAAATATAAGAATGTTTTACTCCTTTGCTTGTAACACAATTGTTAAGCCTCAGCTTCAAAAACGGTATAGCCTCAAAACATGGATAAAGCTATTATTTTGATATCATGGATGGTCAGTCCTCTGGCCCCATCCATCAGCTGTTAACCAAAACAGTGTTAAAGAGCAGTGAGGTTTCCGCTTTGTTATTGTTTGAACTGCAAATAGCCCCTTTAAGGTATAAGATACTCATTTACTGAATGAATCGCTCTTTTTCTCAATTCAAAAATTACACTGATATTGCAACTTAATGAGTGGAGGAGGTTCAGCTTCATTTTATTGATTTAAAGCGGCAAACAGCAGTTGAAACCATAAGAATGCATACTCCTGCCCGTTTCAGTAAAAAGGTGAGGGATGGGATCGGAGAAATTACAACCACTCTCAAATTCATAGATGGATGGTATGGATGCAAGGAATGACCATCCATGATAAAAATTATAGTTTTAACCATGTTTTGAGGCTATATAGTGTTCGTTTACATTTACTTTGTTTACAAACACTGGAGTAAAACAAGCTTATAATTTGGGTTCTGATGGGGTAAGACAGTTGAACTGATAAACAAACTCATGAGGTATTTCTAAGTTATATTCTTAATGAATCAATGGGTACATATAATTCATTCATAAATCCCAAAATGGATGTAGCAACTGCAGATTGCCCCTTTAACTTAGATAGTCCACTCAATGAATCATAAGGAAAGCTAGCCGACACCGACATATTGTACCATCAAACAATGTTATGTCAAGCCGACTAACACGTGGGTCACAATCTAGAGACCATATTAACCTCACAGATTAGAAAAATAAATAACAGGTCAGGGATATGCATAAATTAAGACTGTTGAATGACCCCATTGCATGGATAGATGCATTATATAATACAGCTATTCATCTATGCACCTAGAACAGTACTAAGCTGGTTGTTTAGTGTAAAAACCTCATTATAACCTCATATGCCTCGCTAATACATATGCTTGGTCTACATATTTTCCACGACCAAAATATATATAGCTATGTTACTAAAAATACATTAGATGAGCCTTTCAGTCTGTAGCAAGGTTAGGGAAGTGTTGGATTGGGTCAGATGTGGTCCTACATTATCTCAATGGCATACACAGTGAGTTGGGTTCTCTAATGGGGCCAGGCATGCTTGCTCACCTGAAAAAGATAAGGTTCTCTTATTGACTGCAAGAGCGCTTACCGATCTGTGTTATGTTCCTTATGCGTCATTAAAAGCTAACAGATAGGATCTTCATTTGAGCCAGTTTGTTACTGCAGGGAAATAATCCTGCAGCAACAGGAAATGTGAATTATTATATGGATTATAATTAATGGACATGTGGAGGGGTTGATACATTGTCTAAAATTGTAAGTGGAAATGACAGATTTTAGAAGTCTTTTTAAAACTTAAATACACTACATGTTTTGCATTTTCCTGCAACATGGTGATCAAATTAAGATCTGTAGCTAATAGCATTGAAAATACATTTCAATCTTGTTATGTCCCTTTAATCAACTTCCTTTATACAGTATGTTCATGTCCCTAGAATATGGCCTTTTAGAAAAGCACTTTATGTTCAAGGCAGCAGAAACCTGTTTTGTTATTCTCTGTGTGCTGGCCTCTTTTATGTAATAAACCAGGAAAGGATGTGGAGAATGGACGGCCAGTCTCCTTCACATTGATGTAATGCAGTCCAGATGTAACATTCAGGGACACTGGGATTTCGCTGGCTGCTCAAATATTCCAATGACATCTGTCCTCTAAACCAGAATGTCAAAACCTTCAAGCACACAAACTATCCACATGTCAACACAAACTTACACGGACCAGGCAACACATGCCAAGATATAGTAATTTCACTTTCAAGATATTAATTTCACTTTCAAACACTTAAAAATAGCCTGTGAGCCATGTTCAGTGTGTGGGCTAATAGGGATATAGCTTTAACTGGAGCAAATCAACTGAGCCACCGGCTGTGGCTCCCTCCTGGGGCCTGATCCCATCTCCACATGGGAGCCCCTGATAATACACACTTCAGTTTGGAAATTAGGCCACTGACCTGGATCGTTACTCATTTAAACAAAACAAAGCTATAGTACCAGACCGAAAGGGGATTCATTTGGCTGAGGCTGGGGAGAAAAAAAACCTCAACTCAGTATACATGATAGATGAGTGCAATGGAAAATCTATATTCGAAGTGGCTTTTTCTTGCCGGCAACTCTTTATCTCTAGTGAGAATGTGGATGCCGTCTCATTACAGAGGAGGACGATACAGATCTCCGGTGCCTGAGGGTTGGATGAACAGATGAGAAGTTTTGTGCAGCCTTCTGCCAGTTTCTCATGGCAGGATAGAACCCAAAACGGGAAATAGGTAGAAGAGTTGGTCGGTAAATGTCTGAGGCATGGACCACATCAGTGATGCTCCAATCAAAACAATATAAACAAAATAATCTGTTGTGTGTTAGGGTTGTGTCACAGAGCATCATGGGAGTTGTTGAATTGATTTGAAGATGTGGTTATGAAACGCATGAGACACAGTCAATCTTTTGTTAAGTCTGCACGCACAGGAACTATTCTATCCGGAAGAAGTTTGGTTTTACAAGTTTAAAACTTATTTTCTGAGGTACAGTCTCAATTAAGTTTAACACAGTGAATTGCTAGCAGAGGCAAGTGTATAGTCGAGCTAGCTAGCTAAGAAAGAGTTAGCATCGTCATGGATGTCAGAAAATGACTCGAGACAGAGGTCTGAGGAAAAATATTATTAAAAAGAGTAATATACAGTGAGTAAAGGAAGTTACATTTATTCAACTAAAAAAACTGCTAAATGGGCGAACTTGAGGATGAAACGTCAGTGAGTGAAGTGAATGAAAATCACGTGACCGAGGAAAATATTGCCGTGGCAGAACAGAACGTTGCTGTAGTTGAGGACAATATTGAAGTAAATGACAACCAGGAGCCTTTTGAGAAACGGAATAGGTCTGGAAGTATTGGATACATTGGACAGTTTGATGAAATTATAGAGCATTGGAGCTCATATTCTTAACAGTTTTACTATTTTATTTTTGCAGGTGACATGTTATTGCTGAAAGGTTTAGGTTCCACAGATGAAATCAGGAAGGAGAATCAGTGAAAATGTTTGCTGCTGCTCCGCCATTTCCTGGTTGCTAAAAATACTAATAGTTCGCCTAATTTCAGTTTTTGTGACAAAACAGGCTAGAATCATTGTACCATCTAAACCGCAGTGAAATATCTTTTCCATAACCAAAAATATTGTATTTTCAGCTTTACTTTTGGTGTACAAAACCGAAAGTAAGAGACGCAAAAACTAAACTTCAAAATGGGAATCATAGAAATAGCGCACATAGAACAGATCTACCACTTCTTAGACTTGTTTTCAATGAGAATGACAATTGTGTCAGGTTGTCCCAAAAAGTTATAGTGTATTACAGCTTTTAAGAAACTATTAGAGCATATTAGAGAATGATGTTCTAAATGACACCATTGGAGACAGACTAGTAATGTGGGCTACGAACTATAGCTATGAGCTATTGACTTAGAGTAGTCAAATTGTATTTATTTATTTTTTACCTGCTTCGTAAACAACAGGGGTAAACCAACAGCGAAATGTTTACTTACGGGGCCCTTCCTAACAATGGAGATTATTTTTTTGTTATTGAAATTAAAAAAAAATAATAACACGAGGAATAAATACACAATGAGTAACAATAACTTAGCTATATACACAGGTTACCGGTACCAAGTCTTATGGCTTAGGGGTAGAAGCTGTTCGGGCTCCTGTTGGTTCCAGACATGATGCATCTGTACATCTTGCCTTGTGGTAGCAGAGAGAACAGTCTATGACTTGGGTGGCTGGTCTTGCCTTTCAAAGCATTTCATGGCTACAGATTTGTGCTACAGAGCGATAGTCCTTCAGACAGGTTACTTTGGCGTTCTTGGGCACAGCGACTATGGTGGTCTGCTTGAAACATGTAGGTATAATAGACTGGATCAGGGAGAAGGTTGAAAATGTCAGTGAAGACAATATCGAGGCTTACTTGGACGCTTTAGTCAAGAATAAGGTGCTGGAGCCTGACAGCGTACCAGTCCTTTAGTAGGATGGTGGAATCAGGATATGTGGAGACTTTAAAGTCATATTTAAAGTCTGTATTGTCCGCTGAACAGAATCCACTACCACACATTCGACTACCTTTTCACGGGCTTACCTGGGGGTCAAGCCTGCCAAGCCTACTTGCAGATGTATGTGGATAAAAAGTCAAAGGAGCTGCTGACTGTTGTGACACACAAGGAGCTCTTCAGGTACTGTGGTCTACAATTTGGAATGCGCCAGCGATGTTCCAGAGAGCGATGGGCCAGATCGTGAGAGGATTGCCAGGAGTACAATACTACCTAGATGACATCCTCATTACTGGAAAAGACAAAGAGGACCTTATAGAGATTGAAGGACTATGGACTGTGTGTTTGTTAGGACACGTGCATTCCTCCAGTCATCAGTTGGATACCCTGGACACATCATCAATGCCACAGGCAGTCATGTCCCATATCATGCCTTCTGGTGAAGGGAAGCCGATCGCTTTCGCATTGAGGGGATTGAACAAAGCATAAAATAACTACGCAGATAGAAAGGGAAGCCCTAAGCATAGTTTTTGGAGTGTGTAGGTTTATGTAAGAACATCTCTCTCAGTAGACAAAATATTACAAACACTAGCAGCCAAGTAGATTTGTCACGAAAGTCAGAAAAGCAATAGATTAAATCGCTTACCTTTGATAATCTTCGGATGTTTGCACTCAGGAGACTCCCAGTTACACAATAAATGTTCCTTTTGTTCCGAAAAGATTATTTTTATATCCAAAATACCTCCATTTGTTTGGCACGTTATGTTCAGAAATACACAGGCTCGAGCAGTCACGACATCGCAGACGAAAATTCCAACTAGTATCCGTAATGTCCACAGAAACATGTCAAACGTTGTTTATAATCAATCCTCAGGTTGTTTATCGATAATATATATAATTGATAATATATCAACCGGGACTGCCGCTTTTTCAATAGGAGAGGGAGAGACAATGGCTGCCCCACTCTGTTGCGCAAGCAAAACTCTGCGAACACCCAGCTATCCACTGACGTGATGTTATCTTTCTCGCTCATTTTTCAAAATAAAAGCCTGAAACTGTCTAAAGACTGTTGACACATTGAGGAAGCCATAGGAAAAGGAATCTGGTTAATATCCCTTTAAAATGGAGGCAAGGCATCCAATGGAACAGAGAGCTTTCAGGAAAAACAGCACTTCCTGGTTTGATTTTCCTCAGGTTTTCGCCTGCAATATCAGTTCTGTTAAACTCACAGACAATATTTTGACAGTTTTGGAAACTTTAGAGTGTTTTCTAACCTAATCTGACAATTATATGCATATTCTAGTTTCTGGGCCTGAGATATAGGCAGTTTCAAATGGGTACGTTTTTTAGCCAAAAACGAAAATCCTGCCCCCTACTCTCAAGAAGTTAACCGGTGTCTGTATGGAACTCTGAGGAAGTTCACCCTTCTTACATAAGGGGCTCCCGAGTGGCGCAGCTGTCTAAGGCACTGCATCTCAGTGCACTACAGTCCATGGGTCGAATCCAGGCTGTACCACATCCGGTTGTGATTGGGAGTCCCATAGGGCAGCACACAATTGACCCAGCGTCGTCCGGGTTTGGCAGGGGTAGACTGTCATTGTAAATAAGAATTTGTTCTTTACTGGCTTGCCTAGTTAAATAAAATAAAAAAAATTTTTTAAGTATTTTAAAAATACATATCATTGTCCGCTGACGAGCATCTTTGGACCACATACTGAGATTTCGTCACTTGATGCAAGCAAAATACAAAGGTGGGCTTTGTTGTTGTCAGCACACACCTACTGTATCACAGATGGACTTTCCAGGTTACCATTACCTGTGGTTAAACCAGACTCATGCCAAGTGGACATCTACTTCATACGAAAGGGGAAAACATACCAGTCACTTTAACACAAGTGCGGAGAAACACCAGAAGCACACAGATCAGTTACTGTTGAGTAAAGCAACCCTGACAGAACCACCAGTCGTGAGTGGTCCAGAAATGTTACTGCGTGTCACCCTGACACAGCAGTCGTCACCTAGGGGCTCACAGACACGTTCTCAGGACACTGACTCAGCCGCAACCACACAAGTGTGTGACAAGACTGTGACACAAGCTACTTACATGCCTACACCTGTGTCAACGCCACAGTCTAAAGACATTGTTATTGAGAGTCAGGTTGACAGCCGTTACCCTACGAGAGATGCTTGGGAACCTTTCCAGGAGAACTGAGCTGTCGGTACAGTCTGGTGGTCTGCTGTGGGGGAGGAAAGTTATCATTCCTCCGTCGCTGAGGAAACCAGTGTTGCAACAGCTACACACAGGTCACTGAAGAATGGTTCGCATTAAGAAAATCGCACAAAAGCCTGGATTGGATGGAAGCATTAAGAAAAAAAACGACCCAAAAAAACTGCATGTCAGAAGGTTAGCAACATACCTCAACTTGCACCTCTTCATCCATGGATTGGCTGGAGGAGGCGTGGTAGTGGATGTTTCTTGTGGTCGTGGATGCTCATAGCAATCGACCAAAGGTTACCATCATGTGGTCGACTACTGCAGAGAAGACCATCAAGAAGCTTTTTTTAGTTGGTTCGGATCATCACTCCAACTCATTAACGACAACGTACCGAAGCTAGTGTCCCAAGAAATGGGCATGTTCCTACAGGTGAATGGCATACAGCACATCAGGACAGAACCGTGTCTTCCATCGAACAACGAGCGGGCAGAGAGGTTCGTACAAATGCATCTCGGGTCAATGGACACTGTACCAACGCTTAAACAGCTTCCAGTTATCCTACAAGAATGCACCTCATGCAACCACCTGCATCCCTATCCATGAAAAGAGAGCTACACTCAAGATTCAACCTAATCAAACCTCCGAATGCAAAGGAGACAGTGTGACGTCTACAGGTGAGCCAAGACAAATGTCGTGAACTGAGAGCAAAGGACAGAGCTTTCAAACCTGGAGAAATAGTCTTAACTAGGAACTACCTCAACGGACCAAAGTGGATTCCTGCTACAGTCATTGCTCAGACTGGTCCTGCGTCCTATACTGTCTAGACTGCAGAGGACATCATCTGGAAAAGGCACACAGATCAGTTACTGTTGAGTAAAGCAACCCTGACAGAACCACCAGTCGTGAGTGGTCCAGAAATGTTACTGCGTGTCACCCTGACACAGCAGTCGTCACCTAGGGGCTCACAGACACGTTCTCAGGACACTGACTCAGCCGCAACCACACAAGTGTGTGACAAGACTGTGACACAAGCTACTTACATGCCTACACCTGTGTCAACGCCACAGTCTAAAGACATTGTTATTGAGAGTCAGGTTGACAGCCGTTACCCTACGAGAGATAGGCAGACACAAAGACACTTGCACTTGTAGAACAGTTACTGTTGATCATAATGGAGAAAATTTAAATAGGTGGGGAGGAGATGTTATGTATTGGGGTTGTGCCGCAGAGCATCATGGGAGTTGTGTGTGTTGAGTTCAGCACATTCAGATAGAGTAAATGGTTGAATTCATTCCGGTCTTCCATCTCATTATTATTGAATTGTTAAAGACGTGGTTACGGAACCCACAAGAGATAACATATTCCCTGTAACAGATAACTCACAATCCTTTTAAACCGCAAGGTAATTAAATGGGATACATACACCCAGCCATATCAAATTGGCCAACAGTGACCAATCAAGTCTCTCAAATATCACAAGGGGTGGGATTTAACTAGTAGTTATTTGGAGTCCTTTTCAAAATCAGATAATTCAGATAAGCGATTAAATTATGGGCACTTGCATCCATTACTTCCATTCTACTGAGACTTTTATAACAACATGTTCCAACAATATTACTCCAAGTAGGACTATTTTTAATTGAGGACACATGACCTGTTAGCATCCACAGTATTCACAAAGTTGTGGCCGTGGCTTTACATGTCAACAATACAGGACCTACTGCTGTTAAGAGTACCCATCAGCTACAATATCTGTTCATATGTATAGTACATCTTGAGGGCATTATAGGTCAGTGGAGAATATTTATGGAGCTTGTGCTGAGCTTTTGGTCCAGGGAAGCTTAAGCTAGCTAGAGGCTGCTCAAACTATCAGAATAACAAATGTGTTGAGGTAATCTCCGAAGACCCAGGGACAGTGCATCTATTTAAACCTTGTTTCTTCCCTTGAGTTTCTACGGCAAACAAATTGTGCTTCCCAAACTAAATCAATTTCTGTGAGATAACTCACCTAGAGGAGTGCCGTTTGTAGCTCCAAGAAACCCCATGACCCCCTTCCTCAAACCCCCATCAGAGGAGAAACGGATTACTTTTCTACCAATGTGTCCACGATCTCACCGTTTCTAATGCTACATGGAGAGATTCCCTGGGGTAGAGAGAAAACCCATCACCGCACCATCCCCTTGCTGTAACAAATGTCAAACATTTTTGTCAATCTATTTCTTGCCCTGCTCGTTTAGGAGAAGAGATTGACAGTTGACTCAAGATAGCAAAGTCAGATTTTTTCCCTATTGAGGTGAATCCTGCCGTTATATTAACCTTGTGCAACCATAAGGGATGTAGAGCCCTGGGAGAGAGATTCATGTCATTTCGTGATTCTTCATCTATTCCAGGGGAACCCCCCCCGTATGTACAAATCTTTATTCCAGTCCAGTACTAAGACACCCGTCATTTATTACAGGAACCATGAGAGCATACATTGAATCTCTTCTGAAGTCACCCTTGTACCATTTCGCTAGGAGAGAAAATGACTGTCTGCCCGGTCATCTCCACTCCAGTCAAAACAATGCGTAGTCATAACTCTCGTCTGCCATAATATCACCCCAGCAAATGTACAACAACTGAATAATTAAACAAGCAATTAAAACTGCTAATGGCGTTACATTCAATTAGCAAGTACTGTATACCCATCCCTCGTGTGTGTGTGTCAAGTAGAAACAAACCTCAATTAAGGCTCGTTATTTCTATTGCAATTAGTGTTGCAACTACAGTCCTGCAATCATTTGCTCTAGCTAGAGACCGTTGATATCCCTCTCCTCTCCCCTCTCTTTATACGGTTTCCCATCTCTCTCTATTTTTCTCTCTCTGCAATCAACCGGTGTTCATCTCAGAACAACAGTAGATGTTTGAGCTCCCTTTGCCTTGTGGGATCAGCTCCCATCACTCAACATTCTCTTTATTATATTATTAATAATAATATTATATTATATTTATTAGCCTCTACGGAGTTTGGTAAATTAGCTTTTAGTTTTCTTGCACCTTATGTGGAATGATTTTCAACATCTTCTAAAATTGTATGTTTTGGTGCCTCTAGGGCAATTCAGAAAGCTGATTGAGGACCTTATTATTGATTCATGTGTTTGCTTTTTATGACCATGTTTTTCGTTGTACTTGCATTTTGGATTTATATTGATGTGTGTATTTTCTGTAACTTATGAAATTCAGAGTAAACGAGACCTTGATCTCAGTATGACTCCCTATAAAATAACGGTTAAATAAATAAATCTGCATCCACCCATTTTCTCATAGGGTACATTCAGTTTGAGGGAGCAAGGGAACAGCGGATCGTAATCTTAATGCCCCAGGTATTCATTCACAAGCACACACACACACACACACAACCTAAATGTACACACATTCATACACACACTATCCAGATGTAGGCATACTGTGATTTCGCTGGCTGCTCAAATGCCTTCTAAACTTCTAAATGAGGAAACCTTAAAAGGTCCAGTGTAGTCAAAAACGTGTTTTCCCTGTGTTTAATACGCTGCTCAAAAAAATAAAGGGAACACAAAAATAATACATCCTAGATCTGAATGAATGAAATATTCTTATTAAATACTTTTTTCTTTACATAGTTGAATGTGCTGACAACAAAATCACCCAAAAATTATCAATGGAAATCAAATTTATCAACCCATGGAGGTCTGGATTTGGAGTCACACACAAAATTAAAGTGGAAAACCGCACTACAGGCTGATCCAACTTTGATGTAATGTCCTTAAAACAAGTCAAAATGAGGCTCAGTAGTGTGTGTGGCCTCCACGTGCCTGTATGACCTCCCTACAACACCTGGGCATGCTCCTGATGAGGTGACGGATGGTCTCCTGAGGGATCTCCTCCCAGACCTGGACTAAAGCATTCGCCAACTCCTGGACAGTGGATGGACAGTGGATGGAGCGAGACATGATGTCCCAGATGTGCTCAATTGGATTCAGGTCTGGGGAACGGGCGGGCCAGTCCATAGCATCAATGCCTTCCTCTTGCAGGAACTGCTGACACTCCAGCCACATGAGGTCTAGCATTGTGTTACATTAGGTGGAACCGAGGGCCAACCGCACCAGCATATGGTCTCACAAGGGGTCTGAGGATCTCATCTCGGTACCTAATGGCAGTCAGGCTACCTCTGGCGGGCACATGGAGGGATGTGCGGCCCCCAAAGAAATGCCACCCCACACCATGACTGACCCACCGCCAAACTGGTCATGCTGGAGGATGTTGTAGGCAGCAGAACGTTCTCCACGGCATCTCCAGACTGTCAGGTCTGTCACATGTGCTCAGTGTGAACCTGCTTTCATCTGTGAAGAGCACAGGCCGCCAGTGGGGAATTTGCCAATCTTGGTGTTCTCTGGCAAATGCCAAACGTCCTGCACGGTGTTGGGCTGTAAGCCCAACCCCCACCTGTGGACGTCGGGCCCTCATACCACCCTCATGGAGTCTGTTTCTGACCATTTGAGCAGACACATGCACATTTGTGGCCTGCTGGAGGTCATTTTGCAGGGCTCTGGCAGTGCTCCTCCTGCTCCTCCTTGCACAAAGGCGGCGGGAGCGGTCCTGCTGTTGGGTTGTTGCCCTCCTACGGCCTCCTCCACATCTCCTGATGTACTGGCCTGTCTCCTGGTAGCGCCTCCATGCTCTGGACACTACACTGACAGACACAGCAAACCTTCTTGCCACAGCTTGCATTGATGTGTCATCCTGGATGAGCTGCACTACCTGAGCCACTTGTGTGGGTTGTAGACTCCGTCTCATGCTACCACTAGAGTGAAAGCACCGCCAGCATTCAAAAGTGACCAAAACATCAGCCAGGAAGCATAGGAACTGAGAAGTGGTCTGTGGTCACCACCTGCAGAACCACTCCTTTATTGGGGGTGTCTTGCTAATTGCCTATAATTTCCACCTGTTGTCTATTCCATTTGCACAACAGCATGTGAAATTTATTGTCAATCAGTGTTGCTTCCTAAGTGGACAGTTTGATTTCACAGAAGTGTGATTGACTTGGAGTTACATTGTGTTGTTTAAGTGTTCCTTTGTTTTTTGAGCAGTGTATATATTCCCACACTTTGAGGTTGAAATAATACTGTGAAAATTGTGAAAAATGATAATGCTCTTTTAGTGTAAGAGCTGTTTGAAAATACCTGAAATTTCAGCCTGTTTTGGTGGGATGGAGTTTTGGCCAGCCTGGTAACATCACCAGACTTACTCACGGACAGTCCTAGCAACATTCTAGCTTGAGAAATTGCTATTACTCAACTCAGCAAATTGGACGCAATCTATCACAGTGCCATTCGATTTGTCACCAAAGCCCCATATAGTATCTATCATTGCGACCTGTATGCACTCGTTGGCTGGTCCTCGCTACATATTCGTCGCCAAACCCACTTCCTCCAGATCATCTATAATTCTCTGCTAGGTAAAGCTCCGCCTTATCTCAGCTCACTGGTCACCATACCAACACCCACCCGTAGCACACGCTCCAGCAGGTATATTTCACTGGTCATCCCCAAAGCCAACACCTGCTTAGGCCGCCTTTCCTTCCAGTTCTCTGCTGCCAATGACTGGAACGAATTGCAAAAATCACTGAAGTTAGAGTCTTATATTTCCCTCACTAACTTCAAGCATCGGCTGTCAGAGCAACTTACCAATCGCTGCAGCTGTACACAGCCCATCTGTAAATAGCCCATCCAACCAAATACCTACCTCATCCCCATATTTGTTTGTTTTTTCTGCTCTTTTGCACACCAATATTTATACTTACACATCCTCATCTGCACATTTATCGCTCCAGTGTTAATTGCTAAATCGTAATTACTTCGCCACTATGGCCAATTAATTGCCCTACCTCCTTAATTCATTTGCACACAATGTACACAGATATTCTATTGTGTTATTGACTGTACGTTTGTATATCCCATGTGTAACTCTGTGTTGTCGCAGCTGTAAATGAGAACTTGTTCAACTGGCCTACCTGGTTAAATAAATGTGAAATAAAAAATATAAAAAATGGCTTAAAAGCATTTTTTCAAGATTTTTGACTATTTTCAATCAAAACTTAATTGTTACCCAGAAGCAGAAATG